>NW_019154085.1:29447549-29796748 GCF_002288905.1 Enhydra lutris kenyoni | reverse complement strand
CCCAACTCCTCTCCTTGGCTGAGTCTCGGCCCTGCCCCCTCCCCCAGCTCTCTGGGCTACTCTCTAATGCGGAAGGGGTAAAGGCAGGTGCTTGTCTTGATGGTGTGATTTAAGGAAAGTCCCACCACCCCCAACAAAATATCTCTCACAGACCTGCCTGAAACCCTTAACATAAGCACTCGGTTTCTTTGCATTCAATCATCTTGCTTCCAGAAGTTTCCTGTTAAATGCAAGCATGCTCAGAAGAGTAGCCTTGGACTTGGCCTTGGACTTCTTTTTCCAATGCCACCCTCCTGCCAGCTCCCATTCACCAGCTCCCACTGCTACTCTCCAGCCCGCTAACAACATTGGATAAAAACAACAACTTACTTCACAAAGTGAGAGGCATGAAACCCAAAGTTATAAGGAAAAACTAAATAGGAATGAAGAGTAAAGAGGCATGGTGTCTGGCTTCCACCCTGATTTATTTTATGTCCTCGGCAACTAGCAGAAGCAGCAGGATTGGAGAAGGAATTAGTTGAAGAGAAGGGTAAGGGATAATGTAATAGTGATTTTTCAAACCCACTGTGTTATTAGGGTTTTTAAGGAATTAAAGTTCTTACTTTGGAGAGTCACAAAGCCCCATCACTGTTTGACTTGGCTCCATTTGCCTCTTCTTAGATTACTGCACATGTTTATTATTTAAATTTGAATGAATAAAAATTAATTTTGAGTGGATAAAATTTGAGGGATAAGTGTAGATACACAGATAGAAACCACAGATATACCGAATTAGGATTCACTCTCTGCCCTCCCCCCTGGAAGCCAGAAGAAACAATGGCTTCACTCTGCATGGAGCAGGATTTAAGCCACGTGTCTCCTTCTCCTTTGGGAGACTTTCCCAAAGAGATTTGTTGAATCTGAAAGAGGGAGTTCAAGGAGATTGTGAGGGCATTTCTTCTTTCTGTAAATATTTTTTAAAACAGAACCAGTTCCCATTTATTATGGATGGAATTGTATCCTCCTCCCCCAGGGTTCAGATGTTGAGGCTCTATCCCCCAATGTGACCGTATTTGGAGATAGGGCCTGTGAGGAAGTAATTAATGTTAAATGAGCTCATAGAGTGGGGCCCTAATCTTAATAAGATGTTCTTATAAGAAAAAGAAGGAACATCAGGATATCTCAGTGAGAAAGTGACCATCTATAAGCCAAGAAGAGAGGTCTCACCGGAAGTCAAATTTTCCAGAACCTTTTTGCCTAGCCTCCAGAAGTATGAGAAAAATAGATGTCTATTGTTTAAGCTCCCTATCTGTGGGGCTCGTTATGACAGCCTGAGTTTACTAATATGTTTCTGCCTGAGGTAGGGAGATAAAACGGGTCAGTCAACAAATGAGGATTAACTACTTTTCTAGGCCCTGGGTTTATGGTGCTAAACATGGCAAGATCCCCATCAGGGGTGGGGCAACCTCCTCACAGTACCTCTAGCCTGAGGGTTCTAGAATCCACATGACGTTTTCGAACAGCCTCTAGACCTACCCAGCTGTACCTTCCCCAGAGTGGGTAGGAGCAGAGTTCATTGTCTGAGCAAGGCAGGCAGTGAGTGAACAATTCTACTCGCCCTCCCGAATGTTGCCTCAGCCATGCCAGGAGTCCAGGTGCAATGCCATGGAGTCCAGATTTGACCTGTCAAGAAATTAAAGGATGATGCTGTGGGAAAATCAGAAACAGCCATCGTTCCTCACAAACCAGAGGAGAGCAGACAGCCCAAGTGGACCTGTAGAGCTGGACTGGCTTCTTGAGCCAAAAAGGACCAGTGAAGAGTTTGAAGCCTTGGGGTAGGGACTACGTCGGGGGACAGTTACCCTCAGGAAGCCAGTGGAGGCAGGAAGAGGAAAATGGGGGATTTTAAAAGGACACTGGGTTAGTGTGTGCTTAAAGAAAAGGAATCCGACTGTGCTTGAAAGCTGGGACAACTTGCCTGTCTTTTGAACAAACTCTGGTTAAAATTAAGAGCAGAAATCTGTACTTGATAAAAACTTTTGTCTCAAAGCTTTTGAAGAAGGAGGAGAAGGAAGTCAGGCTATTTTTCTTTTTTTCCTAATAAATATTTGCATCAAAAAATTCCAAAGGGTGTCATTGTTAAAAAAAAAAAAAAATGATGTGATGTGAGCATGTTCTAACCAGTACACGGAAGGTCCTGAAGCTGTGACAGATGGGTACACCAGCAGGGGGTGGGGCTTGATTTGTGGTGTTTGCCAATTTCTGTGTTGTAAATATTCCCACCAAGCCTGATCTCAAGCTACCAGTGGTTTAAAAATCAGCTTGCAAAATTCCTGCCTTTTTAGCCACAGTGCCGGCTGGCTCTTGTACACTTCTGCAAGGTACATCGAGCAGGTTAGCAGGTGACCCTGCACAGAACCAGCTGGGAGAGCCAGAAGCCCAGTGAGTGGAAAGAGGAAGACCCCAGAGCATGATGTCAAGAACACAGGCAAATTTTCCTCTCTGGGATGCATCACTCACCTGTGTTAATGGAGGTCCACTGTCATGGTCATTCAGCTGCCCTGCTCCCCAGAAGGGACAAGTGCAGTTCTGTTAAGGAAGCACTCCCTTATCCTCTGTGCCCCGGAGCTGCATTACCTGGAGCTCAAGGGCAGAGCAGCAACTACAGAGAATCCCCAAACCCACCTTATTTTTCACCTTCTACAATGCCAACTAAAACTCTGATTTACAGGAGAAAAGAAAAGAAAGGAGAGGGAGAGAGGAAATCTAGAAACGATCTTCACCATCCATCGTAAAACCAATAAGCCCAGTTTTCCCAGAAACCCCAAGAGAATGCCTTTTATTTCCCCCATAAAGGGAGGGAGAGAAAAGGAATTTCCATTTTTTTATTTGGCCAGAGCCGTGCTACCCTCCACCCCCACCCCACTCTGCCCAAGGCAATAGGATGGAGGCAATTCCATCACTCACCTACCCCTGACCGTCTCTAGATGATACTTCATGGACTGACCCCTTCTTGGGACACTCATAAATAATCCAGCTAGAACTTCATTCTGCAGCCCAATGTTAGTCTTCAAACGAACTACAAACATATGCTTTTGTTTCCAAAAGAAAACCACAAGCAGAAGCCAGGACTGGGGTCTATTCCTCTCTAGCTTCCCTTCCAGTACCTGGTGCTGGGCTCCAGGCTTGGTCAGTCCTCGTCCAACTTAATTCTTCCTCTTTCCCTGGCAGAAACTCACCAAGGGTTTCTCTCTGAGGACTCGTCACCTCCAGAGGGTTTATGAAAACCTACTCTTTGGTCCAAGAGTCGGAGAAATGGGAAGAATTTGAGCTGGCACCAGCAAGCACTGAATAATAGTTAATGAAGTAGATGAACTAAAGAGTAGGATTATTATATTTATTGTATTGTATGCAAGTTATCTATTTAAAAAGTCCAGGTAGATAATATGTTCCAACAGTGCTTATGCAAGAAGATGCAGCCAGTGTGAATGGTGCATATATTTCCACCAGCCCTCTGGCTCTGCTTCCAGCTGAAAGCTCCTGCATTTCTTTGGACTAAGGAATCCCAGCTGAGAACCATTTATTGGGAACGTTAAAGGAGAAAGGGTGACCTCTGCTGGTGAAATTAGGTTTTCTTTTTAATCTTATTTTCCCAACTCTACCAAAAAAAAAAAAAAGTGAGCACAGAGTGGGGGAGGTAGGAGTGTGACAAAGTCCTCCCTGAACCAATGATCATTTTTTCCACACTAGTAAATTTTACACACTTTTCAGCGAAAGGTCATTGTTTGGCCCAGAAGCTCTTTAATGATGTGTAGAAATGAAATTCAATGAGGTTTGTATTGTGTTTCATAATTACTCTCCAGAAAAAAAATAAATGCCTTCATCCGGAACTCAATAATTTCTTTTATTTTCTTTCCCTCTATTTTTTTTTCTTGATATTTCATTCATGAAATGAAGAATTTGCAACCGACCTTAAAAGTAGAGACTAATTAGAATAAATGAAAGTGCAGCCCCCCAAATGTCTCATTAAGGTTTACAGTTGGTAGATGAATGCACATTTGAGGAATTAAAAACTAAGCGCTTTCAAAAGAGTCTCCACAATTGACAATTCAATGTTTAATGAAAAACTTGAAATAAATTACTGCACTTTAAAACTCAGCAATGCTCAAAACAAAATCATTTCCATAGTGCTCTCATTATGTTGCTTGATTTGGGCCCTCTGCATATCTTTCATCACCTTTGACAAGCAAAAAGTACGTGTGGTGCTACTGGCCCCATAATGGTGTTCGATTATGAATCAGACTTTCCCTGATCATGGACATCACTTTGGTCTTTAGCTTTGCCAAGTTTAAAGCAAGATACTTCAAGTTTTCCAGAGAAAAGCTGGGCAAGATCTTTTAAAAGTCTAATTTTTTTAATTGTCTCACGCCACCGCACATGTAGCGATTATGTGTGTGTAATCAGGCTTGTTGAGGGGAGGGTGAAAAAAAAAAGGACACACAGGAAAGCAGACCCCCCATCTAGAGTTCTGTCAACTGGATTATGTTTGGGGGAACCACCTACCTTTTGGGAACTGTGGCCATCAAAGACCTCAGTATCTGGCATAATGGAACGCATGCTCTATCTTTACGGATAAAATGTAATATTCATAGTCTGTAAAGAGTTTATTCAAATGCATGTTTACATGCCTTACATAATAAAAAGTTGGATTTTTGTCAGATGCTTTTCTTAAGCCAGTGCACACTTCCCTCTCCCTTCTCTTGGTCCTAGAAGAGGCAAGACTCTCTCACAATCAGCACCTCTTTAAAAATCTGGTAGAGAGGGGTGCCTGGGTGGCTCAGTGGGTTAAGCCTCTGCCTTTGGCTCAGGTCATGATCTCAGGGTCCTGGGATCGAGCCCCCCATTGGGCTCTCTGCTCATCGGGGAGCCTGCTTCCCTCTCTCTCTCTGCCTGCCTCTCTGCCTCTTTGTGATCTGTGTGTGTGTGTGTGTGTGTGTGTCAAATAAATAAATAAGTAATCTTTATAAAAAAAAAAAAAAATCCGGCAGAGAGGACCGAGAAGGGAGAGGAGTAAACTCAGTATTACATGGTTGGGCTGCTGTCCTGGGACTCAACGGGAGGAATAAAGGAGAGAAAGAGTAGTAGAAACAGTCCAGATAGGGTTCATTCTCGGCACATGCATGACCCCCACACCTCCCTTGCTTTTTTATACCATATAATGTTTGCGTTCTTTTCTAAGAATACCAAGGAGATGTGAAAGTCCCTGAAGGTGACATTTTTTTTTGTTTTGTCTTATGAAAAACAATGGAGACACTGAATTAAGAAATTAGTAAATACTGGGGCACCTGGCCAGCTCAGTCAGAAGAGTGGAAGAGCATATGACCCTTCATCTTGGGGTCATGAGTTCAAGCACCCTGTTGGGTGTAGAAATTACTAAAAATAAATAAACATTAAAAAAAAGAAATTAGTCAATATTAAATGTTAGCATTTATTTAAATTCCAGTATGCATTCAAGTTCTTTAAAAAATAAACATAAGACTTTAAAACTTCAAGTAGCTAAATTTAATAGTAATGATGAGAAATAGTAATATCAGAAGAAACATTCCCAAATATATACATATGTATTTCAATAGACAACCATCCTACAAGTGCTCAAGTCATTTCTCTCATTGGACTGATATTTATTAAGCACCTGCTGTATGCCACCCACCATGGTGGGCATTAGGGAGACGATGGCTAATAAAGTCAGACACCTTCCTCGTCTTTCTGCAGCTTATAATACCATGCAGGAGCCAGACATCAATCAGCTCTTCACGCCAGTAAATATAAAATTACAACAGCAATGAGTGCTAAAACCTAGAGGTAGATGGTGCTACTAGACTGTTGTTTTTCTTAAACTAAAGAATTCTGCTTTAAAAATCTATCTGCATGGTAGGCAAACCCAACACTGATGAAATCTGGCCTAGGGCAGAGAAAGCTCAAATCAAAGAACCAAAGTCAACATTTGGCGGGCACAACAGGACCTAGCAAACTCGGAGGTACTTGGTCACAAAGGTGCCTGATTCAATTTAAATATATTTATTCAGTGTCTATGCTGTGTAAGGCATAAACTTTAATGCGCATGAGAATTACTTGGGGATCTTGTTCAAATGCAGACTCTGAATCTACTGGTCCAGGGTGAGGCTCGAAAACATGCATTCTTAAAAGCTCCCAGGGGATGGCCATACCTCTGATCCATTGATAGCACCTCCAGTAGCCCCAGTTCAGACCAAGATGTTGAATTAGCATGACTGAGGGCTCCTCACCCCCACTCCTCCAGCCCCATCCACAACATGAGAATAGAAAAGTAAAAAGTAAGTTGTGAGAAGCTCCCTTGTTTACAGGGGCTGTTTGGGATTGGTGTCTGTGGAGTGCTGGCTTTGTCTGGGGCAGGACCCAGCCCAGCAGGGTTGCCAAAAGGTAGAACAGAACAATTGGTGGATTTCTGCTCCTATGTCCCCCAGCCCTTCCCTCATCACTTGGTGGTAAATAGTGCAAGTACCTCTCCTGCTAAGACCTAGAGATTGGTGCAGGTGTGCCCAGGAGAAAAGAAAAACATGGGGGAACCAACTGACCCCTGGAAGTTATTTCCGTATCCCTTGTGTTTCAAACTCCTGAATTATAACCTTGTGATGATGACGGGGTCTCAAATTTGACTGCACATGGAAATCACCTTATATATTTTTTAAATATTTTATTTATTTATTTGAGAGAGATAGTGAGGGAGAGAGAGGGCATGAGCTGGGGGAGAGGCAGAGGGAGAGGGAGATGCAGACTCTCTGAGGAGCAGGGAGTCCAGTGCGGGACTTGATCCCAGGACCCTGGATCATGATGCTTAACTGACTGAGCCACCCAGGCACCCTTTATTTTTTAAATTCTGATATGTGCTATTTACAAGAGATGTACTTCAAACATAAGGATTTGCAAAGGTTGAAGATAAGACAATGGAGTATCGGGCAAATATTAACTGAAAGAAAGCTGACTTAGCTATATTCATTCCAGAAAATAGTCTTTAAGTAAAGAGCATTGTTAGGAATAGAAGAGTTCCCTCGGACACAGCAATTCCACTCCCACCTGTAAACCCAAGGAAAAATCACACCCATGCAGAATGAGTGATGCCAATAGACTGTGAAGTGGCCCCACCATGCCTGCTTCCTGATGCTTCTGCCCCCCGCCAATCACCTCCCTTCCAGTGTGAGCAGGACCCACACTTGCTTTGAACCAGCAGAAAGTGAGAAAGGTGTGATCTTGTTACATAAGACTATAACATTTGTCATGCTAGTGGGCTTTCCCCCTGGCTGGCTTTGATGAAGTGACTGTGCTAGGGATAAGTTGAGGGTCACGTCTGACTGACAGCTAGCAAGAAAGTGAGGCCCTCATTCTGACCCTCTACAAGGACCCAAATCCTACCAGCAACCACAGGAGCCTTGTTGGGTCCATGGTCAAAGGAGAGAGACTAATACAAAGTGAAGGTCAAGCAAAGCTTTATTTCGCGCCAAGCATCGAGAATCAAACTGACTGGCCAGGGCTGTCTCTTGCAAAGAGGCAACCTCTCTCTGCCTTACACACTAGCTTTTAAGGGCAAAGGCCATGTGGTTGGGCCTGGCCATGCACAGGTGACCAATGAGATTGTCACACACAGAGAAAGCTGCACAGTCATGCTAGGTCACACATAAGTGACCAATTGAATTACAACTTACCCTATAATAGATATTTGAACTAGCCTATCACACCTTGGTCAGAATTGGTGCCCAAAAATCTGCTAAAGGGCGGGGCCTACACTCCTTGGTAGCTAGGGAGACAGTATGCAACCCCACTGATTGTATACCTCCACCTGGCCTGACCCACCCTTGTATTTGGGCTTGGTTACCTGGGATTGGTTTCCGGGACTTGTTTTTAAGTAAGTCCCCTGTGGGGAGAGGGGGACAGGGACAGTTTAAGTTTTACTGTATAAACATCAAAGTCATTCAAAGTCATAGTTTAACCGGAGGGAATCCCTCTGGCTAAATAGGCCCTTACAGCCTGAAAGTGCTTGAAGCCCTTCCCCCATCAAGCCCTGAGACTAGCCCACGGGCCTGCATAACTCCTTGACTGTTGGCTTATAAGGACTTGAAGTAGAAGAGAAGCTATACCTAGACTCCCAGCGCGCAGAAACGTCACGGTAACAAATGCATGTTATCCTAAACCATGGAGTGTGGGGTAATATTGTTACACAGCAATAGATAACTAACACAACAGATACATACAAGGATGTCAGTAGTAAAACCAAACTTCAGAAAAATCTGGAAACAGCCAAACGCCTATCAACAGAATGTGCCAGAATATTACATTCACAGCCAGATGTCACAATAGGAATAAATCTTAAAATTACGAAATTAAGGGGCACCTGGGTGGCTCAGTGGGTTAAGGCCTCTGCCTTCGGCTCAGGTCATGATCTCAGCGTCCTGGGATCGGGCCCCGCATCGGGCTCTCTGCTCCACAGGGAGCCTGCTTCCTCCTCTCTCTCTCTCTGCCTGCCTCTCCGTCTACTGGTGATCTCTGTCTGTCAAATAAATAAATAAAATCTTTAAAAAAAAAAAGAATTACGAAATTAAGTTAAAAAATCCCCCAAAAGATTACCCCAGCAGGATACCCTTTCATAAAGTTAAAAACAATTAAATTAATGCATTTCGATGTAATGGTTTAAGTAAAAAAAAAATTTAAATTTAAAAAAGATTATTTATAAACTTAAACATTTAAAGTCCAATAAATTAAACAAAGTTCCTATAAACTTATACATAAACTTACCAGATGAGCCAATAATACCATTCCCGGGTATTTATTCAAAAGAAACGAAACATGATTCCACACCAAAACCTGTATGTAAATGTTTATAGCAGCTTTATTGATAATTACCGAGAACTGGAAAAAACCCCAGTGTCCTCTATGTATTGTGAAGGGAGGAACGTACACCCACCATGGAACAGTCAGCAGAACTAACACAGGCAGCAACACAGGTGAATCTCAATGCATTACACCAAGTAGAAGAAGCCAGATTCAGAAGACTGCAGACCCCATGATTCCGCGTAGGACTTGCTAGAGGAGGCAGAACTATGGAGATAAGAAACTGCTCAGTGGTTGTCAGGAGCCCGAGGTGAAAAGAGGATGGAACTGACAACAAGGAGACAAAAAGAAACTTTGGGGAGAGAAAGAGCTGTTTTATATATGGATTTCAGTGGTTGATATATAACCCTATTCATTGGCTCAAGTCATAAAATTATACACTAAACATGGTGAGTCTTGCTGTAGGCAAATTATTCCTCCTATACATATGATATATAACTATATATAATATATAAATATATGCTATATATATATATATATATATATATATATATATATATTTAAGTGTCTTTTTGTTAAGTGTTCTTTTGACAATCCCTTTCTCCGGGTCCCTTTTGTGTGGGGGTCCCTCCCCCCCTCCCCCCCCCCCCCCCCCCCACCCCCCCCCCCATGCTCACCTGTGCCCCCACACTCTCTTTCTCAAATAAATAATTTTTTTTTTAACTACCCTGGAGAATGGCCTTGAAAGGAGACTGGGGGGAGGAGAGAAAGGAGAGTTTCAACAATCCAAGTGATATACATAAAAAGGAGTCAGGAGAATGAAGGAGTAAACATTGCTTTCTTTGCCTTGCTGATGGGGGTGTTTCGGATCCCACAATGATAAACGTCATCTGCTCAAGGCAGGGAGGTACTCTGTCATGTGTCCAACCACCTGCAATACAGAGTGACCCCTCCCCAGACCAGCAGCCCTATTTGGCCCAGACTCCCTTTGCCTTGGAATTCCCCGATAAATGGCCCATTAGCAGCCCACAAAGAGATTAAGAAACAATTTCATTTAAAGAGAATGCACAATTTAACAAAAACGATCCTTGAATCAGAATGTTCTGCTTCTGCTATCTTTCATGAACCAAAGAAGCAGGGGTTTTGAGGTCATGGACGACCCGACCGTATTTTTGTTCTTATCTCCCTATTTTCTACTCCATAATGAAATTTAAATAGCTTGCTATCGCTAAGTAAATAATTGGCGCCATAACAGCCTTCTGGAAGCTTTTAATTGTGTCAGACCAGCACTTCAATTCTAAACATTCCTTACAACGGAGTGATACTGAGAGCTTTGGGTGTCTTCTTGGCAGATGCTGATAGGAACACAAAATGGGATAAGAAGGCTAGAACTTCCCACTCATCTTCAAGAGGCCCCGTTATTCAAAGATCATAAAATGCCTGAGGCAATGCCTTCACGTTTGGGGGCGGGGGGTGGGGGGAGAGAGAGGAGAGTCTGAGTGAGAAGCAGCAGCAAGTCTGAATGACAGTCCCTTCCAGGCTCATGCCCAGCTTTGTGATTTGAGACAAGGCCGTCAACAACCTCTTTGGACCTCATTTTCCTCCTGTGAATACCTGACTCTTTAGCCGGGGTATCCCCTCTTCCCAGTCCCAGGTCAGGTGCTCTAGCAAGCAATAGGCTTACCCCCAAATTTCCAGAACAGGAACTCCCCATTCACCTGTATATAGAGCAACACGTCCAAAGGTCTGCTTTGGTCTTACCAGTGTTCCAGGGACATGGGGGTTGGCGGCGGTGCGGGATGTGTGCCCAGAGGGTGATGCAAGAAAGACTCCAGCTCACTGTAACTGAGATAAAGGGTCACCCCCTGAGACAAAGGTTTCCAAGATCAGGTACAATTAGAGACACCAGGTGAAACAAATCGAACTGACTTTTTTACCTTGGCATTTCCAAGAGCCATGGCTCACGGGCTTTGAGAATTTCCTAGAAGGAGGGACAGAAGTCTTGGACCAAGGAATCTGCTTTCAAAGATCAATACTCAGGGCTGGTAAGCCTTAAAAAGCAGGTGTATGCGGCTGCCTATTTTTCATTCATTGTCCTCTACTCAGGGTGTACCCAACCCTGGCTTCAGAAGGACATCCCCTGAGCCTCTTACCTGGACGTCAGTCACCAGAGATTTGGCTTTAATTGGTCTGAAGGGTCAGGCCCGGGCACAGGTTTTCTTCTAGGTCCCCCATGAGTCTAACCTGCAGCCGGTGTGAAGAGTCACTCAGGGAGCATGGGAAGGCACCTCCTCTTCTTATGGTTTTTGTAGAGCACGGAAAGCGGAGCCCATCCCCACCCTGAGGTCAGTACTGAGAAGCAAACCCGGAGAAAAGTTCATCTCTCCACCCTGAGTCAAAAACCACAGGGTCCAGAGCCCCTGCCTACCAGGAGGCTCTCTTTGGAAAATCACGAATGATGAATGAGGCAGTTTCTGGCAGTCACTTATTCAATTGGGATTTTAGCCCTAATCATCTCTCTTAAAACCCTGTGGATTTTTGCTTTCAAAATGGAAATAACTTTACTGATTTTCTGGTTGTAAATTTAGTGCCTGCTCATCATGGAGGGAAGAAAACCACATAAAAGTGTAAAGCAAAAAATAAACAATTGTTCTTAATCCCCTCCCCCTGTGAGCACGTTTATTCACTTCCAGTCCTTTCTATGTTTGTAATGTTGTTCTGTAATCTGGCCTTTTTACTTATCAGTATCCCTTGAATGTCTTTCTGTCCCAATATAAATAAAATAAAATAAAACTACACCATCATTTTTACTGGTCCTATCATATTCTGGGAATGCCATAAATTATTTAACCGATCCCTGTGTTTAGCTGCTGTAGTGGTTACCATCAATGAAGGGGTAGATATCCTTGCACAGGTATCTGATCGGTTCCTAAGAATAAAGTCCTAGACATGGAATTGCTCAGTCCAAACCCCCAGCCAAATGTTCAGCCCCTTGGCTAGGCCTCCATTTCCACTTACCTATCTGGGGTGGTAGGGGGCTACTCTCCCTCTCATCTCCTCCTCCCTGTCGTACCAGCTGCCTTCACTCTCTGGTCTGTTTCATAAAGTGTTTTCTACCTGCTATTGGTCCAAAACCCTCCCCTTTCTATCAAGTCTCCTTCAAGCTTTATCTCCTAAAGCCAATATTTTACTGTAGAAAGACTTCTTGGCTGGGGCACCTGGGTAGATCAGCCGGTTAAGCACCCACCTCTTGATTTGGGCTCAGGTCATGATCTCGGGGTCATTAGATTAAGCCCCGTGTTGGGCTCTGCCCTCAGTGGGGAGTCTGCTTGAGATTCTCTCCCTCTGCCCCTCCCTCTGCTCTCGTGCTCTCTCTCTCTTTCCTTCTCCCAAACAGATAAATATTTTTAAAGATTTTATGTATTCATTTGACAGACAGAGATCACAAGTAGACAGAGAGGCAGGCAGGGGGAGCTGGGAAGCAGGCTCCCTGCTGAGCAGAGCCCGATTCGGGACTCGATCCCAGGACCCTGAAATCATGACCTGAGCCAAAGGCAGAAGGTTAACCCACTGAGCCACCCAGGTGCCCCTAAATAAATATTTTTAAAAGGAAGGAAGGAAAGAAAAAGAAAAGGAGAGGAGGGGAGAGGTGGGGAGGGAGAAGAGAAAAGAGAAGAAAAGAAAAAGAAGAGAAAAGAAAAGAGAAAAGAAGCCCTTCCTGGCTCTGTGCAAATCTCCTCTCTCCTTGCACCAGCTGGCTCAGTCCAGACCCGAGGTCTCATCCCCCAGCAGAGGTCACCAAATCCTCTTGCAAGGAGGCAACTGGCTAAGGTGGACCCTTCTGGAAAGCCTCCCCCACATACCCCCACTTCCTCTTTGCCCTCCCCGAGGAGCACCAGCACTTCCCTCTGTGACAGCACTTGTCACAGTATGTTATCATTGTTGACATGTCAGCCTTCTCTCTGGACACTGAGTCTCTTTTCCCCTCATCCCTATGCCTCCTGACTCCAGCGCCATATCTGGCCTAGAAGGCTCCTTCAAGGTTTACTGAATGTCTGCTTTCAAAGGCCACATTTTTCCAGGAGGAATGCTCAGCCGCATTAAGTATTACCTAATACTGAAAAGGAGTAGCTAATATTGAAAGGAGTAACTACGACCCACATTCTCACCTTCTGTCAGAAAGGACACCACCTCAAGCCCACACCTGAGCTGATTCTCTCTTGACCCAAATTCTCTCTCAGTGTTTGGGGTGCCCAAGCGGGGGTATAACAGTGCGTAGCTCAGGTTCTAGTTGGTTACTATAGTTAAGTCACCTGGATTCAAAATTATTACATACCCCAGGGTTTTGCTGACATCTCTCATAAACAATAAAATTATTCTCTTGGACTCTTGCTACTATCTCATACCATGGTCACATCAAGACAACACATCCAGCTAGAACACAATTGGGACAGTGGGTTTAAGAAGAATCACACAAAAAATCTCCAAAACTCTCATTCTAATGTGTTTTCACTGTCTTTTAATTAAAGAAATAAAGCATATCAACCCATGTCATTTGTTCTTTCTAGTTTCAAATTTTTAATTAAAAGATCCTCAGATTCTTCCAGTGAAGGGGGAAGGATGTAGGAGAAAGTGAAGCAGGGAAGAGTCATTTTTGCACAATTTGGGAAATAGGCATGTGGGTCCCCCTTCCCCCTGAAAGCAAGCACACGCGATTGTCCGCACCTATTTCTGCTCCCACCTGGGAACCCTCTTCCACCCACAACTTCTCCCAGAGGAGGTATTTCTGCCTCTGAGCTCCTGTTTATTGGTCTAGCCGGGAGTTAGAAATAGCCAGGCCAGCGTCAGTGTAAACAGGGTCTGCAGGCACAGGAGCGGGTAAATGGAGAGTTGTTTTCTGCTTCAGGGAAGGGAGGGTCATACTGGCTAATTCAAACATGTATTCTTGGGAAACATGACAACATTCACACAAAGTCTTCCTTATTCACGGCTGTTTGTGAATAAAATGCACATTGAATCCTTCTGAGTGCTGCCTTGAATCCTTGAATTGCCTGCCTCCCAGTTAAGAACAGCACGAGCCTCTGGGCTTCAGGCAGCTGTCCTTGCAAATTACAAAATTAACCCAAGTCCAAGTACCTGGAGGAGCAGGAACGGCCCCACTCAGTAGAGAAGACACAGTTTTTTTCAGAATCCCCCGGATACACATCGCTCAGCTAAGCCTTTTCATTCTTACCTTGAAAAATGAGTCCAAACACAGACCTTCTTGAACAATTCACTCTACAAACACATACTGGGGTCTTAGTTGGCAAAACTACCAGGAACTGAGAGAAAACAAAGAAAAGCAAGACATAATAATTGGTCTTCAAAAAGCTTTACAGATTAAAGGTTCTTACCAACTAATGGGGGGAGGGCTGGATGAGGGGGACATCAGTGGGAAGTCTACTGAGCAGCACTACCTACCTACCTACCCACCTACCTACCAACCTAACTAACTACCGAACTACCTACCTAACTACCTACCTAACCTACTAGATATAAAATGGCAGAGATTAAAGGCAGGGAATTCTCTCCCCGTCTGTGAAGATCAGGGTATAGTTTCACAGCAGAATTGTCTCTAAATTCTGTTCTGCTTCTTATGCCTCAGTATTGAGAAAGTATTGAGAAAAGCTTTACCAGTGTCAACTTTTCTTGCCACTTAAATTATAAGAAAATAACTGAGTTTGCACTGAATAAGGAATTTCAGGGTCCCGAAATCTTAAAAAGGAAGACCAGGATTCTAAAATTTCAAGATGGACATGCCAATCCATTGAACTCAAACAGATACAGGAGATTTTCATTACTGCCTTTTACCATCCCATCCACAAAGAGTTTGTGGTGTTGAGTGCATAGGTATGCAGGAAAAATACCCAAAGCTTGAAGGAAGTTTCTCCAGTTCCTCCCATATTTAATCTGGGGCCCTAAACCCAAGGTTCCTGGATTAGTAAGAAAGCAGGGCTCATGGCCAATGGGGAAGCATGATTTTTTCAACCAAACAGAGCCCTTGGGAGTTACTTTTAGGCCAAGAGCATCATATATATTGCATACATCTGGATAACTTCCCCATTCCGTGCCCTAAGTAGACATCACAAATGGTCTGCAGCATTTCTTCTCACAAAGCCCCAGATGCTGCCCCAGGATTTCTCTCAAGGTAGGACTCCAGAAAGTCACTACCAATTAACAAATTGTCACAAGGAATGAAATCTCTGTCCTCAGCTTTGTCCAATTCACTATAAGGGACACTTGTCTTCCCATGAAAAGAACAATAGGACCGGCAGCAACTCAGGTCTCGGGCCCTTCAAAAAGCCAGAGACTTGAGGAGCATCATGAAAATGGCCCTGTCTTCTTAAACTGAATTTGTTAGATATAATCTTCCAGGGCTTGCTGAATAAATAATGCTCTCAAATTTTGGTTGCCTCCAGTTTGAGTTTTTTAAATAGACGTAAATATATGAAGGTTTCAACTTCCTGAGCAGTTAACTTAAGGGGGTGCTAAGTCACTTTACAAGGGGATTTGCAAGGATTTCTTTAAATGCCAAGTTCCTCTCTACCAACTGCTTTAAAGACTCTTAACTACCTGAAAGCAAAGGAAAGGAAGAGGATGGTTGGATAAACATAAATCCCATCTGTGTGACACCCCACCCATTAGAAAATGAACTCCAGGGAGCCTGGGTGGCTCAATGGGTTAAGGCCTCTGCCTTCGGCTTGGGTCAGGGTCCCAGGGTCCTGTGATTGAGGCCCGCATCGGGCTCTCTGCTCTGCTCGGCGGGGAGCCTGCTTCCTCCTCTCTCTCTGACTGCCTCTCTGCCTACTTGTGATCTCTCTCTCTCTGTCAAATAAATAAATAAAATCTTAAAAAAAATTAAAAAAAAAGAAAGAAAGAAAATGAATTCCACACAACCGTGAAGCAGCTGTGAGAAAAAGTGATGCTATTTACACAACTCTTATCTATACACACTTCTTCAGAAACAACTCAATTCTTTGAAACAATCTCACACTGGGTTTGACATAGAGGGCCTTGTGGCTCATTCTCTGTCAAGTATGAATCACAGGCCAAGGATAGAAAAGCTCACGGAGAGGCAGGAAAGGAACTGGTCATTTATCATTGAAAGCACACATTAGGACATGTTCAAAAAGCACAAGTCAACTGCTCTTAAGTAATCCTGAGGTTTTCACCTAATCACAGGCTGGTCATTCTCAGTCAGTGGTTACTGAGGTCAGCCCAGTTTACTTAAGAGCAGTGACTGTCAAACTCCTTTTCCTGGAGGATCCTTAGGGCTGCCCACCTAGGACGGGAGGTAGAGAAAACAGCAGTCTAAAACTCCCCTCAACAAGTATACACAAGCTTCAGTCAGACAGAACAGCCACTTCTTTCATCTCTTTTATGACCTGACATTGCACATAAGATTTGATTTACTTAGAAAGGGGTTTCTTACTCGACCCCACCAAAAAAGTGGTTTTTTTTCCCTTAATTACTGATATTATATATTCTAACAAGTGGTCAGACATCAACATGGTCCCCAGAACCAAAACCAATGAACAGAATCATAAGGGAGATAAATGTCCCTGCACCAAATACACAAGACTGAATTTTTTCAACTTTTTATTTGGAAATAACTTTAAACTTAGAGAAAAGTTACAAGAATGAAAATAGTAAAAGAATACCTGATTTTCTTTTATCTAGATCAGACTCTCTCCTCCACCCCTTGCCTGTGTGTGTATGTGTGCGTGTGTGTGTGTGTATTTTTTCCCATAAATCGCTGTAGGGAAAATTACATACATCAGAGCCCTTTGTTGTATTTCCTATGAACAGAGACATTCTATTGCGTAACTATAGGATGGTTATCATCTTCAATAAATTTAACATTGGAACAAACTTCAATCTGCCCATACCCTGTTTTTGTCAACTGTTCTAATAATGTCTTAACAGCATTTTCCCTCCATACACAATCCAGTCTAGGGTCATGGGTTGCATTTAAATCTCATGTCTCTTTATCCTTCTTTAATCTGGAACACTTCCAGAGTCTTTCTTGATCATCCATGACAACAATTTTTTTTAAGTATAGAATTCCCCCTCTCCCCCATTTTTTTTTTTTTTAAAGATTTTATTTATTTATTTGACAGAGAGAGATCACAAGTAGACAGAGAGGCAGGCAGAGAGAGGGAGGGAAGCAGGCTCCCTGCCAAGCAGAGAGCCCGATGCGGGACTCGATCCCAGGACCCCGAGATCATGACCTGAGCCGAAGGCAGCGGCTCAACCCACTGAGCCACCCAGGTGCCCCCTCTCCCCCATTTTTAATAGATTGCTTCTCATTTGGAGTTTGTCTAATATTTCCTCATGATTCAGGTCATACCTTCTCAGCCAGAACACTGCATAGGTGCTGTACCCTTCTCAAGGTGTTGCATCCAAAGACACATGATGTCCATCTGCTCTCATGGCTGATGGAAATTTTCATCAGTCAAGATGTCAAATTTCTCCACTGTGTATTTGTTATTTTTTCCCAGGGATCTAGAAATCAGTCTGTGGGAGATACTTTAAGATCATGCTCCTAATCTAAATTTCCCCCTAAATTTAGCATGCATCGACAATTCTTGCTTGATCCAATTTTTCTCATAATGGTTATAAAATGCTAACTTTCCAACTTTGGTACCTTCTCCCAATTTACCAGTTGGCATTCAGCATTTCATTATAAACGAGAGCCCTATTTTCTCCCCCATATATTTATTACTAATGTATCCATTTGCTATTGGTATGTATTCATGAATTCCTATTTATGACTCATTATGTTTATGACTCATTATGGTACTTCATTATTTTGATATTCAAATTGTCCCAGATTTAACCAGTAGGAGTCCTTTCAAGCTGGGTCGTCCTCATGACGTGCCTCCATCTCTTTTTGAGCACTTTCTTAATTTCTAGCATAACAAAATGTCCCAGGTTCATTTTGCATTGATTCTACCCCAGCCCTGGAATCAACTGGTTGTCTCAGGAGCCCTGGCTCCTTTTAGGGGGGAATGGTATTAGAGACCAATATCTGGGCACTGGTGTGCTCAATGTAATTGAGGTATTATTGCTTCTTAGCCCTTTCAGAAAAGTTAGGTAATATATACATTATATACATTTATACTTACAAATATACACTCACAGGATACCTAGGTGGCTCAGTTGGTTAAGTGTCTGACTCTTGATTTTCGCTCAGGTCATGATCTCAGTGTTGTGGGACTGGGCCCCGCATCCAGCTTCATATTCAGCCCAGAGTCTGAATATGGCCCTCTCCCTTTCCTCCTCCCCTTCACTTGTGACCTCTCTCTCTCTCTCAAATAAGTAAATAAAATCTTTAAAAATGAAACAAATATATATATACACATACATATACATATACACACACACAGATACATATACATGTTCATACATACATATACATAAACACATACGTATACATGTTCATACATACATATGCATACATAAACACATACATATATATGTTTTAGAAATATGGATCACACTAATAGATTTAATTTCAATCCATTGCAATATGGCTCTTTTTCCTTCCCCTTTTCCATAGTGTGTCCCTTCTTTCCTAGTAAGAGCCCTGGCTCTCAACAACAATACATTTACTCATCGGCTCAATCCCATTACACATATATAACTGTTTCAGAATTGCTTTTCCCTACTACAAAAAAAAAAAAAAGCCTACGAAAAAGAATTCAGGATTTGTGTGCAATCTCCCTACCTCCTTCTACCTAAGACAAGGTATATAGTGAAATATTGTATTTATAAGTAATTCAGATTAGTCATTTCTTTTTTCTCTCTCTCTCTTCAATATGATTACAGTATTCATCTGAAATACAATTGGGTGATTTGTTTCAGTTTGCTTTCAGTTTTAGGGATTTTTCCCCTGCCTGTCCTTATTAGTTTTATTTTTGAATAGAGAACATTAACATATTTCTGAAGGTCGAAACTATACAAAAAGATAACACTCAGAGAAGTATTACTCCCTCCATCTCTCTTCTGCACTATTCCCCTTACCTCCTGCAGGTAAACAACTTTAATATTTTCTGATTTACCTTTCCTGGGTTTCTTTTGTAAAGATGAGCAAATGTATATGTCTTCTGATTTTCCTTCTTTTTTTTAATTTTTTAATTTTTTTATAAACATATTATTAGCCCCAGGGGTACAGGTCTGTGAATCGCCAGGTTTACACACTTCACAGCACTCTCATAGCACATACCCTCCCCAATGTCCATAACCCCACCACCCTCTCCTGACCCCCCGCCCCCTTCCTTCTTTTTTACGCAGAAGGTAGCATACCATATATATTATGTGTATATGTTATGTTATATGTATACACACTGTGTATGTGTTCCTTTGTACATTGCTCTTTTAAATGAATAAAATCTCCTAGAAATCACTCCACATCAGTTCATAAAGATTTTTTTCATTCTTGCTTATTGCTACATGACACTCCTCTGTGGGTGAGTACCAAAGATTTTTCAATTTTCTATGTTTGGACATTGAGGGGGGTCCAATGTCTTTGTGATTACAAATACTATTTATCAATATTTGTATTTTGTATAGTATTTGTAAAACAGAAATATAATAATATTACAAATATAATTATGTGTATTTATAAGTGAATAAACTTATATATTTGTATTTTCATATTGATGGAAGTATATTAGGATAAATTACTAGAAGTTGGATTGCTGGAGCAAAGGATAAATGCACATAAAGTTTTGATACATATCACTAAATTACAGCCCCCATAGGAATTGTACCATCTTTCATTCCTACCAATAATATATGAAAATACCTATTTCCTCATAGCCTTGCCAACAAGTGTATTTTTAAGCTCTCGGGTTTTTGCAAATCTGATGGGGCAAGGTTGGATTTTAAAGAAATGAACACAGTTATACACATTAAAGATTTATAATGAAATAATAGAAAGAGCATACACAAAGATCATTGGAGTGAATGGGGCAGCAGGGATGACCTAATGTGTTCTGCATTATAAATACATAAATGAGGGATTAAGAAGTACAATGAGATGAAAGAAGGAAGAGACTGAACTAATAAAAATCCAATTACTTCTCAATCTCTGAAATTAAAAAGATTGTTAAATTAACATTATATGCAGGCAAGGAGAGTCAGTTTTACTGAGTGATGAATGAGTTCTGGGGTTGTGTATTTAGATGGGGATAATGCCAAAATGCATTTTCTTCCTATTAAAATGCCAAGATGCATTTGCTTCTTCCTGATGAAATGCTACCTCTGTACACCATATATATGTATTTAATGGCATTTGTCTCACCATATTACAATTATTTATTTTCAAGTGTGTATCCCTCCTAGGTGGTGAGCTTACTGAGGATGAAACTACATCTTATTCCTCTGTATTTTTAGAATAGAATAATTACAGATGAGTGTGACCCCTTGCAATTAGATCTTAGTTGCAGGCAAAGAAGGAAATGTGGACTAGAAGATGGAAGTATTCAGTAACAACCTAAAATGGAGGCAACATATATCAAAACTTCGAGGGTCATTCCAGTGTGAAATTTTGTTGAAAGAAACATTTTTTCCACAGCCGACCTACTGCAGCTTTTCCACAAGATATTTTCTAAACATATATTTAAATACAAATTCCCATCAGAATAAGAGAAGGAAGTCACATCCCAGGGATGATGGCAAATGCCCAATGAACAGGAAAAAAATTGGAAACTTCATGAATTCTGTCAAGATTAATCTTTTGGTACCTAAGTAAATCTCCAGGCTTTGATTACAGGTGTCAGTGCCGAACAACACTTCGGTGAGAAATGGAAGTCAGTGGGATTCAATGAAGCATGAAATTTAAGCACAGAATCATTTACTAGCAGGCATTAATGACTAATAAGGCATCGTTATCACTAACGTAATAAATAAACTTGAGATCTTGCCAACATTTTCACGTATTAATTCTGTGGATCCTGATAGTCTCAGGGAATAAGTGACTTGTGATAATATTTTTGCAGAAGGGGAAACCAGGTCTTACTTACTTATTTTATCCAAGATCAGTGGGCCCTGATTTTCTGAACTCTATGACTGCACGCTACAGGCCAAAGGAGTCAAATTAAAGTCTAGGAAGTGATTAGAGTTGACAGGAGAAATAGAAACCCAACTCTAATTAAGGAATTTGCTAATTGCCCTTCTCTCTACAGACATTACTCCATTCTTGGTCTATGGCCCCGGCACAGACTTGACCTCAATCATGCTTTCTGCAAAGCAGCAATGGGAGACAGAGAATATCATATCCAAGTTATATTTGGCCACAAAACAAATCCCTTCTGTCCTTTCTAGAGCTATATCCCCCAATCCCTTGGGACACAGAGTTCTCCACTGCCCCCCAGACACCATTCTAAAGGCTTCCTGTTTTGAATCTGTTCAAAGCCCACCTTCCTGAATTGGCATCCAGGTTTTCCCAGGCATGAGCTACCCAAGGCTCTGGGCCACACCAGCTTCCTGCTTGGCTTTCCCTTTCCCTTTTGGCCCATTTCAACCTGGTAACATAGGCTCTGGGCAGTCTACTTCCTGATAGACTGGGAAATCTACGAGGATGCGGCCCCCAGAACCACCCCCAGGCCCCACAAGACATGACCAGTGCTCAGTGCCCACCCCTGGCCAAGGCTTGAAATTATCTGTGACCAAAACAAGGCTTGAAATTGTCAATGACTAGAACAAGGGACAGGCTGTCAGCATTTCTAGTGCTCTTCCAAGGCTACAGGTGAAATTAATTCAACACATTTTCTTTACCATCTACCACTGAACACCACAGAAGTTAAATATACTTAAGGGAAAAGGGAAACAATGTGGGGAAAAGACATGCTATAAGCATATGAATCTAGGCATTCCTGTGTCTCCTCTCTCTATTCTTAACCACCACAAGCATAGTGGTTAAGGGCACAAGTTCTGCAAACAGCTGCCTGGGTTCCAATCCTGGTTCTGCTACAAACGGTATCACTTTGGGCAAGCAACTTTACCTTCCCTGGGCCCCATTTTCTTCATCTGCCAAATAGAGATAATACTAGGACCTATCTCATCGGGTTGTTATGAGGAATCAATGTAAAATCCATGTGAAAGCACTTAGAACAGTGCCTGGCAGGTTTTAACTCTCATTTCCATCACTTCTCTTTACTTAGGCTCCAAATGTCTTTTATTTTCCTGCCATTTCTAATCAGTTGTCAAGTCCAATCATTATGTCACCAAGTGTCTCACACATTCTCCAGTTCCTCTCCATTCCCTCTGTCACTACTTAAATCCAGGCTCTGATGTAAGTCTACCAGTGGCCTTCCCCACCCTCCTTCCCCCCTTTCTCCTTCATAACAGAACCTTCAGTGTTAGCCAGACTTACGGCCACCTAGCTAGAGATTCTGCTTCCCAGACTCCTCTCTGATTAGGCGTGGCCATGTGACAAGTTCTAACCAATGAAAAATGAGCAAAAGTGTTATGTGGAACTTCTGGGAAGTTTCCATTAAAAGGCATGTTTTTGTATACCCTTCCTCTGTTTTGCTGCTAGATTGGTGTTGGTGACAATAGCAGCTCTCTGGGGATGACAAACAGCTACAGAACACTGGATCCCTGATAACTAGGGAGCCTACACATCAGTTCTTGACTTTTTACCACCACTTCTTTATATGAGAGAGAAATAAGCTTTTAACTTGTGAAAGCTACTAAAATAAGCAGAGGAAATCAACCCTGACTGATACAGACCCCATTATCTCAGTTTCTCCTAGATCACAGCAACAGCTTCCTGATTTCTCTCCCCATCAGCCTCTCTTTTCATAAGGTGGCCAGATCAATCTCCCTAAAACACAGTTCTACACCCTCCCAGAGCCTTCAGTGACCCTCCTCTATTGCCCAATCTCTTTAGCTACTGATATCTGGCCCCTACCTATCTTTCCATCCTTATTTCCACTCCTTTCCTTCTTGCCCAACCAAACCCAATGATTTCCTATTTCACATCCTCCACACATTCTTCCCTGCCCTTTGTCTTTTACTCATTCTCTTCCTTAAAATTTCTGTGCCTGACTTAGATTTTCTTTTGGGGCTCAAGTGACATTCAACTTTCTCCATGAGGCCAACCTGCCTTGATCCCTTAAACCAGGAGTAATTCTCTGACCCCACAACCTCCCTATCACTCACTCCTGCTTGTGTTGGGGACCCCAGAAACCTGCCTATGCTAAGACTGGGTCACATTCCTGTCCACCTGGTGCCAGGCCTGGCCTGCTCACCTTCTTTCTTGGTCCTCTTTCTACCCACCAGACTCCCACACTTCTCCCTTTCCTGGTCAAGCTTCCTCAGGCTTTCTTTCCTCCCCACTCCTAGAGACAAGGACACTAGTGAGCCCACTCACTAAAGGGCTTTACCATCAATCCCTAAATCCCAAGAAGGAAACCTTGGTGGGGAGGAGATAACAAACATAATAAATGTGAGATGAGTCATAGGCTTATGGATGCTCACCAGCCTCTCTGATTGGCCCTCCCCACTCACTGGTTCTTCCATCTTCTTGAGCTTGATGCCATAAGCACCACTGGACTCCTGCCTTTCCATTTCACTTCTATGGGTAAGGTTCACAAAAATCCCCCACCCCACTTTAAACATGTTGCCAACATATGCTTTAAAGGCCCTCTTCCCATCAACTGGGAAATAGAAATCCAAATAGAAATCCAAATAGAAGTCCAAAGCAGACTTCTCCTGGCTCAAATGAACATAATGTATCTCAAGGAACCCTCAGATAGGAGAGAATGCTTTCAGGAGAGAGGGAGTCCTTTGGGGGAATTTCCCATAACCTCCTTCCTTGCACTGTATCACTTTCTACTTTAGTGCACCATATAAATCTGCCTATTTATTTGTGTCCCTGCTCATCCCCTGCTAAACTGACTTCTCTCTTGGTAGACTATAAACTCTTCAGGAAAGAATCGAAATTTGATTCATCTTTGCAGCCCCACAGAACATATCAAGACCAATATTTTGCATGAATAGCTACTCATTCCAATACTAAATTAAAATGTATGACATTAACTAATTAACAGAATCAATGAAGACTGGGTTTGGCAGAAAGAATCTATGGAGAAGATATGGCTCCAAACCATCATATAAAGAATGGATAGAATTTGGACTTGCTGAGAACAGAGAGAAATTCTATGAGCAGGGGTTGCTAGAACCTTAGGTTAAAGTTCTAAAAGAATCCCTTGTCTGCCTCTCTCACGAGCACGTATCGTGCCCTATGCCTCATGCAGAGGGGCCTTCAGCTCTAAGCAGCCTTACTCAGAAACTCAGAAATTTCTGAAGTAAGCTATTTTAGGACCTTTAACATTCTAGATCCATTTGGAATAACTGGACTTCTGGAAAACCAGTGACAGTTTCAAGAGAAACCTCAGACCCAGGTCCAGGTCCTATACCTTGCACAGTTTTCCCACCCCCAAATGGCCCCCATCCAGTTTTGGAATTTAGTAATAATAATAATAAACTCTGTGTGTGTGTGTGTGTGTGTGTGTGTGTGTGTGTGTGTGTGTGTGTGTCAAGGAGATGGAGGGGAAGGTTGATATGACACTTATTGAATACATGTGGTGTTCCATATTCTCTAATTTGAAAAATTCATCTTAAATGAGAAGAGCAGTTAGAATCATATCAGGTTCATCTCTGTCAGAGCCTTTTAAGTGAAATTATATGGACTTGCAACCAAGGCAAGAAATTCTACCTCTGGAAGGCAAACATTTATTTTATAAGATAGGCTGTCAATCCCAAAATGATTACTGATGGTTAAGGAAGGATTCAAACCAATTAGATTCTGTGTTCAAGTTGATTCCATCCCATTTTTCAATGCCGCTGTGAAGTCTTTATATAACACAGGGCCAGTCCCTCCTAACCACAAGAGGTCACAGATGAGAGGGACAGTCTGACCCAGGCTTCATGCAGAGCAGATGTCCTTGCTTCATGCCAATTAGGAGGCAGAAACTGTGCTCTCCGGCTCTTGCCTCTGATTATCTGTTTATGTGAAGTTATATGTAACTAGAACCGCTCTTTGAAAGCTGAGCAGTGTGGAAGCCATTTAAAATTATTTCACTTCTAATTATAAGCCAGATAAAGCTCTTTTCATGCAAGGGGAGGACACCAGAGAGACTGTCAAGGTTCAGAATATTCCGTGGGTGACAGGTGGTCTGAATATTTGAAGAACTTTCTGTGTCCAAGATAACCTTCACTGGAGAGTGAGCAGGGGAATTTTAAAGGAAATATGAACTTTGCATACAAAGTTGGAGCACATGAAACACTTACCCAGATCTCATTTTAGAAAATGCATTGGCCAAATGGGACCGTTGGGTTTCTTTGGGAGGTCATATGGTAACAAGGATGGACTATGGGCTTTGGTGCCAGACAGAGCTAGGCTAAGTAAACTAGCTCAAGTTAGTAAATCTCTCAGAGCCTTGGGCTATTTATCTATAAGAGGTGAGAAATAATTCCTACTCACAGGGTTGTTGTTCTAAAAATTAGATGAAATAATGTATGTGAAACCATTAGCCCTGGGGTTGGCACACAGCCACTGCTCTGGTATGACAGCTTTTATCCTCCTTATTATTATGAACCAAAGTCATAATTACAAGTTTGGAATAGTAGGTCAGGACAGGTCGACAACATATGACTGACTTCACTTAAGCAAGAAGAATTTACACTGGCCCGAGAAAATTGGACCAGAGAAGTGCAATCTCCACCTTCACCACTGTTACATGAATCCCAAAGCTTTTTACCCTTCCCCATCTTCTTCCCTATTCTTGGCCCTTCGGGACAGAGTCATATGTCTCAGAAATTCAGCACAGGGTGCAACGTTCAGAACTAAGAACGCCAGGCAAATCGAGAGATCAACTTTCGTGGTCTTACATGAAGGCACGTGCCCAGCTCCACAAGAGCTGACCCATTACAGCGTCATGGAGGAGCAGGAGGGTCTAGTTGGACCAGCTAAGCATGGGTACAACACTGGACCTCAGGGAGAAACAGTCACATGTCAGGGATGATATTGACCCATGATCCCAGGTATTACCAAGCCCAGTTTGGAAAGTTTGCCCGTTAGAAATTTAATGGACTGTAAAGAAAACAATTATTTCAACAGTATTCAGTTGCCTCATCAGACGAAGCCAGGAGGTAGCTTCTTATAAATCCATTGCACTCCATCAGTTGCCCATAAATTTTAGACATGTCATCTGATACTTAATTTCAAGGCTGGACAAAATATCTTGGCTCACATCTTGGTAATCCAAACTGTATGCAAAAAAAAAAAAAAAAGGTAAGGATATAAGTCAGAGGCAATATTTGAAATATTTTATCAGCCGGTATAACATGACTACAAACCAATCAGGCATTTTAACCATTTTAACCATTCCTTTCTGAAACAGAAAGGACACCGTCCTTTTCCACAACCCTAGTCTAACACCACCAGTGCATGCTGGCTGAGTACCCTGAATGGAATTAATTTTTCTTCACACTGGTGGGCAGAATGCGCATTAACCAGCAAGCACCAGCTTTATACAAAAACTTGAATGCCAAGTTTAATCCTGTGTGATTGAAAAAAGCTGAGCTCCACATCCCCCCAAACTGGGCTTAAATGCAGAACTCAACAGGCTTGTAATTACATGCAACACCACAATCGAGCATGACCATAATACCATTTTACTACACAAAGGAGAATTATTGAGTTCTATTCACAAGAGAAAGTACTACAAAGATTCCTCTCTCAGTAGGATAAAAAGAGCACATCACAGCATATATTTTTCCATAATTAATTTTTATGAAACCAAGCATAAAGGATAAGGCACCTGATTTCCGTATTTTTTAATGTGCCCTGGGGGAGTTCTAGCAAACCACAAGAAGTAGGAACAATGATGGGACCCATCCAGATTCCAGTAAATAAGTAAGCAGTAATCCCAGTGAGAGGTAAATTTATTTTGGTATCCTTAACTGCTTCTCCTCCCTCATCTCCTGTCCCCTATACCCCACCCAAAATGGGACCACCCAAAATCCGCCCCCAAATAGATGAGTCTTTCCTATGTCGAAGGCCCCTAGGGAAGTCTACTGGTCTTTATCTTAATGGCTAACACCAAGCATTGTCAGAAAACCCTGTGCCACAAGGAAGCATTACATTAAAGAGATGGCCACCCTTTCTGACTCAGCCACATTTCCAAGTGTCACTCTCATGCGTCATCTTCCCTTCAAAGTATGGTGGTCACTTCAGCTCCCCTCTCCAACCGAGTTAGTGGGTATCACTGCCTGCAAGGACTCCTGAGAGCTCAGGGAGCAGGGCCCTAACCTGTGGGAGGGACAAGCCAAGAACACGGTTCCAGATGGCAGGCTGCCCATCATCACAGCTCTCCCTCTCCTCTTCCACCCTCCCCCACTTCCTGGTCTGAAAACCAGCCCTAGAATTCAAACCAGACGGTCTCAGCTTTCACTGCCTCATAGACCCAGAGCCCCAGGCACCTTCTCTTCTTCAAGCCTCCTCCCAGACCCTGGCCTCAAAATGTCTGGTCAAACTTCTTTCCTGGAAAATGGAACTACCCATCACCTTTCTCAACGTCTACAGTTGTCCCAGATCTCATAGGGGTAGGGTGGGGGGAGGTTACTTTTAGTGAGTCTCCTTGAGACAAGACTTATTCTCCTTGAGACAGCTAAGGTATCTTTCTGACCCTGTCTTGCTGGAACAGAGAGAAAATACAGATTTAATCTCCAGTACGCATACTGCTATAGTATTTTTTTTTAATTCTGTGTATAGTGGAGGTAGAGCAAAAGTGATGAGTCTTCTCCATGTAATCCTTGAAAATTATTGTAGAAAACCTCCCCATTATTCCTTTTTCTCAACTTAGAACTTAGTTCCTTTCCTTCACATGCCAGATAATTCAAATAAAACCCCATTAGAGCAAGTACAATTAAGTAAACATTCTGCATAAAGCAATTTGTTTTTCATTATAAAATGCCAACTTGAAAACAGTAAATTTTTATTTCAGCAACTTTATATTCATGCCAGCTATGGATGCATGTCTCATTTAGAATTGGTAGCAATGTACTAATTAATTAATCGCATTAAAGAGTTTACAAGGTTGTTCACTGTTACTCCTGATCATTGTTGGTCTTTTATGCGGGGTATTTAGAAGCACAGATATACTGGTACTTAAAGAATATGGGTTTGCACCAAGTAGATTTACTCTAATCCAAGAAGAGGGGTTCTTTTTAGTGCAGAGAATTATCAAATTTAGTGCAAAACCCTATAATCTAGACATCACTTTTTTCTCCCCAAATCGCACTATCTCCCTTTTCATCCCAAGTGAAAACTTTTTCACAGGCTGTCGACTTTAAGATTGAGATTCCAAATGGGAAATATAATACCCAAATGGTAGCAGTAAACACAAGATCTGCCTGCAGTTCCCCAGATCTAGATGCAAACACTGCACTCTTACTTCCAATTTGCAATTGTTCTTCACCCCTGACCTTGGCCCCTACATTTCTCCTTGGAGGCTGAATCCTGTGCACAGTTGAACCCTTCCTGCTAAACAGCAGCACAGAGCCAGACACACCTGCTTAGAGAAACCAAATTGTGGGTTTAAGCTGCATTAGGCTCATCACTGGAGCATATCAGACCTACTGAATCAGAATTTCTGGAGCCAACACCCAGCAATCCACGTTTAACAGGCAGCGCAGGCTGAAGTTTGAGTACCATGAGGGACAGGACAGGAGATCGGGATGCTGTGGCTAAAGGGCCTCCTGCAAATGTCTCTGCAGGAGGGCCCTGGGTGATCCTATTCTGATTAGATTCCCTTGTCAGACCACAGTGTGAGGCCATGCTGCTGGGGCCTTTAAAGGACAAGCCCTTCACAAGGGCACTGGTCCTAGAACAGGACCGTCAGTAAACAGGCTTGAAATAAGAGGCAGGGGCTTCCTTCCTATGTGGCTCACTTAGGCTAGATTCTAAAGCGTGCAGAGATTCTGAAGGCTCCTGGTTACGAGATGAGGAAGTTGTCTTTGACAAGAGCTACCAGCTTGGTACTACAAAAAGAAGCACCAGAGACAGAGCTGCTCCAGCTGCAGCCATAGCTGGCCACCCACAATAGCAGCTCTCAGTGTGCAACCCAACAATGCAGGAGAGTGCCCAAGCCACATACCAATCTGGTCTCCGCTGTGCTTTTCTTGGTAATCAGGGGACAGAGCCCAGAGGCTAGTGGGTGATGACACAGTGACTGCCCTCCAAGAGGGAGACAGACCTCCAGAGACAAGAGTTGGAATTGGGAAGTCCAGCAGACATTCAGAGGGAGTGTCCTTTTCTGATAAGCTTGGCATGTGAATGTATTAAGAGACAAGCTAGAAAAAGAAAAGAAAGAAAGACAAGAAAGGACAGCAGGGGCTAGGGTCTTGAAATAGAACATTTGTGTGGCCATGGGAAATACTTTCTCCTCAAGAAGGGATCATCTAAAAGCACTGAGAATAAGCGAGATCTCAGCTTCCACAAAGAACTTCCAGAAGGAAAGGAAGGAGAAAGATTGAGAGTTAGCGAAGTACATGGAAGAGAACTACAGTGAGAACGAAGATCAGAGCAAGGCATGAAACACCAGCTTCCCACCAGGGAGGAACCACGAAAGAGCATGTGCTTTAACTGGGCCTGCTCCCACAGCATGAGCTACAGGCATGATTTTCTTCCCCCCAACACTGGGGGTATAATTAACAGCAGCTGAATAGTTGATCTTAAAATGATCACACCAACTAGTTTAGCTGGTGCCAGGGGAAGAGAAGGGAGAACAGAGTTATCAGGGTCCTGACCAGTCCTAGGAGGGGCTGTCCAGAAAGGTGCTCCTAGGTGTGGTGTCCTGGGCCGAAAGGAAAGGGAGGAGGCCCTAGGGGGTAGCTGAAGTTACAGATGGAGAAGGTGACACAGGTGCTGCTTTTCACCCATCACCTTAACCATATGACTGCAGTATCTTCCTAACTGATCGCTCTGCTTCCCTCTCTTCCCTGCAACCTTCCTCCCCAGGCAATTCATCCCGCCTGCTAGCGCTGTTTTCCTCCTTCATAAATCCACCATATTTCTCTCCATGCTGAAAACTATTCAGTGGCTCCCTACTGCCTTCAGGATAATGTCTGACCTCCTCAGCACAGCTCTCAAGGCCCTCTCCAATCCTGTTCCAACACCACAGCCCTCTCCCAGTCCCTGGCTCTCACAGGCAGAATGACTCGGGTCCTTCTCAGAGAACTAACATGGCACCTTCAATGACAGGAAGGTACGGAGGACCCAGGGCAACAGCAACAGCAGGCCCGATGCAACAAATGGCCTTGCGGGCAATAAGGTCTAGCAGTGAACTACAGATGAACCACGAAGAGTATCCCCGAGACAGGAAGCATCCACAGCCCAACAGAAGGCAGACCCAGAGAAAGATATCGGTCAGTGGCATTTGACTTAGTTCTGCCCATTGGCTCTGTGGCAGCCATGGGAAGGACCCTCACAGACCTCCAGCCCAAGCTGTGTAATTCGTCAAGGGCTCCAGCTGCTGTGCTCAGAAATATAGTGCCACACTTCCCACAGGCTGCTCCCTGCCAATGCCTGAATGCAACCAGGATGCCACGGAGGTCCTTCCTAGCATGGTAGCTGACTTGGCTCTAAGACTCCCCAGCATCCTTGGGGAAACTTCTTTGTCTGCTCAGCAGTCTCAGATGTTACCACCCACCTCTCTCCCTCCCACTCCCTTTACTCAGGAGAGACTTGCATCACTGCCTTCCCAGACAGCCCAGCTCTCTCTCCATTTCTTCCCACCCAGGCGTTTCCCTTCATGAAATCCTCACATGTTTAATCCTGTCTCAGCGCCTGCTTCCTGCAGGACCCAGAGGAGCACACCTCTCAAGACAGGAGAGACAACTGTGGTGTATTTGGAACCTGGGACGCTCAGCCCCTCATTCTTTCATGCTTACTATGCACCCGGCATTGTTTGGGTTTGGGGACACAATGGCAGAGCTCCCAGCAGCGGGGAGTTGGTAAACCATTCTCCAATCAGGTCTGAATCTACCGGCCTGACCAGAAAATCCTGACTACTGCAAAGAACTCAGTAAGGCACTACCACAGACCCTGACAGAAGGGAAGACAGAAAATCATTCTTTTTTTTTTTTTTAAAGATTTTATTTATTTATTTGACAGACAGAGAGATCACAAGTAGGCAGAGAGGCAGGCAGAGAGAGAGGAGGAAGCAGGCTCCCTGCTGAGCAGAGAGCCCGCAAGGAGATGGAGGGGAAGGTTGATATGACACTTATTGAATACATGTGGTGTTCCATATTCTCTAATTTGAAAAATTCATCTTAAATGAGAAGAGCAGTTAGAATCATATCAGGTTCATCTCTGTCAGAGCCTTTTAAGTGAAATTATATGGACTTGCAACCAAGGCAAGAAATTCTACCTCTGGAAGGCAAACATTTATTTTATAAGATAGGCTGTCAATCCCAAAATGATTACTGATGGTTAAGGAAGGATTCAAACCAATTAGATTCTGTGTTCAAGTTGATTCCATCCCATTTTTCAATGCCGCTGTGAAGTCTTTATATAACACAGGGCCAGTCCCTCCTAACCACAAGAGGTCACAGATGAGAGGGACAGTCTGACCCAGGCTTCATGCAGAGCAGATGTCCTTGCTTCATGCCAATTAGGAGGCAGAAACTGTGCTCTCCGGCTCTTGCCTCTGATTATCTGTTTATGTGAAGTTATATGTAACTAGAACCGCTCTTTGAAAGCTGAGCAGTGTGGAAGCCATTTAAAATTATTTCACTTCTAATTATAAGCCAGATAAAGCTCTTTTCATGCAAGGGGAGGACACCAGAGAGACTGTCAAGGTTCAGAATATTCCGTGGGTGACAGGTGGTCTGAATATTTGAAGAACTTTCTGTGTCCAAGATAACCTTCACTGGAGAGTGAGCAGGGGAATTTTAAAGGAAATATGAACTTTGCATACAAAGTTGGAGCACATGAAACACTTACCCAGATCTCATTTTAGAAAATGCATTGGCCAAATGGGACCGTTGGGTTTCTTTGGGAGGTCATATGGTAACAAGGATGGACTATGGGCTTTGGTGCCAGACAGAGCTAGGCTAAGTAAACTAGCTCAAGTTAGTAAATCTCTCAGAGCCTTGGGCTATTTATCTATAAGAGGTGAGAAATAATTCCTACTCACAGGGTTGTTGTTCTAAAAATTAGATGAAATAATGTATGTGAAACCATTAGCCCTGGGGTTGGCACACAGCCACTGCTCTGGTATGACAGCTTTTATCCTCCTTATTATTATGAACCAAAGTCATAATTACAAGTTTGGAATAGTAGGTCAGGACAGGTCGACAACATATGACTGACTTCACTTAAGCAAGAAGAATTTACACTGGCCCGAGAAAATTGGACCAGAGAAGTGCAATCTCCACCTTCACCACTGTTACATGAATCCCAAAGCTTTTTACCCTTCCCCATCTTCTTCCCTATTCTTGGCCCTTCGGGACAGAGTCATATGTCTCAGAAATTCAGCACAGGGTGCAACGTTCAGAACTAAGAACGCCAGGCAAATCGAGAGATCAACTTTCGTGGTCTTACATGAAGGCACGTGCCCAGCTCCACAAGAGCTGACCCATTACAGCGTCATGGAGGAGCAGGAGGGTCTAGTTGGACCAGCTAAGCATGGGTACAACACTGGACCTCAGGGAGAAACAGTCACATGTCAGGGATGATATTGACCCATGATCCCAGGTATTACCAAGCCCAGTTTGGAAAGTTTGCCCGTTAGAAATTTAATGGACTGTAAAGAAAACAATTATTTCAACAGTATTCAGTTGCCTCATCAGACGAAGCCAGGAGGTAGCTTCTTATAAATCCATTGCACTCCATCAGTTGCCCATAAATTTTAGACATGTCATCTGATACTTAATTTCAAGGCTGGACAAAATATCTTGGCTCACATCTTGGTAATCCAAACTGTATGCAAAAAAAAAAAAAAAAGGTAAGGATATAAGTCAGAGGCAATATTTGAAATATTTTATCAGCCGGTATAACATGACTACAAACCAATCAGGCATTTTAACCATTTTAACCATTCCTTTCTGAAACAGAAAGGACACCGTCCTTTTCCACAACCCTAGTCTAACACCACCAGTGCATGCTGGCTGAGTACCCTGAATGGAATTAATTTTTCTTCACACTGGTGGGCAGAATGCGCATTAACCAGCAAGCACCAGCTTTATACAAAAACTTGAATGCCAAGTTTAATCCTGTGTGATTGAAAAAAGCTGAGCTCCACATCCCCCCAAACTGGGCTTAAATGCAGAACTCAACAGGCTTGTAATTACATGCAACACCACAATCGAGCATGACCATAATACCATTTTACTACACAAAGGAGAATTATTGAGTTCTATTCACAAGAGAAAGTACTACAAAGATTCCTCTCTCAGTAGGATAAAAAGAGCACATCACAGCATATATTTTTCCATAATTAATTTTTATGAAACCAAGCATAAAGGATAAGGCACCTGATTTCCGTATTTTTTAATGTGCCCTGGGGGAGTTCTAGCAAACCACAAGAAGTAGGAACAATGATGGGACCCATCCAGATTCCAGTAAATAAGTAAGCAGTAATCCCAGTGAGAGGTAAATTTATTTTGGTATCCTTAACTGCTTCTCCTCCCTCATCTCCTGTCCCCTATACCCCACCCAAAATGGGACCACCCAAAATCCGCCCCCAAATAGATGAGTCTTTCCTATGTCGAAGGCCCCTAGGGAAGTCTACTGGTCTTTATCTTAATGGCTAACACCAAGCATTGTCAGAAAACCCTGTGCCACAAGGAAGCATTACATTAAAGAGATGGCCACCCTTTCTGACTCAGCCACATTTCCAAGTGTCACTCTCATGCGTCATCTTCCCTTCAAAGTATGGTGGTCACTTCAGCTCCCCTCTCCAACCGAGTTAGTGGGTATCACTGCCTGCAAGGACTCCTGAGAGCTCAGGGAGCAGGGCCCTAACCTGTGGGAGGGACAAGCCAAGAACACGGTTCCAGATGGCAGGCTGCCCATCATCACAGCTCTCCCTCTCCTCTTCCACCCTCCCCCACTTCCTGGTCTGAAAACCAGCCCTAGAATTCAAACCAGACGGTCTCAGCTTTCACTGCCTCATAGACCCAGAGCCCCAGGCACCTTCTCTTCTTCAAGCCTCCTCCCAGACCCTGGCCTCAAAATGTCTGGTCAAACTTCTTTCCTGGAAAATGGAACTACCCATCACCTTTCTCAACGTCTACAGTTGTCCCAGATCTCATAGGGGTAGGGTGGGGGGAGGTTACTTTTAGTGAGTCTCCTTGAGACAAGACTTATTCTCCTTGAGACAGCTAAGGTATCTTTCTGACCCTGTCTTGCTGGAACAGAGAGAAAATACAGATTTAATCTCCAGTACGCATACTGCTATAGTATTTTTTTTTAATTCTGTGTATAGTGGAGGTAGAGCAAAAGTGATGAGTCTTCTCCATGTAATCCTTGAAAATTATTGTAGAAAACCTCCCCATTATTCCTTTTTCTCAACTTAGAACTTAGTTCCTTTCCTTCACATGCCAGATAATTCAAATAAAACCCCATTAGAGCAAGTACAATTAAGTAAACATTCTGCATAAAGCAATTTGTTTTTCATTATAAAATGCCAACTTGAAAACAGTAAATTTTTATTTCAGCAACTTTATATTCATGCCAGCTATGGATGCATGTCTCATTTAGAATTGGTAGCAATGTACTAATTAATTAATCGCATTAAAGAGTTTACAAGGTTGTTCACTGTTACTCCTGATCATTGTTGGTCTTTTATGCGGGGTATTTAGAAGCACAGATATACTGGTACTTAAAGAATATGGGTTTGCACCAAGTAGATTTACTCTAATCCAAGAAGAGGGGTTCTTTTTAGTGCAGAGAATTATCAAATTTAGTGCAAAACCCTATAATCTAGACATCACTTTTTTCTCCCCAAATCGCACTATCTCCCTTTTCATCCCAAGTGAAAACTTTTTCACAGGCTGTCGACTTTAAGATTGAGATTCCAAATGGGAAATATAATACCCAAATGGTAGCAGTAAACACAAGATCTGCCTGCAGTTCCCCAGATCTAGATGCAAACACTGCACTCTTACTTCCAATTTGCAATTGTTCTTCACCCCTGACCTTGGCCCCTACATTTCTCCTTGGAGGCTGAATCCTGTGCACAGTTGAACCCTTCCTGCTAAACAGCAGCACAGAGCCAGACACACCTGCTTAGAGAAACCAAATTGTGGGTTTAAGCTGCATTAGGCTCATCACTGGAGCATATCAGACCTACTGAATCAGAATTTCTGGAGCCAACACCCAGCAATCCACGTTTAACAGGCAGCGCAGGCTGAAGTTTGAGTACCATGAGGGACAGGACAGGAGATCGGGATGCTGTGGCTAAAGGGCCTCCTGCAAATGTCTCTGCAGGAGGGCCCTGGGTGATCCTATTCTGATTAGATTCCCTTGTCAGACCACAGTGTGAGGCCATGCTGCTGGGGCCTTTAAAGGACAAGCCCTTCACAAGGGCACTGGTCCTAGAACAGGACCGTCAGTAAACAGGCTTGAAATAAGAGGCAGGGGCTTCCTTCCTATGTGGCTCACTTAGGCTAGATTCTAAAGCGTGCAGAGATTCTGAAGGCTCCTGGTTACGAGATGAGGAAGTTGTCTTTGACAAGAGCTACCAGCTTGGTACTACAAAAAGAAGCACCAGAGACAGAGCTGCTCCAGCTGCAGCCATAGCTGGCCACCCACAATAGCAGCTCTCAGTGTGCAACCCAACAATGCAGGAGAGTGCCCAAGCCACATACCAATCTGGTCTCCGCTGTGCTTTTCTTGGTAATCAGGGGACAGAGCCCAGAGGCTAGTGGGTGATGACACAGTGACTGCCCTCCAAGAGGGAGACAGACCTCCAGAGACAAGAGTTGGAATTGGGAAGTCCAGCAGACATTCAGAGGGAGTGTCCTTTTCTGATAAGCTTGGCATGTGAATGTATTAAGAGACAAGCTAGAAAAAGAAAAGAAAGAAAGACAAGAAAGGACAGCAGGGGCTAGGGTCTTGAAATAGAACATTTGTGTGGCCATGGGAAATACTTTCTCCTCAAGAAGGGATCATCTAAAAGCACTGAGAATAAGCGAGATCTCAGCTTCCACAAAGAACTTCCAGAAGGAAAGGAAGGAGAAAGATTGAGAGTTAGCGAAGTACATGGAAGAGAACTACAGTGAGAACGAAGATCAGAGCAAGGCATGAAACACCAGCTTCCCACCAGGGAGGAACCACGAAAGAGCATGTGCTTTAACTGGGCCTGCTCCCACAGCATGAGCTACAGGCATGATTTTCTTCCCCCCAACACTGGGGGTATAATTAACAGCAGCTGAATAGTTGATCTTAAAATGATCACACCAACTAGTTTAGCTGGTGCCAGGGGAAGAGAAGGGAGAACAGAGTTATCAGGGTCCTGACCAGTCCTAGGAGGGGCTGTCCAGAAAGGTGCTCCTAGGTGTGGTGTCCTGGGCCGAAAGGAAAGGGAGGAGGCCCTAGGGGGTAGCTGAAGTTACAGATGGAGAAGGTGACACAGGTGCTGCTTTTCACCCATCACCTTAACCATATGACTGCAGTATCTTCCTAACTGATCGCTCTGCTTCCCTCTCTTCCCTGCAACCTTCCTCCCCAGGCAATTCATCCCGCCTGCTAGCGCTGTTTTCCTCCTTCATAAATCCACCATATTTCTCTCCATGCTGAAAACTATTCAGTGGCTCCCTACTGCCTTCAGGATAATGTCTGACCTCCTCAGCACAGCTCTCAAGGCCCTCTCCAATCCTGTTCCAACACCACAGCCCTCTCCCAGTCCCTGGCTCTCACAGGCAGAATGACTCGGGTCCTTCTCAGAGAACTAACATGGCACCTTCAATGACAGGAAGGTACGGAGGACCCAGGGCAACAGCAACAGCAGGCCCGATGCAACAAATGGCCTTGCGGGCAATAAGGTCTAGCAGTGAACTACAGATGAACCACGAAGAGTATCCCCGAGACAGGAAGCATCCACAGCCCAACAGAAGGCAGACCCAGAGAAAGATATCGGTCAGTGGCATTTGACTTAGTTCTGCCCATTGGCTCTGTGGCAGCCATGGGAAGGACCCTCACAGACCTCCAGCCCAAGCTGTGTAATTCGTCAAGGGCTCCAGCTGCTGTGCTCAGAAATATAGTGCCACACTTCCCACAGGCTGCTCCCTGCCAATGCCTGAATGCAACCAGGATGCCACGGAGGTCCTTCCTAGCATGGTAGCTGACTTGGCTCTAAGACTCCCCAGCATCCTTGGGGAAACTTCTTTGTCTGCTCAGCAGTCTCAGATGTTACCACCCACCTCTCTCCCTCCCACTCCCTTTACTCAGGAGAGACTTGCATCACTGCCTTCCCAGACAGCCCAGCTCTCTCTCCATTTCTTCCCACCCAGGCGTTTCCCTTCATGAAATCCTCACATGTTTAATCCTGTCTCAGCGCCTGCTTCCTGCAGGACCCAGAGGAGCACACCTCTCAAGACAGGAGAGACAACTGTGGTGTATTTGGAACCTGGGACGCTCAGCCCCTCATTCTTTCATGCTTACTATGCACCCGGCATTGTTTGGGTTTGGGGACACAATGGCAGAGCTCCCAGCAGCGGGGAGTTGGTAAACCATTCTCCAATCAGGTCTGAATCTACCGGCCTGACCAGAAAATCCTGACTACTGCAAAGAACTCAGTAAGGCACTACCACAGACCCTGACAGAAGGGAAGACAGAAAATCATTCTTTTTTTTTTTTTTAAAGATTTTATTTATTTATTTGACAGACAGAGAGATCACAAGTAGGCAGAGAGGCAGGCAGAGAGAGAGGAGGAAGCAGGCTCCCTGCTGAGCAGAGAGCCCGATGCGGGGCTCGATCCCAGGACCCTGAGATCATGACCTGAGCCGAAGGCAGAGGCTTAACCCACTGAGCCACCCAGGCGCCCCAGAAAATCATTCTTGATACCACCCCTTTTGGGGAATATTCTCCACCATTAGTAGAATGGCACACATGCGGAGAACACCTAGCCAAGTTTAATGGACAGGACCCAAGCACAAGTATGGCAGAAGAAGAAGCAGAAAGGTTGGAAACCATACAGGAAAGAGATCCCAGCATAAACCCAAAAGTAGAATCAAGGCAGAACAATGGAAACAGTGCTTATAACAGGTCTTCATTATGGAAACCCATAAAGCCACCATCCATCGGGTGCTCTTGCCGGAATCTTTTTTTTTTTTTAAATCAATTTCGACTTTTAATGAAAATGAATCCTGTGGAATGAGAAAATGTTGTTAACCATCAATGTCGTCTAATCATGGCTAACGAGGATTCTCATGCTTATACTTGACTGAGGATTAAGATGCTGACGGAAGTTTATTAAATGAAATCATTGTAATAACACACTCAGCTAACCCTGCAAAGCTCTGTTTTGTGGTTCGTGGAGGGTATCGTTTAACTAAGAGCCTGGAGCCAATGGGCATTGATAATCAGGCTAATCGGCCTCTGCATTATGATCTGGGGTGGGGGGGGTGACAAAAAGGAATTTCTATATGATCTGAAGACACGCTAGATCAGACGAGCGACAGCAGAAGAGGCTCTTTACGCCATTAAGGAAACCACAGGGACTCGAAGTTGCTACATCTCCACATCTGTCACTAGGTGGTTCAACACCCCAAAGAGCTTTCACAAACACAAACTGGGAAGAGAACAAGCAGGGGGAAATGGGGGGCTCAGGCCAAGCTCATCAAGCAGACTTCGTGCTGCAGTGCAGTTGGCTTAACCAGATGTTGGAAGCCAAAGGAATTTTTAAAGGTCTTCTTCTAGTTGGGGGATTATTGCTAACAGAGCCAGCTCCAGGCAAACCATGAATAAGGCAATCTGCTCTCTGCCGCTCCCTCCCTTCCCTTTTCATGTCCTGAAATGCCCTCCTCGTCTCTGTTCTAACTTCCCAGGACCTCACAAGGGGAAGCGGAAGAAAGGGTAGCTGTTCCGCGGAGCCGTCCTCCTCCCCATTACCACATACCCACCACAGGGTGTAAATGTATTAGTGATAAATTTCTAAGAACAGTGATGTCTAAACTGAACTTGTCCCCTGACCTGCACCATAATCACCCCTGATACCTGCATCGTGCTCCTCTGGCCTCTCTCGCCAATGCATTGACGGGATGAAGGAAGAGGACGGTTTTCAGCAGAGGGTGCAGCCAGTACATGAGAGGTGGTGGTCGAGGAGCTAGCATGAAGGTGAAGAGAGAGCAAGGGAGATAAAAGGAGGTGTCAAGGTAGGCAACCTCTATTTTATATCTAAGATACTTCTACTACATGCAGAAGAAGAAGGAAGACACTTGTGTAACACGTATACACTTGATTTTGTATCTTTTTTTTTTTTAGTTTAATGCTATAGCATACATAATTGAAATGAGGGCTGGTATTTTTCTTACATTTTGGTTTATGCACTCCAAAAATGTCTGTCCTTCCCAGATATCCCCAATATCTAAATTCCATAGTGTTTTCTAAAAATCCAAAACTTAAATTCAGATAACCTGATGGTAGAGCAAAGTTTTCAAAAGGAACTTCTTAATCTGAAAAAAATAGAAAGCTTGGGGCATCTGGGTGGCTCTGTTGGTTAAGCATCTGCCTTCAGCTCAGGTCATGATCCCAGAGGCCTGGAATCAAGTCCCACATTAGACTCCCTGCTCAGCGGGAATCTGCCTCTCCCTCTGCCTCTGCTCCTCCCCTTCTCATGCTCTCTCTCTCTCCAGCTCTCGAATAAATAAAATCTTTAAAAAAAAAAAAAAAAAAAAAAAAGAAGAAGGTAGAAAGCTTTACCATGGGGGGAAAAAGGTAGGGTTGAAAAAAAATCCTCAATAAAGGGACCAAGGCTCAGAGAGGTTAAGAGTCTTGTCGAAGTCCACACAGTGGAGAAGAGAGGTTCTAGGATCCAGGTCTCCACCCATCAAGTGCTGGATTCTCTCCACTATAATCTGGCCTGACGGTGTGTCCTTGCTTGTCCTCTGGGAAAAAAAAAAAAGAAAGAAAGAAAAGAAAAAAGAAGTTCTCAATATTTAGACAGAAGTTCTATAGGACAGTAAAGCCTTATTGGATGTTGTTTTTTTTTTAACAAAATTGTTTTCCCTCAGGAGTCAGTTCTAGTCTTCTCCCTTGCCCCTCTCACCTCCATACTTGATGCAAGCCTCTGGATTTATTTAGTCGTGGTCGAGGTGGAGAGAGAGGGGAGGAGACCGTGTAAGAGCGTCGCTAATAAGCTTAAGCTGGCTGGCTGCCGGATCCTCTTCAAGAATTGGAGCTTTTGCTGTCTCGCTGCTTTTCAGTCAAATTACAGGGAATAATGTTTGGGATGATTAGGTCTGTGATGAAACTGGTTATAGAAGCTGTTTCAGAACCCACAGCGGTTCCCACTTAAATCAGAACACGGAGACCTGCCAAAGATATTCTATCTAAAACTATTTCAACTCGTTACGGTTTTCTGCACATGTCAATACTCTCTCCTCCACAAAGGTGATCAATAGCTAAGGAGAAAAAAGCAAACCTGGTGAAGAACTATATTTGGCAATCTTCAGCTGTATAACATACTCACCTTCGTTCTACGACCTTCCATTGCATTTGTTGGCCCTAATTAGCTGGGCTTTGTTCTATGGATAAGCTGTCCTCCGGACTATTTTTGCTCTCTAACTGTGTTTACTTTTGAAATTGAACTTTTTTTTCCTTCCCAAGCGTGCCAAGGAGGTTACCATAGACCAGCCAAGCTCACGCAGTATAGAGCGGAATTAAGATCTGATAACCATCTTATTTACTTTGATCATCAGAGAACATTACATCAGTTCTTTTAGTCCCCAATGCCCATTTTCAGGTCTGAGAGGTCCCACGTAGCCCTGAAAGTCAGTCATGCTCACTGGATAGTAGCCACACTCCCAGTGCTCCACAGCCCTCACCTCATTGTCACTAGCAGGCATGAACTATTACAAATGAGTCGCCCTGTGCTTTTGGATTCATTCTTATCTTACTCTATGCAGAATTTTCCAGAGCAAACCCTACAAGCTGTGATGTTGATTGCATCAACAAAAGAAAATAATTGGGTCGGATGGTGTTTACCTCCATCGTAAGGAAAGCGACAACAGGTACAGTATTAGCACATGGTCGGGGAACTCTCTCCATGCTCCTTGAGGCAGCTGCTTGTTGCCTCTGTACTCCCCTCCTATTCCCGATGCGGTTCTCCACCCTCCACCCTCCACCCTCCACCCCAGGGACAGAAACAGATTCAAAGATAATCACATCATACTTCGGCAAGTGGGATTGCTCTTTCCACTCAAACCGTGAATAACCCCTTAAGGGGTTTTGTTTCCTGCCCTGAATTCAGTGCAGATTGAGCGTAATAAAGAGCATAGGAAGCAGCAAGTAAACACCTTTAATGCCGTGTCTGAGAGGCAGCAACATCCAGGAGAGGAATGAACTCATTAGCATCTGAAGCTGTGGTAGCCATTCCCCCTCTCCGGGCCCGCACAAGAATTGCTCGAAACAGAATTGTTCAGAAGGAGGAAATAAGCTAATAAATGCGGAAGTACTTTGTAAATGAGAAAGCATGTGTATGCTTGTTGTTATGGTTACTTTGATAAATGTACAGATAAAAACTTTAAAATCCTCCTATGTGAGAGACGAGACATTCCACGTGCAGGAGACCCAAGAACGCTAACTCTGTTCTCTTGCCATTTAGAGTTCTTCCTAGCAAAGGCCTCAGATTTTAGGAAAGTTGGTTTGGTTTGGTTTGGTTTGGTTTAGTTTGGTTTGTTTGTTTTTTTGCCTTTCGCACTTCCTCTGCTGGCTGAATTTGATGATTTCCAGGGCTTCCTGTGAGTGAGCACGCCAAAGATAAGAGGAAAGTTGGGATTCTCAAGCGTTCAGGCTGAAGAGGAAAATCCCCCAGCTTCTTATCTATAACAGGTAAGAGAGTGGTGAGACTATGCCTATGGCATGCTGTAAGTATTCAACTACTTCTCTCATAGTGCGTGCCTACATAATTATACCACATATACGAGTTTAATATAAGTTCTATGGATACACAGGATATATAGCACTCAGTGATAAATAATAAAAATTATACAATAGTCTTTTTTTTTTTAGATTTTATTTATTTATTTGACAGAGAGAGAGAGGTCACAGGTAGGCAGAGAGGGAGGCAGAGAGAGAGGGGGAAGCAGGCTCCCTGAGCAGAGAGCCCTATGTGGCGCTCGATTCCAGGACCCTGAGATCATGACCTGAGCCGAAGGCAGAAGCTTAACCCACTGAGGCACCCAGGCACCCCTACAATAGTCTTTATTATAAATTCTGTATAGCCAATGGACTCACACAATGTTTTTTTTCTTTTTCTTTTTCTTTTTTTTTTTTATTTTTAGAGCGAGAGAGAGAGAGAGAGTATGGGAGAGGATCAGAGGGAAAGGGAGAGAGAGAACCCCAAGCAGGCTCCACACCCAGTGCAGAGCCCAACGCAGGGCTCAATCTCATGATTCTGAGATCATGACCCAAGCCCAAGTCAAGAGTTGGACGCTTAACCGACAAAGCCTCCCAGACTTGTGTACCAAATTCTTGTATCCATAATCAATGTATCATCACAGAATACTACCCAGACCCTTATTTAGGGTTTCACAGAATCTACCTACCACCACTTCACTTTCATGGTTTAGGAGAAACATGAATATCAGAATTAATATAAGTCAGAAGCAGTCTTATTTGTCGGGCTTGGGAGATGACATGACTCTTTTGTAAGACCCAAGTCACCCTGGGGTAAGGAGGTTCAGTCTTACACACAGTATAGGAAATCCTCCTAGGCATGTGTCCTATAATTTCAAAGAACTATCAATGTCTAAACTCTCAACAAAAGGCAAGTAATAATTATCATTAAATTTTGCTAAGCTTAAGGCCCTAGAGCCAGAGAGATGAGGGTTAAAATCTCTGCTCTCTCACCTACTAGCTGCGTGACCTTGAGTGAGTGGCTTGATATCTCTGAGCCTCTGTTTCCTCATCAGTAACAAGGGAAATAATAATTTTACCCACCTTTTAGGGTTGTCTGAAGATTAAATGTTTTAATCTAAAACAATTAGCACATAGTAAGTATCCAATATATTAGCTTTTTTTTTTTTTTTTTAATGTAATAAGGGGCAGTTGGGTGGCTCAGTTAGTAGAACGTCTGCCTTCTGCTCTGGTCATGATCTCAGAGTCGTGGGATCAAGCCCTGCATTGGGTTCCTTGCTCAGCGGAAAGTCTGCTTGTCCCTCTACTTCTGCCCTTCACTCCTAGATTCCTGCTCTTTCTTTCAAATAAATAAATAAAAACTTTTTAAAAAACGTAACAAGAGGGGTACCTGGGTGGCTTAGTCAGTTGGGTGGCTGCCTTTGGCTCAGGTCATGATCCCAGGGTCCTGGGATCAAGTCCCACATCAGGCTCCCTCCTCGGTAGGGGACCTACTTCTCCTTCTCCCTCGCTCTCTCTCTCAATCTCCCCCAGTCAAATAAATAAATAATCTTTTTTTTTTAATGTAACAGAGGAAGCATCTATAGTTAAGGGGAAAACACATAAAATACAATTGTATTTATATTTCTGCAATATATTGAAAAAATGACCACAATATTTTGTAGCTCCTCTCATCAAAGTATAGAGATCATTTCTTCACCTCTCAATACAGACTCAGCATGTAACTGGCTTTGGTCAAGTCACCATTAGCAAATGGTACACAACAAAGGCTGATAAGAATTACCTCCCCTCCGGCTGACGGGAATTCTACTGCTATCGTGTGAATTGCCTACTGGATAATGAGAGACAGGAGACCATCATCCCAGGGTCATATCAACTGCCAGACATGTGAGTGAAGCCATCCTAGATGGGCCAGTCCCAGCTAAAAACGGAATACTCACCTATCTGACCCCAGAATCAAGAGCAGATAAAATGTTGGGGTTTTTAAGCTATAACATTCCAAGGTTATTTGTTATAAACAAAAGCTAACTGATAAAGTTCTAATTAAAGCTATCTTAAAACATTCATGCATTTATTTTTTTAATTTAAAATCAATTAATTAACATATAGTGTATGATTAGTTTCAGAAGTACAGTTTAGGGATTCATCAGTTACATATAATACCCAGTGCTCATTTTATCAATGTTCTTCTAATGCCCATACATTCATGCATTTAAACAAGATGTAGGAATACTAAGATTAAAAGACTCTTGCCCTCAATGGCTCATCATTTTCTTTGAAGATTTTACTTATTTATTTGAGAGAGAGAGCATGAGCTGGACAGAGAGGGAGAGAGAATCAGAAGAAGACTCCATGCAGAGTACGGAGCCTGACAAGGGACTCGATCCCACAACCACAAGATTGTGACCTGAGCAGAAACCAAGAGTCAGCTGCTCAACCAACTGAGCCACCCAGGCGCCCCTGCTCGTTTTTCAAGTGAGAGAGACAAGTCACAGAAATAGACACTACGATGCAGTATGATAATAGTCAATATGTTCATGTGGTGTTAACGACGAGTAATTTTTTTAGATGTCCTCTTATATTATGATCAGTTTGTTACTATAATTTTTTAATTAAACTTAAAAGGAGTGACTTAAAATTGTTGATTCATCATCTGCCCAGACTAGAAGCTCAAGGAGACAGGAACAGGTAAAGTCTTCCCTCTTAGACCCCTGAATCTGAAGGAGAAAGCCAGCCTCGCCAAACTGTTTTCATTACCTGAACAACCCCATATCAAAGTCAGGATTTGTGGATTTACCCCCGGTTATCTGCATTATCATTTCAATTAAACATATGGCTCACGAATCTAACGAAGAAGGCCTGAGTGATGGCGATGGAATCAATAAAGTCTTTCTGGACTTATCGATTTAGAGTTCTTCGTGCAGTAGAATTGATTTATGTCCTCACATTTATTTTGATAACTCAATGATAACTCCACTATTCCTAAATTCATGTCCTATTTTCTTCAGGCCAGAATTTTTTCTAGGCAAGGAAAATATCTTACATCAAGCCCAGCTGATTTTGCTAAGTAATTCCACGGTTAACACGATGCCATGAATCAAAGAGAACCATGTATTACTATAATTGCAAATCGCATGGAAAAGGACAAAGAGAACCATATATTACTATAATTGCAAATCGCATGGAAAAGGACAATGGCATTTATTTGTCAGAACTGTGATTGTATCAAGCAGGGTCTCTCCCCTGTCAAAAATTAATATCTTCCAATATAAACCCTATTGTCTAATGTACCATTTCCTAAGTGCAATAGATTGCTTTAAAACTACATTAAATTCTGTCTCCCACATCTTAAGTTTCCAGAATGTGCGAGACAGGTAAGTCCCAATTCCTAATTAGCCTGATCTTATTGAATGAGATAAACCATCATCTTTGTGCAAAGGATATTCATCTCAGGCATACAAAAGCAAGACAATTAGTCAATGCCACATAAGGGGGAATATCTGCAAATGCTTTTTGAAAAGAAAAAAAGAAACAGCACTTCCCAACTGATCTATAAACCAAAAGGAAAAACAGAGAAATTTTTCAACAAAGGGATATCCAAATGAGACAGTCCAATCGACCTCCACGTCCTGCTAAGTTCCCCTCCCACACATATCCAATATCCACCCAGTTGTCTCCACCGGGTCCAGGAAGACATCGCTGCTCACCAGACGACTGCAAAGCCTCCTAGCTTCCCACCCCACTGTCGCCTCTGCTTTTTCCAACTCATTTTTACACTGCAGTTAGTAGGATTTTTTGTTTTATAAAAATGCAAAGCTCATCATGGCATCATTGCCTACTCCCTTCCTGCAACTCTCAGAAAAAAGGAAAATAAGTTATCAAAGTGGTCTACAAGACCCTGCCTGCCTCTCCCACCTCCTCTGCCCCTGCCCCTGCCCCTGCCCCTGCTCCATCCAGGCTGGGCTTCTCTCAACACCTGCGACACACCTCTCCAGGCCCCCAGACATGTGCTGGCCCCTCTGTCACCCTCTCTTTGCCAAGCTAATCCCCACCATCCTATAGCTATGGGCTCAAATACCACTTCCCCAGGAAGGCTTCCCTGAGCCTCTGAATGGGTTAGACCCTATGTCACGCATCCTTCGGCAACCTACACATCCCTGTGACGGCTTGTTGTGATTCTCTGTTTGGTTTCTGTCTTCCCTGTTAGACTGTAGCTTTTTAAGGATGGGGACACGTCTGCTTACTCTCCACTCCCCTGTCCCGGCCAGCACCTGGCACATACTGGAGCTCAGCCCATGTCTGATGATTCTTAGCTGAGATGAGGTAGACCAGAGGGACAGTGAGCAGAAGAGCAGGAGCAGGCACAGGGCCAAGGTGAACACCCCAAGGAGCACTGGTGGGAAGGCAGGGCCAGGCCGGCAGTCTACAGATGTCTCAGGTGCTCGGATTATCATTTATCCATCATCTTAATTAATTCAACAATTCACAAAGAACTTCAGACCAACGTAAAAGTTGCGATAATATTACAAATGAACTCCCATATGCTCTTTACCTAGGTTCCCCCTTCATCATTTTCCATTTACCTAACTCATCATTAACATTTCTGCTTAAAGCCATTTCTGCTTTATCTTCCTACATGTAAGTGTGTCCTTATGCAGACTCTATTATTTATAGATAGATAGATATGCCCAAATGTAAGATATATATACATATTTTCTGAACCATTTGAAATAAGGTGCCAACATCATGACCCTTCACCCCGAGATCCCCCCAGCATGCAACTTCCAAGTACAAGGACATCCCCTTCCATAATCACAGTGGCAATTATCAAATTCAGGAAATGTATCCTGATGGAATATTATTATCTAATTACCACATTATCAAATTAATCCATATTCAAATTTTACCAATTTCATTTGCGTAGGTAAGCATCTGGAACAATGACCAAATGAGAGCAGCTAAATCATTTGTCTAGTCCATGGAGCAGAACCTCATCTCCGAAGTTCTGCATAGCAGCAAATTAGGAAAACCCAAGAAGACCCCAAAGCTTGGAAAGTTTTAGGTAAAGTAACATCCCTGGGTTTTCTCTGAACGGAAGCAAACCGACTCTGAGCACAATGCCGGGATCAGTGTCACCTCTCAAAAATCCTCGAGATGACTTCCTCGGGCTTGAAATCCTGACAATCCTATCAAATCCGTCATTAGTGCATTGCTAGGAAAGTGAGTGGCAGAGCACCAGCTCATTCCCAAATATAAGCTCTGCCTGTCCTAACTGGACCAAGGTAAGATGTGGAGAGTAAGTTGAAAAGGACAGGAACGGTGTCTGGTCATGGGACAAGCACAGCCAGGGGACACCTGATAAATTAAGTGGCCCATGGGAGGCAGTTCACACTCGAGAAAGAGCGATTTAAACTATTTATGATCGCTGATGGGTCCTGAATTAGTTATCACTTCCTAAGGAAAAGATCTTGAAATTATCACAAAGAGCGTCCTGAAGACGGCTGCTCGGTGTTCACTAGAGGTCAGGAAGGAGAATGAGCTATTAGTCTGTATTAAGGAGGAGCGAACACCATGGTAATGATGTGCTAGTATGTGATACAAATGTGGGCAGCTTGACCTTGACTGCCATTCAGTTCTGGGCACTTCATCTCGAAAGGAAATAGAAGAGGCCACGGGATGGCCACACAATGATTAGATATCAGTGAGGGCTCCCAACCTCTAAATGAGGAAACATTTAATTAGATAGTCAGTTAATTAGGAAGAAGAAAGAAGGAGATGAAGGGAAGCGCGGACGTGGAAAGAGAAGGATCCGGAGGTAACAGAGTGAGAGACCCCAAGGTCTTAAATTAGACTTTTATAAAACATCCGTGAGGTTGCTTTTCAAACAGAACTTTTGGGGGACCAACCTGTTCTTTGAAGGAAATCAAAAGCCGACATGTTCAAGCAGTTCAAAACACCTACATAAATATGTGCCTATTCGGAATTGACCAAAAACTTGGAACCACTTTAACTATGAATTGGATTTTATGCAGACAACCAGAGAGAACAGAGTCCTGAATGCAGTCGTTTATGGTTGTCAGAAAAATTGCCATCAGCCCCCAAAGGGGTGGATTACTCACCCTAAAGCATGGGTCAGAAAACTATGGCCCACGGGCCAATTCCAACTTGTTTCCTGTTTTCATGCCATCCGCTAAGAATGATTTTCACATTCTAAAATGGTTGGGGAAAAATCAAAACAGAAATAATGTTTCATGACACATGGAAATCATATGAAATTCAATTTTTGTGTGCAGGAAGTTTCACGAGCACACGGCCACACCTACCCCTTTCTGTATCGCCGGAGGCCCCTCTCACCATTGCAGCAGAACTGAGGGGTCCTGACAGAGGCCATCTGGCCCACGAGTCTAAAATATTTACTTTGTGGCTGTTTTCAGAAAAAATCTGCCACCCCCGCTCTCGTGCATTGTGCTACGTATTTTCAGTGTGGTCAAGGCTCTGGACAGTCGTCAGGGAGCAGCAATGTCTGGCCTGCAGCCGGAGAATCATTGTGTCTATGGCCAGGGGCCAGGGCCTGCACCCCTGGGGTTGGGGAAGTGGTGGCGGGGTGGGGGGGGACAGGGCAGGGGCGGGGACGGAGGCATCAGGTGGAGACGACTGAAGCAATGAAGGTAAAGGGGCAGAAGGAAGCTCAAGCGGCAGCCAAGACAACCGCACACCGCAGCCGACCCCAATCGGGGCTGCCCAACCACCTGCCGGACTCCTGTAGACGTCCCCTAACAATCTGGAACCGGATGCTCGGAATCCTTGACTTCAGGGCAGCGTTTGGCGAGAGCTGTCTGTGCACTGCAGCCAGTGAAATACCTTATTGGTCAACATTGGGAGAAGCCCCAGCGTGTAAGACACATCTCGATTTTACACAAAGTTTTTTGAAAAAAAAATACAGAAATTGTAGGGGCTTAATATTTCCTTCGTGTATCCGTAACATACGGTATTGTGACTCCAAAAACCAAATAGTTGACAGTCTATTAGCCCTTAAAAGAAGACAAAAATCACAGAGCTCAAGAGAAATATCTTGGTATCTGTGGATACAAGTTGCAGTGAAAATACACGTGACTCTATAATATCAGGGAAATAACCCCAATTCTCGTTTTTTTGTTTTTGGTTGAAGGATCAAACTTTCCTGTGCTGAGATGTGTTGCCACGCTCTGCCACCAGGGGGTAGCACGACCCACTATTTTTCCTCTTTTTTTTTTTTTTTTTTTTTCAGCGTTCCAAGCATCCTTAAAACCAATGTGTTAGATTCACAGGAAAGCTTGTACATACAACATCCTGTATTCTATATATTATATATAATACATGATATAACATTATACATTGCGTAAAATATAATCAGCGATATATTGCACATATAATATGCAATTTGGGAGAAAGTGAGGGATGTATCCTATACGCAGGTAAAGAAGTCTCCTTGGAGCAGAGAATTCAGCTGGAATTCACAGGTTTAAATTAAAAGAAGGAGAGCGGTCCTGCTTAATGTTAAGGGAAGAATAGCTCTATGAGAGACTTCCCACCAGGAAGTTCCAGAAAGGGCTTGGACCGTCTAAAAGGCAGAGCAGCCACAGACAGGCTTGTGAAAGGACACACAGGACAAGACTCGGGGGATGTATAAACAGTAGCCAAGGAATCTGAGAAATGTCAAATCCAAATCAGAAACCAAGAAACCACAGGGGGTGGGGGGCTGGGGGGCTGGGGGATGGACATTGGGGAGGGTATGTGTTGCAATGAACACTGGTTATAAGGTTGGTGAATCACAGACCTGTGCCCCTTAAAAAAGAAAAAGAAAGAAAGAAAGAAAAAGTTATATATTCATTTAAAAAAAAAAAAAAAGAGGAATGAAAGAAAGAAACCAAGAAACCATGACATACAAAACCAGAGGCCAGAAAACCCAGAGACCTAAGAGAGCCTTAGGTCTTCCAATGAGTTCCAAGCGGCAGGGGAAGCCAAGTCCAGAGCGCAGGGTTACAAACAGCACCAGATGGATGCTCCAAATAGCTCGGGTGGGGGTGGGGGGAGGTGTCACACATTCAGAATTTCAAAAATGTGACTTTAAATCCATTTCCAAAATGAGGCTGGGAGCGGCAGGAGAGAGATTGAAGTTCCAGCCTGTTTAGACACTTGGCAACACAAAACGCTGAATGTTTGGGGCAATTAATTCAGAAAACATCCCAGGCAGCTTCTAACATCTGCCTCTGGGGCAAGAGCGGGAAGCGCTGGAAATGAAGGGCCTTCCCAGTTCTTGAGATCTGGGCTTGAAGGACAGATCCCCAGGGGCTGGTGAACATCCTTCTGCCGCAGTCAGCACAAAAGCGGCCTTCTGCAGAGCACAAGAACGAGAAACACCTGCATCATGCTTTTTAAAGTCATTTCATTTAATTCCCATGAAAGACTTATGAGAGAGGTGTTAATATCATACCCATTGTACCGATGAAAAAACAGGCTCAGAGAACTTAAGGAACTTGCCCACGGTCATGACAGTGAGTGATGGCTCCAGGACTTGGATCTGAACCTCTTCTCACTCCAGAATTGCCTATTCTTTCTGCTACCAAATACAAGTATTCCTCCATGAGCCAAGAGCAACCTACACCGAGAGTAAAAGATCTATATATATTAAAGAGAAAAAGAAACAAACATAAGCGATAAAATTTTTTCCAAAGGCTAATGGGGAGCCAGAGGTCCTGGAGAGGAAAAGAACAGGAAGAAGGGAGAAGGAACAGATTGGATTCAGAGGCAGGAGGAAGGGACAAGATGGGCAGTAAACTCAAAAGTGTCACTCCAAAGCAGGGAAAATGGGTGCACTTGGTGGCCAAAAGTTCTGGGGGGGTCTCTGCTTGGCCAAGGAATGGAATCAGGAAAAGTGGCTGCTACACAATGAGAGCTTGGTAAATAGTTGTAGAACGAATGTGTTTGTTATGTGAGAACAAATAGCTCCCTGTTTATGGAAACTGCTGTAAGTCAGGTTTTCTGCTCCCCGAAGCCGAATGTCATCCTGATGGACACAGAAAAGTTCGGATGACAGGTCAGGAGGCTGTCAAGGTGGAAGAGGTGGGTCGGCAAAGACGGGGGACAGAAAAGGCTTCACAGAGGAGGTGGTGATAGCCTTTGAGTTGGGACCTAGAAACCTCTAGGTTTCAATAGGTAGAGATGGGGGCAAGGGGTGGCGAGCAGAAGCGGGAAAAAATAGCTGGGAAGAATAGTGCTTTCTGTTGTTCTCACAAGTTGCAGAAACCTCACCCAGACCAGATTAAACAACAGAGGATGAGATTTTTTTACATCCGTGATTGGGAAGCCCAAGAGTAGACACCCTCCAGGTGTGTCTGGCTCCAGGAACAGAAATTACGTCATTAGATATTTGTCTCTTGTCTTTTATGCTCCTTTTCTGCCTTTGTTCTTGGAGAGGTGTCTTTGAGTAGTAGACAAGATGACCAGCAGCAAGGTCAGACTCACCTTCTCCCAGCTTAGAAAGCTCTGGAGAAAGGGAGGGAGTGGTGGACCTTACCACGTGTACATCAGGTCTGGGTAAGCACACCATGGGCCTCTCTTGGGTTGTTCCTGATCAAAGCAGCACAGACCAGGGAATCTGAAAGGCAGGATCTCTCTGAAAGGTCGGCCTGAGCAGGACCCCACCTACGCTGTCCCACCATGTACAAGAAGAAGGCAGATTTTTCGACCAGTTTAAAGGCAAAGGACTGCAATGGGAGTAGGGGGTTCCAGGAACTGAGCAGAGACAAAGAAATCTAAAGTATCCAAATCAAGTTTCTGTCACAAAGTTCCATCCTCTGCCTAATGACCTTGGCCGAGGAGTCTGTCCTGCAAGATTTCCAGCTGCTCACAGAGGATGCAGTTTGGTTCTGCTGGTGATGCCTTAGTCCAGGGAGGGGCTACAGGCAATTCTAGAGGCCAGGTCCCCCGAGAGGGGCTCCTCAAGGCCCCTAGGGAGACAAGGAATGACAGGGGCCTCCGCCCTGCACACTGGGCTGCGCAGAATGCTGGATGCCACACTTCCCGAGCCACGTTTGGTTTCAGCTCAACCCAGAGATAATGACACCAGCCTGGGATTTGCTGCTTTGTCGAGCTCTCCTGCTGCTTTCTTTGCCTCAATGAGGCAGAGAGAGAGAGAGAGAGAGAGAGAGAGAAACCTGTGTTGGAAAATGGTCATGCATCCAACTGGAAGGCAGATGAAGGAAGGAAAAAAGATAAATGTGAGAGAACATTCTGGTACAGGCTGGCCTCTGAGGTGTCCCCTAAAGGGGCTGCTGGCCGCACAACATGGCAAGCTGAGCCTTAGTCCATGTTCTTCACAATTTCAGTCGAGCAAAGAAGGTGCCTCAGATCAGATGGCCCTGAGACACATGTTCAGCTCAAAGAGATCTGTGCCCTGCTGCTCCCAAGTCTACTTATACCCGAACAACCCGCTTATTGAGGCTATGGTCACTGTGCCTTTTGTCTATCCGCCATCTTCTGGTTCCTTGGGAACTCGTCCCTCACGCCCTGTGGTCCCTTGGGGCTGTCACACATGGTCCAACATTCCAGCTGGGGCCCTGCTCAGCTGCTGCTCACTCAGAGATCCCTCCTTTTAGATTCTCTTCTGGGATGCAACAATCAGGAAAGGCCCAAGCAAAGGGCAATAGTGTTCTTGCTGAGGCTGGACATATGCATGTGGAGAGTCTCAAGGAAGGCAACTCCAGACTTAGATCTGCAGGCCTCACAACATCAGGGATAGCATCTCTACAGGGCCTTTGTCTTGGGCTTGTTGCTTCATGTTTACAAGATGGCTGCTGAACCTCCAGACATCACATTTGCTTCCAGGGAAATCATTAATTGCTTTCCAGGTGTTTCACCTCTTTTCTAAAGCCAACAAAAGTTTCCCTGAAACCCACCAGCAGACTTCTGTGGACAATTCATGTCCCCAGACTGTATCACCAACTTCTTCTAGCTGCAGTAGAGGATAGGAAATCAGAATAGAACTCCCCCAGTCTCTAGAGTAGAGGAGGGAATGGAGAAGGGTGTTAATTCTGCTCTGCTGCATTGGAGGGCCCTACTCACAGTAGTATCTTGTATTATACTTTGTCACATGCTAAACCCTGAATTCCTCTGAGAAGAGGATGAGTTCTCAGTCTCTGTACCACTCATGGGCCCCAGCACACAACGAGTTGGCAAATACATGCTCAGTGGATGCTTCCTGCTCTCGGGGCCTCCTGGCAGGTGGAGCAGATGTGTAGCTGCCTTGGGATAATTAGCCTTGCGTCCTTCTTTGATCTCTGAGCAATCCTGTTTGAGATTCAGAATGGAAAGATACCAGGTATATGTGTCCCTGTGCCTTGCCTAATCATCAGAATGGGCAAAATCATTTCTATTTCAGGTTCCCCATGATCAAGAAAGGTTCCCTGGCAGGACTGTCTAGGTGGTGCCTTCAAGGCAAGCCATCGTGGGAATTAAGAATTAGTGCTCTCTCTGACTCTCCCCTTGATACAGTTAGAATAAAACAGCACTGACATTGTCAATGACCCAGATGTTGAAGAGTCCTTGGATTAAGCCAGAGAGACCCTCGCCTCCAAATCTTATAATATTGCATTAACACGGGCTCACCCTGAAGAATTGAATTTAAATCCAGCCCTTGAATGCTCACCCTGCCTCTCCCCTGCCCCACACCTAATCTCATTCTGTCCTCAGAGGGTTGAAAATAATGGTAACACAGCTGCCGCGGAAAGTGACTGTGTGAGCATTTTTTACATTAGAGAGACTCTTAATAAAATAAAAGTGCTTTAAGTACAGCATTCTCCTCCCTCCCATTCCTCCTGCCTGGATAATAAATGACACATTGCAGTTCCCAACTTCAGTGTCCCCTCTGTGATAGAGGGGCTGGGATCACCAATCTGCCCTTCCCCGAGCACGGCATGGCACAAGAGTATCTGTGTGGGCATGCCGGGTGGTTGGAGCCAAGTCTACACAGAAATACAGCCAGGAGGGAGTCAAGATGGGGATGTTTTTATGGCCCAAACCCTCTCCTCCACCTTCACTCATACATGTCATTAAAATAATTAATAATAATAATAATGGCAGTTACCCTTGACTTAAGATACACTAAGAGCATCATATACATGGTCTCATTCAATCTTCTTGAACTCCCTAGAAGCTAGGGACTAGCATTCCCCACATTTTATGGAGGAAGGAATGGAGGCTCAAAAAGGTGAAGCCACTGGGTGGGAGAGCCTGCACCCAGCCACATGAATGCCCCTATGCTGCTGGGCTCCCTCCATGTTAGCGTTGGACCATAGTTCTCAGCCAGGGCTGGTGAATTTTAGGGACCCCAGCCCAGGCTAATTAGATCTGAATGTCTGGGTTTGAGGCTAATGCATCAGGTCCATTGCATTTTAGCTCCCAGCTGCACCACAGGTCAAGTGGGAAAGGAACCTTCTTTATGGTCAGACCTCCAGAGTCAGGCGTTCTGGTACAGCACCTGACGAGCTATTTAACTTTAGGATGGGATCAACCCGCCTGCCAACCTCATGGGCAGAGGAGCTCTGTGTAATACACAGCACACGCAGACCTGGGCTTCGGGCAGCAAGGTCCAAGGCTGAGAAGTGCACCAAAAGCTGTGATCCCATGGCTGGTCGCTCCACCCACTCATTCGCCAAACATTCAGTAAGTACGTGCATATTATGTGCAATGCTGTCATCCGGAGAGGGAGGAAGATAAACGTTTCCTTCCATCCGGAGGAATTCTCTCGCAGTTCCCTGCCCTTAATCACTTATGATCTAACTGAGGAGAGCAGCCAGCATGAGAAAAATGACAGCAGCATATATATCCATTGCCAGATAAGTGGCCCGGACCAGGAAGGCTTTAAAAGTTCTAACAAGGGAGTGATCCCCAAGGTCAAGAGCTTCGTGTAAGAGGAAGGACCCGAGTGGAGCTTCACTGGGCTGCAGAAGCTATGTGTGCCAGCTGGCAGAGGAGAATCCACCCCATCCCATACCGCTTCCAGCCCGAACAGGGCTGGTAGCTCATCCCAGAGTCCATGACCTAGGACCTACCATGGGCAGGAGAGTGCTGATAGTGGGGAAGGACAACCCAATCAGAAAGGCTGGCAGTCCTGGGCAAATGGGTGATCACAAGGCAGCAGACATCTCCTGCCCCATCAGAACCCCATCAGCAGAAGTAAAGACCTGATTTTTTGCCTGATAAACCAGGGTAACAGCACCTTTCTCTCAGGGCCATTAGGAAAATCAACCATTACAATGACCACCAACTCCACTCCCACGGACGGAGCTCCCTCCACAAACCAGGCACTCCATTCACCACTTCACCCACTTCCTGATTTCAGTGAATCCACCCAGCGATGTTTGGAAAGGGCCTGTTATCATACCCCATTCTCCAGAGAAGGACGCTGATATTCAGAAAGTCTAAGCAGAGGCCCCTGGATGGCTCAGTCAGTTGAACACCCTACTCTTGGCTTCAGGGTCCTGAGATTGAGCCCTGCGTTGGGCTCCCCGCTCAGCAGGGAGTTGGCTTCCCCTCTCTGCCCCTACCCCAGCTTGTACCCTCTCTCTATAGCTCAAAAATAAACAAATAAATCTTTAAAAAAAGAGAGAGAGAGTCTAAGCAATTCTATCAAGGTCACATAGCTAATCAGCAGCACAGCGGACTCAAGCCAAGCCCCATCGGATTCCAAAACCCATACCCTGAACGAGGACACATCACACAGCAGGAGTAACATGGAGTCAGAGACTGCCAAGGGATCCGTAGATAGCATTCAGAACTCTGTGAACCTGGCTGAGGGAAAAATTATACCTTTATTCAGTGGCATGCTGGAGTTGAAGGACAGTGGGAATCTTTGGCCCCTGGAGTGATGTACTTTATCACGGATACTGTTTAAAATGGATGATTCATGGTGATAGTAAAGACAAGACCAACTTCAATTTTGTTATTGTTTTTAAATTTGTTTCAGACCATATACCTTTTTTTTGCCTGCAACTAAGTTCTAACTAAAATTTAGTAATTCCCTCAACAACAAATGTAGGTACCCCCCCACCCCGGAAACGTTAACAGTACCTGGGAATTCTGTCACCAACAGAAATCACAGATGTTTTATACTATATTACAGTTGTGTATCTCCTGGGCCCCAGGAGATAGTTTTACTTATTACTTCTTCAAAATTATGGTGGTTATAAGACTAACATCAGATCTTGTCACTTACCGGGTTAATGTCGAAGATTAGCTGTAACTACATTCACACATTGGTTTTGGCTTTTAGTGTTTGCATGGCCATTTCAGTGTGTTTGGTTTGCTTTGTAATCCTATGTACTATGAAAGGGGACCCTGGGGGCCCCTGGGTGGCTCAGTCAGTTAAGTATCTGACTCTAGATTTCCACTCAGGTCATGATCTCAGAGACATGGGATCAAGCCTTACATCAGACTCTGCACTCAGCGTGGAGTCTGTTTGTCCCTTTCCCCTCTGTTCCTCTCCCTACCCTGATCATGCTCTCTCTCTCTCTCTCTCTCTCTCTCTTTCTAAAATAAACAAACTGAATGGGGCATCATCAGAGAGGGAGAAAAACCATGACAGACTCTTAGATATAGGAAACAAACAGGGCTGCTGGAGGGAGGGTGGATGGGGGATGGGATAATTGGGTGATGACCATTAAGGAGGACACTTGAAGCAATGAGCACTGAGTAATGAGTTACATGCAACTGATGAATCACTGAACACTACATCTGAAACTGTATGTTGGCTAATTGAATTTAAATGAATAATAAAATAAATAAAATCTTTTTTAAAAGCAGTGGGGGGTAACTTGGGCACCACAGACACAAAGAAGAGTGCCTGCTACCCCCTCTCACAGGTGAACATGCTACTTAAATGCTGGAGATTAATATCTGGGCTATTTTACTTTCCATGTTTGTCTTATCTCCTCAAATACATTACTAGCTCTTGAGAGTCATAATGGTCTTAATTTTTTCCACGGGCCCCTATGAAGAGTGATTATTCTACCAGCTTGTTCATTGACTGGCTGATAGAATTCCTTCAAGCTCAAAACCTGGTGCCATATGCGCTGATTAGAAGATGAACAACGTGACAGGAGGAGGAAAGGTATTGAGATCAAATCTTCGACATAATTGGCAAACCCTGGGGATAGGGTGCCAGCGCTTGCTTCTTAGGAACTAAATATAACTGTAGGAGGAAAAGGTCCACTGGAATTTTCCATCAAGGCCGAAAGAGGAAGGCAGAGTGCCCAAATGTCATGGGAACCAAAGCAGACTCCAAGTTGGGAAAATACTCCTGGGTGCAAGATGACATCCTCTTGGTACCTACTGGAGAGCTTATAAAATAATGTCGGACAGCCCAGGATCCTAGTTTTTGCAAAGAACTCTGTTCTGCCCATAACAACACACAGCCACTAACTCTCTGCTACTCAGGAGCTGAAGAGGGGCCTCGGTTGTGGTTGATACAAAGAGTCTCTGGCTGTTCCAGTTAGCTTTGTTTTGTAATAAACACCCAAGACGACTTGGCATAAACCAACCACCATTTTCTTTTGCTCAACGATTCTATGGGTCAGGGATTCAGGCACTGTGGGGGTGGCTCTTCACTTCTTCATGATGTCTGGGGCTTCCAAGTTGGTTTCTGCACACGCATCTGGTGCCTGAGCCGGGATGGCTGAAGGACAGGCCATAGTTCCTACATGTGGTCTCTCTCTGTGGGTTGAGTTTCTCACAATGTGGTGGCGTCCCCAGAGGGAGTTTCTGGAAGGTTGGAAGGTGAGCAGCGTAGAGAGGACCAAGTGGAAGCCATATGATTCCATGGGTCAAGGCTGTCACAGCCTGTCCAGAATCAACAGAAAGGGACACGGACCCCACGCCTTGATAGGATGAGTGCCAAAGGACTTTGGAGTCACATTTTACACGCACCACACTGAACAAGCTAACATTACTGCTCTTGAGCTTAGAGAAAATACCTAGAGCCACAAGTGGACCAGACACAGGGTGGTCACTCATCCGGGTGGGAGAAGAGGGGAGAGTGGGTGGCCCCAGCAAAACCCCTAGGGTTGTCTCCCTTAAGAGTGAGTCCACCCTGCCCCAAGATGGGCACCCCAGAGGAGTGTCAGCTGCCAGCAACACTTGACAAATGAAAAGAATCCTCTCATCTCTGTAACCCACCACCCCACCTTGATTGCCATTCGTCCTACTCAGCCTTAAACCTCCAAATCACCCTCTGGCAAGAAATCTGCTCCCACAAAGGCAGTTCTGCATACCGGTGTGTCTCATTGTTCTTCTATTAAGACACATCATTCACAAATACTACATTTCTTAAAAGATACCATCAGCTGTCACTTACGTAACAGAACTTGGCAAAACAGATGGAGCGCTCCAATGGTGTCTTTGCCTGGGGCAGTATATGCTAATATCTTGGCACAGACACCTTGAACTACTTTGCTTCCCAGCAAAGTTAAATCAGCTGGAAAGTTCGAAGGGGTGAACAAGATCATAGAAGACTGAGTGGAAGAAGCTTTTCCGTTCCCCTGATAAGAACAGCTTTCTCATCAGTCAAATGATTGGAGAAGTGTGTAGAGCTACTGCCCAAAATCAGCAGGAAGGGAGGAAGTTGATGCCATCTAAAGAAAGGTACTACACAGAGAAGGGGCCTGTTGGGGCTCCTGGGTGACTCAGTCGGTCTGCATTCGTTTCAGGTCGTCATCCCAGGGTCCTGGGACGCCTGGAGGGGCCCCCACAATGATCTCGCTGCTCAGCGGGGAGTCTCCTTCTCCTTCTCCTTCTGCCCCTCCCCCTGCTCGCGCTAGATCTCTTGCGTGCTGTCAAATAAAATCCTTTGAAAAATAAAAAAGAAGGGGCCTTCTACTCAAAACTTAGGAGAAAAGGACATTTCAGAGTGAGAGAATGGCATGCAGAGATGGGAGGCAGCAATGTGCCGTACTTGTTCCCAGAGCACCAAGACTGCTGGCTTTACCTGGAGTGGAGGGCTTGTGTTTGGGAGCTGTAGGGGACGCTTACCATCTCTTCTGCCCAAAACACCCCCCACCCCCCGCCACCTTCGTGGGAAAACCCCACCTTCCTCCCCCGTTAGGTTCTCTATAGCCCCGGAATAGGCCTGTGACCAAGCCTGGGCTAATCCTGGTCACGGGGCCCTTTGACATCAGTGACTGGTCCAGGGTTAGGGAAAAGACCAAGGCCAGGCCAATGAGAGCCCGCGCTCAGGAATATTCCTCCCCTGGACTTCCCAGGACCACTCAGAGCTCCATAAGAGCTCGAGTACTTCAATCAGAATAACTCTGAATCCCAGTCCCGCCTCTTAGTGGCTTTGTGAGCTTGGGCCGGTTCTCCAAGAGGGGCCTGTGCCTCAAGACCACACCCGCCTCATAGGGTCGCGGGGAGGGTTACATGAGAAGGCATGCTTGTCGCTTATAGTAGTGCCTGACACTCACTGAGAGCTCAGTAGGCCAGTAGGCTCAGCACCTCCAGAGCTGTCTCCACCAGGGTACCTGTTTCCGTGGTAACTCAGCCCTCAAAGGAGGCAGGCATGAGCAACCCAGCCTTCCTGCAGTGCAGTTCTAGGAATCAAGAAATCCTTCTGTATTTCAGAGTCCATAGTCTCTCATGGTTCACCTCCCCTTCCAATTTCCCTCAACTCCCTTCTCCTCTCCATCTCCCCATGTCCTCCATGTTATTTGTTATGCTCCACAAATAAGTGAAACCATATGTTCATTGCCTCTCTCTGTTTGTGGGGGGGGGGGGGGGGGGGGAGGTTGAGGGACAAGGTGGTGGGTATTAGGGAGGACACATACTTCATGGAGCCCTGCGTGTGGTACAAAAACAATGAATACTGTTAAGCTGAAAAGAAATTTTAAAAATTAATTAATTAATTAATTAAAAAAAAAGAAATCCTTCTGTAATGTAAGCTGGTTAGATTTTGATTTCTGTCCCTGGAAACTGAAAAGTGCTACAAGGATCAGAAAAAAATTTAAAAAGTACAAAATATACTTAGAAATACATCCGTAGGGACACCTGCGGGACTCAGTCAGTTAAGCATCTGCCTTCGGCTCAGGTCATGATCCCAGGGTCCTGAGATCAGTCCCACATTGGGCTCCTTGCTCAGCGGGGAATCTGCTTCTCTCTCTCTGCCTGCCACTCCCTCTGCTTGTTTGATCTCTCTCTCTCTCTCTCTCTCTCTCTCTCTGACGAATACATAAAATATTAAAAAAGAAAGAAAGAAATACATCCATAATATGGTTGCCTAATGACACAATCAGTCCACTGAAATAATGTTAGTTTATTATGACTATTTTTTTTTTTTTTGGTCATTCTTTTCCCCTATAATTACTTGCTGAGCCCCAGAGAACACAAGTCAAGCTGGATGAGTTTCCAAGAAGAAGCTGGGATGTGAGCAGGGATCTGCATTGTAGAAGGTTAAGTGTTCCATCCACCTTGTGAGTTCCAAGCCCTGAGAAGCCCCTGACCCCTAACACCTCTGATTCCCACTCCCCAAAGCAATGAGAGTCCAGGGTGCTAGGTCAGAACTCGGGTTCAGTATCTGGGACCCTAAGCAGACTCTGAAAGGCAGAATCCTCGTGAGAAACCAAACCAAAAAGCTGAGCAAACAGAAAAATGCCCACTCTCACGTTGCTATAAGAGAATAAAGTCATAAACATATGTGAGAAAAAACTAGTGTCATCGCTGTGCCTGGAAACCAAAGAGAATCAAGTGGGAGAAAACAAGAGAGAGAGAACTGTTCAAATCGATAGGAGAATTCAATAAGATGACTAGCTATAAAAATTTATATATGAAAATCAATAGCCTGCTACATACTCACAACTAATTTGAAAATATAATGAAAGAGAAAAATCCCATTTAAAAGGCAGCAACTAAAAAGAAGTCAGAAAGTCATAACAAAACAAACAAAAAGCAAAGGTGAAACCTAATAAGGAAGGAACAGAACCTGTATGAAGACAAACTTTAAAATTCTAATGAGGGCCTTCCATGAATGTTTACAAGCTGGGCAGATGATCAGGCAGATTGAGAGAATACACAAGTGGAGCTGGGGAATAGAGACCAGATGAAAGAGAAGATGGAAGACAGGTAGAAAAGGTAGAGCCTGGAATTCTTCACGGGCCAGTGGGGGTGTGGAGGCAGGTGTCTTCCTGGGGAAAATGTGGCTCTGGGCATAGCCAGGGAGGAGCTGACCGGCGTGCCCACCACTCATCTCTCAGTTACCACTCCTTCCCTGGGGACAGGTTGCCCTCGAGGCCTCCAAGATTTAGGGGCAGACCTGGGGATGGAGTAGGTCAGCGAAGGTGGACACTGGACGGCAGAGACATTGCTGTGTGCAGAGGGGGCATCCTGTCCCAGCTAAATGAAAATCAGACCCCCTCTTTCCAAATACGGATTTTATTATTATTCAGATGGGGGGAGGCCAACAGATCAGGAGGTGCTACTGTTGAAAAGAGAGTTTGTGTCTTTTCAAAAAAAAAAAAAAAAAGTGTAGGAACAATTAGACATCCACACACAAAAGAATGAATCTGAATGCAGATGTTATGCTCTTCACAAAAATTAACTCAAATTGTATCACAGACCTAAGTGTAAAAGACAAAACTTGAAAACTTCCAGAAGAGAACACAGGAGAAAACTTAGATGACCTTGGGTAGGCCTGCAACTTTTTAGATATGACAGTAAAAGCACGATCCATGAAAGAAATAATTGATAAGCTGGACTTCATTAAAATTAAAGACTTCTGCCCTGGGAAAGACAATATCAAACAAATGAGGAGACAAGCCACAGACTGGGAGAAATTATTTGCAAAGGGCACATTGGACTGTTACCCAAAATGTGCAAAGAGCTCTTAAAACTCAACAGTAAGAAAAGAAGCAACCTGATTTTAAAATGGGCCAAAACCCTTGACAGCCCCCTAAAGAAAATATACAGATGGCAAATAAGCCATCAGGGAAGTGCAGATTAAAACTACAATGAGATACCACTCCACACCTATGAGAATGGCCAAAATCCAGAACCCTGACGGCACCAAATGCTGGCGAGGGTGTGGATAGAGCAACAGAAACACTCCTTCGTTGCTGGTGGGAATGCAAAATAGAACAGCCGCTTTGGAAGACAGTTCGGAATTTTCTTACAAAATGAAGCATCCTCCTACCATTCGATCCAGCAATCGATCCCCTCGGTACTCCCAACAAGGCTGAAAATTTACAGCCATGCAAACACCTGCACACACATTTTTATAGCAGCTTTATTCATAACTGCCAAAACTTGAAACCAACAGGCTATCTTTCCATAGGTGAATGGATAATACACTGTGATCCACCCAGAGCATGGAATATTACTCAATGCTAAAAAAGAAATGAGCTCTCAAACCATGAAAAGACGTGGAGAAATAGGGGCGCCTGGGTGGCTCAGTGGGTTAAAGCCTCTGCCTTCGGCTCTGGTCATGATCTCAGGGTCCTGGGATCAAGCCCCGCATCGGGCTCTCTGCTCAGCAGGGAACCTGCTTCCTCCTCTCTCTCTCTCTGTCTCTGCCTGCCTCTCTGCCTACTTGTGATCTCTGTCTGTCAAATAAATAAATAAAATATTTAAAAATTAAAAAAAGACGTGGAGGAAATTTACGTTCACGTCACTAAGTGAAAGAAACCCGTCTGAGAAGGCTCCATGCTGCCCAATTTCAGCCACGTGACACTCTGGAAACAGCAAGACTACAGAGACAATGAAAAGGTCCGCAGTTACCAGGGCTTGGGGTGGGTGAATGGATGGAGGGCAAAGGAGTTTTAGGGCAGTGAAAATACTCTTTACGATGCTGTAATAGTGGATACGTGTCATTATACACTTGTCCAGAAACACAGAACGTACAGCACTCCAAGAGTGAACCTAGTACAAACTGCGGACTTGGGTGATTATGACGGTTCATTGGTTGGAAAAATGTACCACTGTGGCTGGGGTTAGCGGGGAGGCTATGAATGTGTGGAGCGTGGCGCCTGTGTACCTTCCCTTCTATTTTGCTCTGGATTCTGAGCTGTTCTAAAAAAATAAAATCTTAATTTAAAAAATAATTAATTTTTGAAAGACGGCTTGTGATATTCACAGATTCCAAGAGAAGAGGGCGTGCCTTGCCATGGAATGCCACACAGCAAAGGCCTGGGACCCACAGGGAGGCAGAGGGACGGAGGAGGAAACAGGGGCAGAGCCCTTCTTGTGGTCCGTGCGCGAATAAACAGGTGAGATAGGGTGAGCGGTTGGTTTGAATAATTTCAGAGTTCTCTAAGACAAGGGCTGTCCCTGGTTGTCTGGTACCAGGCCCTGGCGCGATGAGGACAGGAGAACAGTGGCCCAGGGCTAAGAGGTTGCTAAAGGGGTTGGGATAGGGGGGATGGGCTCTGTTGGTTAGTTTGCGGGTGAGTTGTTGGCTATCTCTAGGAATTCGCTAACCCTGGCAGGGGTAGGGTCTCGTGTCAGTAAGGCCTGAAGATAACAAAGCACTAAAAATATAGAATGTGGGGCGCCTGGGTGGCTCAGTGGGTTAAGGCTCTGCCTTCGGCTCAGGTCATGATCTCGGGGTCCTGGGATCAAGTCCTGCATTGGCTCTCTGCTTGACAGGGAGCCTGCTTCCTCCTCTCTCTCTGCCTGCCTCTCTGCCTACTTGTGATCTCTCTCTGTCAAATAAATTAAAAATTAGAAAAAAAAATACAGAATGAAAAGACATGATTTAGACACCCATCTAACACGTCCTCCCAGTTCACAGAGCACTTTCACTTTCATGAGCCTGTATCTTCGTCACCACTTCACTGAGAGCAAAGAAGCCCAGGCGAAATGCCGATGCGGGCAGTTTCCTAAGCTCAGCCTGCATAAGCCAGGGACCCTGGGTTATACGTGCTTCTGTGACGGCAGATGTAGGATGAGAATCTGTATCTTCCAAATACCGGACCGAGGCAGTTAGTTTTTCCTCTCCAACACTCAATAGACAACTTCATAAATATCTGTCTACTTGTTTGATACAAAGGATGGGGCGGGGCCGAGTGTGAGGGATCCCCTGACCCAATCCAGTTGCCTGAAAATCACTGCGAGCCAAGGGTTAAACGTATCAAAGGTCTCCTTGAAAAGGCAAATATCATCCAGGTAAATTGACACATAAATCACCGTCTTTCATTAGTCCCACAGGCCAGAATAGCTTATCTATCCCTGACTGTTCTTCATGCCACTGGGAGAGTGCTAAGTTGGGACAAGTCTGGACCCAGACTTGTGTCTGGGTCTCGGGTGTAGGTTCCCAGTAGGGCGGGGACTGGGTCTGGCAGGACCCCTGGGTTCTGGCCTCAGTGTTTTCATCTGTAAATCAGGGAGGGCTGGATTCGATTATCTGTAAAATCCTGTGGTCAATGCCCCCTCCCATCCCAGGGTAGACTCTAAACTCCATGTCTTGGGAACCCCGGAATAGAGTCCTGCCCAGCCCCATCTCTACCTGGCATTTTATTCCAAATCCCTTTGTTCTGGTAGGCAGATGTTTGGGGCTTTTTACTCATTTAACAAGTGGATCTTTTTGAAGTTCTCATTTAAAATAATTTGATAGTCAAGCAGTATGTGTGTGGTTCAAAGTGATAAAATTATTCATTTGAAAGACTTCTTTTTCCTCAGATACCAATTGAAGTGTATAACAGTTCCCCGGAGCAAAACTCGCGGCCTGGAAAGTCCTTTTTCAGCAATGCTTTGCCACCATCACTAAATTGAGTTATTCCAATAGCCTTTGATGCTCTGGGTTTGTTTTTTTTTTTTTTTCCTAAGTGTGCATATGAACGCTGAGCAGCAACATAATTTAATTCTTCAAGATTTACTTTTTAATCACCAAGGTGGCTCTTCTGGAGTCCAGAGAATTGACCCCATTTTCTCAAGTTGAAATTGATTTAGGTCAAATAATTCTTAGAATTTGAATTAGGTATTTTTCTCCTTATCAGGTTGAACTTCCAGCTTCATTTCCCAGCAGCTGGGAACATCTGTGCTATGTGTGAGTCACAGATGATTTGAGGAAAACCAAATGTGGGCAAAGAAGGTATTCACAACTCACTGAATTCTATCAGTAAAATTCTTCATGACAACGTGAATTGGCGTCAAGGTGCGATCGTGTTAGGCGTCTGAATTCCTTTTACAAAGGGAAAATGAGACAATTACCAGAGACTAAGAATGTAATCAAAATAGCACAACCATGTTGCTGCTGAATAAGAAATCTTTCTGTAAACACTATGGCATATTATTCTGGAATAAAAAACATTTGCCACAAGGGAATTCTATTGAAATAATGTGTAATGGAAAGTTAAGGGCTGTCTTTCTCTTAACTCCGGTATGCCTCCCCTGCCTTAAAGTCTGATTATTTATTCACTGAGCAAGAGACAAATCTATCTATAATAAAACATCCTGCGTACATCAACAAGATGTTTTTCCACAAGGGGACTGAGTTGGAGTACATAAATATTTCCATATGGTTTGTCGGTTACTTTTAGTAATAAAAATGCTAACTTGGGCTTCCCCCCACTCCTTCCCTCGCCCCTTCCAGAAAAGTATTCTCTGATTAAGAAGTGAAAGCAAGAGTTGGGTTAATATAAAGATCAAGGACCTAAGGCAGAGCATCTCTGGTGACAGTCACCTGCAGCTCCACCCCCAGTAGATTTCATGTTCATACCTTCATTTATATGACCATCTGAGCAACCCAGGGAATTAAAATCTCCTGGCTGTTCAGCTGTCCTTTCATACTCCCAGGTTGGGATTTTTTAGGAGGACAGAGAAGGGCTGAACTAGATTCCCCAGACCTGACCCACCTTCCTCAGGAGGATGTCAGTTTCAGGAAAGTTCCATGGATTCAAATGGAACCAAGGTCTCAGGAGAGATTTGTTTCCCCACCAGGCCACAAAAACTTCTCCAGCAGGAGAGAGAAGATCGAGACACCTTTACATCAATTCAATAAATAACTTCTGAGCACCAGTCATGGACGGGACACTGCGATCAAGGACTCAGGCAGAAGAGACATAGACCCTGTTCCAGCACACATTAAGCACTTGGTGTTTACTGCATGAAGAATTGGCTGAACAGACAACGGTGGACACAAAGACATACAGCTTGTAGTGATCACACAGAAAACATTTGAGGAGTTGATGATTGGTTGGGTGAAGAAATGAAAGAGAAGGGAAATGAAACTGTGGCTCCTGGGGCCTATAGAACAGGAATATCACGGTTCCAAATAGGGGATTTGGAGGGAAGAAGTTAAGGATAATTTCCTTTACCATAATAGGAGGATGTTCTAGTGGAAGTAAATAGCACGGAACTAGTCCAGGGCGGGCACAAACTGCCCTAGCATGGATCCCCAAGGCAGCCCCAAGGTGGGATTCTGGAAGTTCAGGGTATGGGGTTCTAGAAACAGAAATTGGGTTCTAGAAACTAGAAACAGTTGTGTTTCATTAAAAAAAAAAAAAAAAGTGTGTTTCATAAAAGCCCTTTATTTTAACCACACCTCTGATCCGTTCATGTATGGCTTATGTTACCCACATTTTCCTTAGCTGGCCCCCAAAGCTGTCTCCCTCCAATAACTCAGTTAAATCATGTCATTTTCAGAATGGCACAGTTCCAGCTTCTTAAATCTACGTGTCCACGGTATCTAAAAACATGTGTTCTTCAGATCTTTCTGCCTCCATCCAATGGTGCCTGGTTTTCTCCCTCTCTGGACTTCACCATGTTCATTCGCTTTGTTCTCCTAAGACTTGGCAGATCTGCTTTCTCTGATTTAGGAGGAGTGAGGAATCCGGTGTCAGGAAATCCAGAGTCGGAAGCCATGAATTCAGGCTTCATCAAACCATATCAGTTATTCTCAATTAATCAAAATGATCAGTTTTTCACAATTCCATTGTCCAGTGCACTGTGACCTCCCCCCTGTCCCTGGTGGCCTACATGGATGGTCACAGTCTGCCTGCTTTCCCTGGAAGCCTCCATCCCAGCAGTCAGAAGGGCAGGGTCATGGAGAGGGGGCAGACATAGGATGGAGCAGTGCCTCTCCCAACCCAGTGACTCACTTCTGTGGCCACTCACAAATGGAAAGGCAGAAGGAAGCCATGAGGAAGGAGCTGAAGCTGAAGCTCCTTCACCTCAATTTAAAATGCCCACAGAGTGTCACCAGTCTCAGGATTTTTGTGCTAGAAAACTCTTTTAGACCAAGAATGCCTGCCCTCCTGCTCTGTCAGTCATGCCCCACATTTATAATTTTGCCTTGATCATTTTCCTCTTATATCTGCCATTTTCTTGATATTTTCTGTTTAAGCACCTCACATTTTATTTAAATAAAGCTACCTTTAAAAATTTTTATGTCACTGTTGGGGCACCTGGGTGGCTCAGTCAGTTAAGCGTCTGACTCTTGATTTTAGCTCAGGTCCTGATCTCAGGGCCGTGGGATCGAGCCCCGCATCCAACTCTGAGCTCAGTGTGAAGTCCAGTTGAGAGTCTCTCTCCATCTCCCTCTGTCCCTCCCCCCGCATTCACTCTCTCTCTTTCTTTCTCACTCTCTCTCTTTCTCTCTCAGCACAAGCAGGGAGAGTAGCGGGCAGAGGGAGAGGGAGAGGGGGAAGAAAGCTCCCCACTGAGCAGGGAACCCGACATGGGGCTCAATCCCAGGACCCTGGGATCATGACCTGAGCCGAAGGCAGATGCCTAACCAACTGAGCCACCCAGGGGCCCCAGTAAATAAGTCTTCTAAAAAAAACTTTTTTATGTGACTATTACAAAGAGAAAACCAGTTTCACTTGCCATGTAAATGTGAGATAACCATAAAAGCAAATATCCTGAAAAACAGTATGACTACATTCTAGCTAAATTTGAAACTGAGGCCCATTCTCTCTTAAAAGATTAGCAAGATCAGCTCAAAGCTGAGACCTTCTCTTTAACTAGTCATAATTATTGAAAACGAATCTATCATCATAACAATAAACATTTATGTAGCACTACCTGCCAGGAATGGTTCTCACAGAAATCCCACAAAGCAGGCATCTATTCTATGCCCTAAGAAATGGGGAAACGGGCATGGAGAGATTGTGGAGCTTGCCCAAGGTCGTTTACCTTCTAAGTGGTGAAGCCAGGATTCCAGCCCAGCCAGTGTGACTCCGAACAGAACCCTGTTCTCATGATGTTACTTAATGTTAATGCATTCATCAGCGAAAATCCCCACCCCTTAGCAACCACTGATCAAAAGCAGCCTGAGTCAGAAGGGAGACATGCCAGCCCCCGTTCACGCATTAAGAGTCAGGGTGAGTATTCACTGCACGGCGGTGACCTTGATAAAAACAAATCCTGCTCTCAAGGTCGGTCTGCCTTATTAACTTGTTGCCTTCAACAAGTGTTTCTTTTACAACTCGCTGGTCATTTCGGCTTCTGGGTGAACTCTGCCTGTGCTTCCGCTTCCTGCTGAAGGACATAATCCTTCTTAAAAGGAATGGGCACGTTTCCAGACATTTGAACATTTTGCACTTAATTTTAGCTTTCCTATCTTCAGGCTTTGAAACTTATCACATGAATCCTGAAGGGATGAGAGAGGGGGGACAAAAAAAAAGAAAGAAAGAAAAAGAAAATGACCTCCCTCTCCATTCTTTCAGGGAAAACATGAGGGAGGCAGAAAAAAGGAGACTCTGGCCTCCCCAAGCTTGAGACCTGATTAAAGAGGCAACAGCAGTTCCAACCATTTTAGAATGACTGACGAAGGCGAGGTGTCTTGGTAATTGCTGGAGGCCAGGGTTGGTGACTTAATATACTAGTGTTTGGATTAGTTAATAGTTCAATTCCAAGAGGTTATGATTGTAAATCCCAGGACTGCTGGGTTGGCTTTAACATGCAGCTCCGTGCTGTCTATGAACCTGCCGTTTCCAGTCAATTTCCTCAGAGAGAGGGGAAAGAGAGGGAAGTAAATGAAAAGAGGGAATATTTGAATATCAAGTGAACGCTTTCGATGGCCTCCATTAGTCCCGGGAGAACCACAGCGAAGTTGACAGCGGGCTCTGAGAGCACACGTCAGGTGGAGCATCGGCTCATTAGAATTAATGGATTGTGATGGTGGGAAATGTATGAACTTGACCTCCATCCCCACGCGACTCCCAGCTTCAGCACTCACCCCTCAGGTCCCTCCCCCACCCCTGGCTCCTCTCTGCCTCTCTGGCCAGAATCCTGCCCAGACCTCTCAGTCATGCCTCCAAAGCCAGCTTGATCATGTTGTCCCTGTTTTAAGGACAGACCAGAACCAGTTTCCGGCATAGCCGTCAGCCCAAATGGGCCCTGGGAAAAGACTCATCTACAGAAACTACCTCCCCTGCTTGGCTACCTGCTACCTCACTTTTTTTATTTTTTTTTTTTTTGCATTTTTATTTATTTTTTATTTTTTATTTTTTCAGTGTAACAGTATTCATTATTTTTGCACCACACCCAGTGCTCCATGCAATCCGTGCCCTCTCCAATACCCACCACCTGGATCCCCCAACCTCCCACCCCCCGCCCCTTCAAAACCCTCAGATTGTTTTTCAGAGTCCATAGTCTCTCATGGTTCACCTCCCCTTCCAATTTCCCTCAACTCCCTTCTCCTCTCCATCTCCCCTTGTCCTCCCTGCTATTAGGTATGCTCCACAAATAAGTGAAACCATATGATAATTGACTTTCTCTGCTTGACTTATTTCACTCAGCATAATCTCTTCCAGTCCCGTCCATGTTGCTACAAAAGTTGGGTATTCATCCTTTCTGATGGAGGCATAATACTCCATAGTGTATATGGACCACATCTTCCTTATCCATCCGTCCGTTGAAGGGCATCTTGGTTCTTTCCACAGTTTGGCGACCGTGGCCATTGCTGCTATAAACATTGGGGTACAGATGGCCCTTCTTTTCACTACATCTGTATCTTTGGGGTAAATACCCAGGAGTGCAATGGCAGGGTCATAGGGAAGCTCTGTTTTTAATTTCTTGAGGAATCTCCACAGTGTTCTCCAAAGTGGCTGCACCAACTTGCATTCCCACCAACAGTGTAAGAGGGCTCCCCTTTCTCCACATCCTCTCCAACACATGTTGTTTCCTGTCTTGCTAATTTTGGCCATTCTAACTGGTGTAAGGTGGTATCTCAATGTGGTTTTAATTTGAATCTCCCTGATGGCTAGTGATGATGAACGTTTTTTCATGTGTCTGATAGCCATTTGTATGTCTTCATTGGAGAAGTGTCTGTTCATATCTTCTGCCCATCTTTTGATATGATTGTCTGTTTTGTGTGTGTTGAGTTTGAGGAGTTCTTTCTAGATCCTGGATATCAACCTTTTGTCTGTACTGTCGTTTGCAAATATCTTCTCCCATTCCATGGGTTGCCTCTTTGTTTTTTTGACTGTTTCCTTTGCTGTGCAGAAGCTTTTGATCTTGATGAAGTCCCAAAAGTTCATCTTTGCTTTTGTTTCCTTTGCCTTTGGAGACATATCTTGAAAGAAGTTGCTGTAGCTGATATCGAAGAGGTTATTGCCTATGTTCTCCTCTAGGATTCTGATGGATTCCTGTTTCACATTGAGATCTTTTATCCATTTTGAGTTTATCCTTGTGTAGGTATCCAAATTGGCAATGGAGAAGTCAAACTCTCTCTCTTCGCAGATGACATGATTCTTTATATGGAAAACCCAAAAGACTCCACCCCCAAACTACTAGAACTCATACAGCAATTCAGTAACGTGGCAGGATACAAAGTCAACGTACAGAAATCAGTGGTTTTCTTATACACTAACAATGAAAATACAGAAAGGGAAATAGAGAATCGATTCCATTTACTATAGCACCAAGAACCATAAGATACCTGGGAATAAACCTAACCAAAGAGGTAAAGGAACTGCACTCAAGGAACTACAGAACACTCATGAAAGAAATTAAAGAAGACACAAAAAGATGGAAGACCATGCCATGCTCTTGGATCGGAAGAATAAACATTGTTAAAATGTCTATACTGCCTAGAGCCATCTATACTTTTAATGCCATTCTGATCAAAATTCCACCAGTATTTTTCAAAGAGCTGGAGCAAATAATCCTAAAATTTGTATGGAATCAGAAGAGACCCCAAATCGCTAAGGAAATGTTGAAAAACAAAAATAAAACTGGGGGCATCACGTTACCTGATTTCAAGCTTTACTACAAAGCCGTGATCACCAAGACAGTATGGTACTGGCATAAAAACAGACTCATAGACCCGTGGAACAGAGTAGAGAGCCCAGATATGGACCCTCAACTCTATGGTCAATTAATCTTCGACAAAAGAGGAAAAAATACCCAGTGGAAAAAAGACAGTCTCTTCAATAAATGGTGCTGGGAAAACTGGACAGCTATATGCAGAAGAATGAAACTCGACCATTCTCTTACCTGCTACCTCGCTTACAGATAAACCGGGTCCTTGCTGAGGCTAGAGCCAGGCCACACCCTGACCGGACCCTGTATTCAGGAGATATGCAGAAACGGCTGAAGCAGGCGGGAAGCCAGCGAAGGGGAAGGACTGGGGTCATTTACTGCAGCCTATGGCAGCCTGTGCCTGAGACTCCAGCCTAGAGAAAGCCGGCTCCTTTCTGCGAGGCCAGCCAACTATGTGTCCCAGCGGACATCAGTGGGGTCCCCCACCTACTGCCTTACCCTTTAGTAGGCCACCGTTCTCCGAAATGAGTCAGGATAGCATTTTCTTGCTCTCTCCCAAGCTAGAAGGATAAAAAGGCCACCCCAAGCCTTGCTGAGATGAGAAGAAGAAATTCCAGAAGCATAATGTGTTTGACTTTTACTCTAATAGGAGATGGATATTAGCAAGAGGAAGATGTTCGTCTTGTAGACCCATCACTCTGCTGTGGCCAAAGAAAGCCGGCCCAGACCCAGAGGCGGGTTTTCTGAGAAGCTGATGAGGCCCCTTCCAAGCCCCAGGTGTGGGGAGGGGCCTTATCTGAACTCACGATGTCAGTGGTTTTATAAAGTTTGCAAAAACAAGGCATTTGTGTCTTCTTTTTCTTAAAGAAACCTCCCAAGATAGTGTAAACTTGGCACCCCATAAAGTCCCATTCTCCCTTACGCAGACCTGGGGCGAGGTCCACAGCCCCTCCTTCTACTTGCACCATCCCTCCCACCCGCCCATGCACACTGGCCAACACACTGAACAAAAGACAGAGGATAGAGAACAGAGTCGGAAGGATCAAGAAAAGAGGGACATTCTAAAACACTGACCATCACCTCACCCAAGAGGGCCTCCAAAGGGACTGTTGGGCAGAAGACAGTGAACTATTTCCCAAGGTTCTTTGCGCTCAGAGTGAAGTAGAGACAGACAGACTGTGGGCTCAAAACAGGCTCAAACACTTAGTAGCTGGGTGATCTTAGGCAACTTACTTGACCTCTCTGTGCCACAGTCCCTCATCGGTTAAATAAGAGAGTAGCTACCTCATTGGATTGTAAGGATTAAATGACCACATGCGTATAAAATGCTTAGGACAGTGTGTGGCATATAGAAAATGCTAGATGGTGATGGTACCATACTGCTCTTTTTTTTTTCACCCTGCTCCTTTATAAACACTAAATGCGTAGCTAAAGTGTTCTATAAGTAATGCCAAAACCACTCTACATAGTCACTCTAATCACATCGCAAATGCAACACCTCCTTCCTAAAACCGCCTGGAGACCAGCTCCCCATACCTACTGTGCAATTTCTTTTTTTTTAAAGACTTTATTTATTTATTTGATGGGGCACCTGGGTGGCTCAGTGAGTTAAGCCTCTGCCTTTGGCTCAGGTCATGATCCCAGGGTCCTGGGATCAAGCCCCACATTGGGCTCTCTGCTTAGCAGGGAGCCTGCTTCCCCCCCTTCCCTGCCTGCTTCTCTGCCTCCCTGTGATCTCTCTCTCTCTCTCTCTGTCAAATAAATAACTAAAGTCTTTTTTTTTAAAGATTTAATTTATTTATTTGACAGAGAAAGAGCACAAACAGGGGGCGCTGCAGGCAGAGGAAGAAGCAGGCTTCTTGCTTCCTGAGAGCCCAATATGGGACTCGATCCCAGGACCCCGGGATCGTGACCTGAGCCGAAGGCAGACACTTCACCAACTGAGCCACCCAGGCGCCCTACTGCATAATTTCGACAGCAACGATAGAGACCTGTCCATTCCCCAGCACCATCCTCTCCTCCCATACACACTGCCCTTTCCAGCCCGTGGCCTCCTACTCTCCCCCAGGACCACGCCCTGCTCCCCTCAGGCTCAAGCCTATGCTTTCCCCACAGGAATGTCTTCCACCATCCTCTCTAAATCCACCTCCCTGAATTCCTGTGACAACTGGGTCTTCCCTTCTCTTTTATTCTCCCTCTTAATGATTGCCAGTCTGGCTCAAGAAAGAAAGAAAGAAAGCATCACTTTGTATTCTGAGCTACCTATCACCAGAGCTTTTGCCAAGGACCAGGCACCGCTCACACAAGCACTACACGGATCCCCCCACTTACTCATTTGTTCATTCAAGCATTGGTCATTGGGTGCCCACCAGTGCCAGATTCTCGTGAGGGAGCCGTGTTACAGAATATCAGGAATCACCTGGCAGTCTATCACAACACAGACTCCCAAGGCTGGGGGTGGTCCCGGGAATTTGCATTTCTAACACGATTCCAGATGATTCGGATGTTGCTGGGGCAAGACCACACATGGAGACATGGAGTAGCTCTGCCCAGGAAGGCTGCCCCGCTCCACACCCGAGCTGCGATGACTGATAATTTGGGCATCTCCCCTGCACTGTTGAGTCGTCCTTCCGTGCATCAGGGCCTCTGCTCTGCCATTTTCCTCAGGGACACTCTTCAGTGCCTCCCTGCAACTGCCTGCCTCCACCCTTCTTTACAAAGCTGGCTTGTCCTCACCAAAAAGTCTCCCCATCCTGATACACACACACACAATATTCTCTATTTCTGCTATTTCTCTCTTTCATAGAACTCCTCAGGATTTGTGTTAGGGGGACATCTAGATGGCTCAGTAGGTGAAGCATCTGTCTTCAGCTCAGGTCATGATCCTGGGGTCCTGGGATTGAGCCCCACATCGGGCTCAGCAGGGAGCTTTCTTCTCCCTCTCCCTCTGCCCCTGCTTGGGTGTTCTCTCTCTCTCTCTCTTTCTCTCTAATAAGTAAGTAAAATCTTGTTTAAAAAAAGAATTCGTGGGGTGCCTGGGTGGCTCAGTGGGTTAAAGCCTCTGTCTTCGGCTCAGGTCATGGTCTCAGGGTCCTGGGATCAAGCCCCGCATTGAGCTCTCTGCTCAGCGGGGAACCTGCTTCCTCCTCTCTCACTCTCCCTGCCTCTCTGCCTACTTGTCTGTCAAATAAATAAATAAAATCTTTTAAAAAAAAGAATTAATATTAGGTATTTGCTTATTTACTTGTCTCTATGATAGCAAGAATAATGTCTATTTTATTCTTCTGCGTATCCCCAGGGGCTACCACAGAGCCTGGAACATGGCAGGTGCTCAGTAAATGTGTTGATCCATTAACTAATTCCTTCAACCACTATACAATGAGTATCTACTCTGTGCTGTGCTAGGTCCTGTACTAGATGCCAAGGACACAGCAGCAGCAAAAACCCTATTCATTTTCACGGGGGATACCGCCAATAATCAATGAGTATAAAAAATAACTGAATTCTTCAAAATGCAAGAAGGAGTTAGGTGCTATAGAAAAAACAGAGTGAGGGGAGCAGGAATGATTGATTGGTGGGGAACAGGTTGTGGGTTGAGATTTTAAGCGGGGTGGCCAGAGTGGGCCTCTTGGAGAAGGTGACATGTGAGCAAAGGCTCAGGAGTTGAGGCTGTTTGCCACGCAGACATCTTTGGAAATAGCTTTCCAGCCAGTGTAAAGTCCCTAAGGCAGCACGGTCCCAGCAGAACCTTCTGTGATGCTGGAAATGTTCTATCTGTGCACGTCCAATACTATCGCCACTGATCACATGTGGCTAGTGGGAAAGGCACTATGCAGTGCACCCTGAAAGTGTGAAGATATGAGGGACGTTGTGTGTAGGTGCAGGAGAGGGACTGGGGGAAAGGAGGAGCAGATGAGCTCAGGAAGGTAAGACTCAATCCAGTACACGACTGGTCATCTCAAGGACTCTGATTTCATTGATTTCTTCCGAGTAAGATGGGAGCCATTAGAGAGTTTGGAGAAGGGCAGTGATGTGATATGATTTACGTTTTAAAAGATTCCTCTGGCTGCTTTGTTGAGAATTAACGGTAGGGGCTGAGGGTAGACACAGGGGGGACCAGTGGGGAGACTGGGCAAGGGGGGCAGGTCAGACATGATGGGAGATCAGAGCAGGATGGTAACTGTTAAGGATGTGCTAAGTGGGGCAGGGTCTAGATATATTTTGAAGATTGAGCCCAAAGGATTTCCTGACAGGTGCTGATTAAAACATATATTAAGCTTTGAATATACGCCAGGCGCTAGCTCTGAACTCCTTCTAAGCCAGATTTGCCAAAGAAATGTCACCCGCGTTTTGACGGGTACCAGCTTTTCCTAAGACAGATTGCGCTTGGGGGCATTTCTCACTTTCAGTGTCCTACAATTCAGTCTTCAAACATTGTCTCTGCAGATCAGAACCAATGGAGCCTGCTGGCACCATGAAATTTGTTGTTATTATTCCACTCAGCTCACTCCATGGTATGAACATTAAGGAAACAGATGACTCGAGTCCTACATAAATCCTTCATTCTCCTGTTTTATTCCCTTGTCCATCACCTCCTCATTTATTCTTAATATTCGGGTTTTGCATTCAAGGCCGGGTCAGTTCTCCAGAGGACTTCCATCTTCTTCCTCTCGCATCTGCCGGGTCCTCTCTGGGGACTCGCGCAGCCCGAGGATGGGAAATTGAGTCATCTGTCTTCTGTAACCATATGGAAAAGATGTAGTCATTACCGTTGTCGGCATTGTTGTGCTTTGAAAGCTAATTAAGACAATTAGCTATTAAATACCAAAAACAATTAAGCTAATTGAAATAAACCATATGCAGTTTACGCCCTTGCGTAGACAAAACCCTACCATGTGGCTAGATGGTGGCACTACAGATGATCCGGGAACAAAATAAATCAGGGAATATGGGAGCCGAAGACGGAGGTATCTCAGCACCCAATCAGTTTACCGCCACAAAATGCTTCTCAAAAACATTTGGCTTGATTTGGGGAGGCTTCTTCTATATTGGGGTAGGGGAAGGAAAGCGTGTATTCCTGCCCAAATGTTTCTTTCAGTCTATAAAACAGCAGAATTGTGCTGTTATCCTGTCTCTGACTCAACATGCCGGCTGCGGCATCCAGACGTTGAAGGGATCTCTGGAGATCGCAAGTTAACCAGATGTTTAGGTGGAAAGGGGTTTCCCAGGGTTTTAGGTTGTGGCCGGCAGCCTTGGACAACGTACCTATTTTCCAAATAGAGGGGAGAGGGATCGAGAGCCAGAGGAAGAAAGAGAAGCCATGGAGAGCAGGGGAAGCTCTAGAAGGAGTGTGTGTTTATCTGAGTTTTTTTTTTGGCTGCACGTGCCAAAAAACTCAACTAGATTTTGCTTCAGCCAAAAAAGGAAATTCAGCTAGGAAGAAGAACAAACTTCAGGGAACAGGACCTCAGGAGCTCCCAGGAACTCAGGAGCTCCCAGGAACTCAGCCAGAATCAGACTCCATCAGTTTGACTTGTCTGTCTGTCTCTCATCTCTGCCTAGCTCTGTCTTGGCCACACTCTGGCTTCAGAGAAGCCGTCTCTGGGTGGCAAGGAGCACGGAGGCTGCCAGGGCCAATTTAGCAAGCCCAAGGATGAAGAGAACTCCTTATACCCAAAGTCCACGTATCCCCTTGACTGGGCATGTCCCCTTTCGGACCGGTCGCCACAGCCTTCCCACCACATGGGATAGAATGGTTCATCAGATCTCTATCACAGGCCCATCACCACCCCCAATCCCATGCTACCCATGACCCAATGGAGAAACATGAAAAGGAAACATTTGCTGAAGAACAAAACCAATAGCTAAGGGGTCCCTAGACCACGGTGTTAAAGAAAGGATCAGAATCTGGTGGAGAGAGAAACCATAGAGAAATATTGCCTGGAGAAAACTGTTAAGATAGCTGAGCATTCATAATGCTCCATTTTTTTCTTGTTCTACCCTCCTGCCAATTCTCTGCTGAATATTCAAAAAACAAGATTATCGACAGCAAGGATTCCATTCCCCTCTAGCATCTGTGTCATCCACAGTCCACAACTGCCTCATGGAAAATGAGCAATGAAACGGAGAGGGAATAGCCTTAACAAGAGCCCAGTTTCAGGGCACCTGGCGGCTCAGTTGGTGGAGTATTTGACTCTTGATCTCGGGATTGTGAGTGAATGTGAACCCCACACTGGGTGTGCAAATTACTTAAAAATAAAATCTTAAAAAAAAAAGAGTGCCCAGCTTATTCCTCTCATAACTGATCCAAATCATTATCCATTTTTTTCTGATGGACATATGTTATTACAGAGGTGGTGTTTCCTGATTATCAACATCCACTTCCTATGTTTTGGAAATCCCTTACCCTATAAGCAGTGGTGCCCTGACAAAAGTTTAACAATATGGTTTTAAGGAAAGAGAGACCTAGTCTGCAGTGTCTGCTCATTTCTGCAGTGTAGACACTCCCACTAAGGCTGATCAAGCTATTATAGTGAATCCACTGAATGCAGAATTGGGGAGAAAGGCATAGCAGCCCATCGTTACATAATATTTCCACCACATGGGTACAACAGGCATAAATAACTTCAAGGACACAGACAATAGTGAAAGTAATAAAATAATTAGGGAGTAACAAATTTCAAGTATTTAATACCTTTGCTTTTTTAATGTATTCCATTGGGTTTACATAATTTATTTTTTCAAATTCAGCTTTTTATTCTGAGATCAATATCACAACTCAGATATTGACATTGATGCAGCCAAGATATAGGACACAGCATCGCAATAATGACCACTCAGGCTGTCCTTTCCTAGCCACCTCCTTCCCTCCTACCCGTATCCCCTCCTCAACCCCAGAAAGCACTAATCTGTTATCTGTTCTCTAGTTCTATGATTTTGCCACTTTAAGAACATTACATAAATAGATTCGTACAGGGTATAACCTTTGGAGATTGTCTTTTTTCACTCAACATTATTCTCTAGAGATACAGACCTGTTGTTGTGTGTACCAAAAGATCATTCTTTTCATGGCTGACTAATATTCCCATTTGTTTAACCATTCAGTCATTGAAAGACATTTGGGTTGGCTATTGCAAATAAAGCTGCTGTACATATTTGTGTACAAGTTTTTGTATGAACATAAGTCTTCATTTCTCCAAGGCAAATGCCCAGGAGTGCAATTCCTAGGTCATGAAGTACTTGCATGTTTAGGTTTTTAAGAAACCGCCAAACTGTTTTCCAGAGTGGCTATCCCATTTTACCCTCCCACCAGCAATGTAATAAAATTTCTTTTATTGAGGCAGTTTCTCTACATCTTCACTGGATTTAGGGATTATCACTCTTTTTATATTTTAGCCATTCTGATAGGTGTGTAGTGATATCTCACTGCAGCTTTAATTTGCATTTCCCTGGTAAGGCTAACAAATAAGCACATCTTTCTTGTGTCTATTTGCCATCTATATATCCTCTTCAGTGAAGTGGTTCTTCATGTGCTTTGCCTATTTTTCAAACTGGATTATTTGTTTTTTGCTATTGTTTTTAGAAATTCTTCATATATTTTAGATATTAGTCCTTCATCAGATATATGGTTTGCAAATATTCTCTCCTACTCTGCAATTAATGTTTTCATCTTCTTGAGGTCTTTTGAAGAGGAAAACTTATAGTTTTTGATAAAGTCCAATTTATCAATTTTTCCTATTATGGATCATGCTTTCATCGCCAAGTCTTAGAATTTCTTAAGTATTAATGTAAAGTTTTTCTCCTAGCAGAGTGATGCAGCGGAAGCATGCTGCGCCCATAAAGATTTTCTCCTATCTTGGGTGCCTGGGTGGCTCAGTGGGTTAAGCCGCTGTCTTCGGCTCAGGTCATGATCCCAGGGTCCTGGAATTGAGTCCCGCATCGGGCTCTCTGCTCAGCAGGGAGCCTGCTTCCCTTCCTCTCTCTCTGCCTGCCTCTCTGCCTACTTGTGATCTCTGTCTGTCAAATAAATAAATAAAATCTTTAAAAAAAAAAAAAAAGATTTTCTCCTATCTTTTTTTCTTAAAATTTTTAGTTTTAAGTTTTACATATAAGACTGTGATTTATTTTGAGTTAATTTTTACACAAGGTCTGAGACTTAGGCCAGGGCTCATATTTTCTTCTATAAATGTCCAATTATTCCATCACCATTTGATGAAAAGGCTATCTTTCCTCCATTGACTTGCTCTTGACTTTTGGTCAAAAACCAGTTGCACATATTTGTGTGGGTCTATATCTGAGGTCTCCATTCTGTCTATGTATCTATGTAATCTATGTATCTATGTAATCTATGTATCTATCCCTCCATCAGTATCACAGTCTTGATTACTGTAGCAATGTATTAAGTCTTGAAATCAGGTAGACCATATTATCCCATTTTATTCTCCTTTTTCAAACTTGTTTTAGCTATTGGTTTTTACACCTTTCCATATAAATTTTAGATAATCTTGTACATACCTACCAAAAAATCTTGCTTAGATTTTAATAAAAATTGCATTAAAACTGTATAGCAATTTAGGGACAGTTGACATCTTTGTAATGCTGAGTCTTCCAATCCATGAACATAGTATGTCCCCCCATTTATTTGGGTCATCTTTGCCTTCTTTCTTAAGCATGTTGTTTGGATTCCAGGTGTTTGTTAATTTTCCTGTTATTTTTCTTTTATTGATTCTCTAGTTTGATTCCACCACGGTCAGAGAACAAACTCTGATGATTTCAATTTTTTTAAACATGCTGAAATTTGTTTTAGCCCAGGATATGGCCTATCTTGGTACCTGCTCCATGAGCACTTGAAAAGAGTAAATAGTCTAATATCATTGGGTCACTGTTCTACGAATGTCAATCTGATCCTGTTGGTCGATGATGTCATTGAGCTCTTCTATCTCCTTGCTGATTTTCTATTAACTGTCCTATTGATCATTGAGAGGACTGTTGATGTCTCCAGCTATAATTATGATTTGTCTGTGTCTCCTTTCAGTTGAATCGACTTTTACTTTGCATATTTCATAATTCTGTTGTTGAAGTTTTCTTAGAGGGTTGTTTTAATCATTATATAATATTCTAATCTGTCTCCTTCTGCTGGGCAATGGTTCTGACTCTCCACCAGGCCTCCTCTGACACCACCCCCTGGGGTGTGGGAGAATGTGCCTCCTTACTAGTAAATGGAGGTAGAAGTGTAGGCCCCCTACTTGGCCTTCTGTGACACTATCCCAGCAGGATGTGAGGGTCTCTCAAGGTTGGAAGTCTAGGCTCCCCACTTAGCCCTTGTTGGCATGAGTGCAGATGGGGCCACAGTTTTCTCTGGTGTTTGCCAGTTACTGTTGAGAAGATTTCTACTTGTTACCTTGCTCCTTTCCTGGCCATTGGCTAGAGAGAGCAGACCTTTGTAGGAGCTTTTTTTGTCTGTACTCATTGGCAATTTCTGGGTTGCCAGATTCTTTATAGCTCCTTATTTGGGAAATATGAGGGGGGAAAAAAATCCCAAGGAAATCACTGATGTGTTCAGGTCTCAAGGTCCCTAGCTGATCTGCCTACTTATCTCCTTTCAGAATCTTCTTGTGTTTCTTTTATATATAATGACCAGGGGTTCTAGTCATAGTCTGCAGGAAAAATAGGGGAAAGTACAGCTACCATAATTTATATATTAGTAATGACTATGTTTAACAACCAGCTCACAAGTCCCTGAAATTTGAACAACTAACTGCTATAAACTGGCTTCAGCACACCAGTGTCATGAGTGTTGGAGGAAATCAGAGCACATCGCTGACCACAGAAGCTAGAAATGACATCCATTCTCATTCCCAGCCTTCCCTGCAGTGTGGACATAGGCACGTGAGGTCAGGTTGTAGAGTCAGATGTGCCCCCCCAAGACTGTGGGCCAGGCACTGGCCATGCAGAGAAGTGGGATAGTGAGGGATCCTTCTGGTGGGCATTCCAGGCCAGCTGGGGCATCCATACAAGGTAAGGCATCCACCACAAGGTCACACTCAGTTGTGGCAGCAGCATTCTCACCCCACCTTTTTTTTTTAAGTTTGTTTGTTTGTTTGTTTGTTTTTAAATAATCTCTACACCCCAGTGTGGGGCTTGAACTCAAACCTAGGGGAGTCACAAGCTCTTCCAACCAAGCCAGCTAGGTGCCCCTCACCCAACTTTTCCTAGGATGTGTCTTTGACAGTGACTCTGGCCAATAACGTGTTCAAGTTGGATTCTCCTATCTTCCCTATGGCTTTATGAGTGACGTTTCAACAGCTCTGTTTCTGCTTAAATTGGCTGGAACTGGCTTCTGTGAGGTGCAAATAAGCATTTTGATTGATGTACATTCATGGGCCCTGGGCTGCAAACCCTTCTGGAAGACAAAAACCTGGGCCTCTCCCATGAACATCTCCTGCCCAAGAGAAATGACTTGAGGAATAGCTTACAGCTAAGAGAGCAGTGGGCTTGCACCTAGAAGGTCTTGCTGAGAGGGGCGGTGAAGCTCCCAGAGCTGCCTTGACCTCCCCCGTTAGTTGCTACACACCCTGGTCAGCAATTCTGACCTCGCACACCATCCTTACTCAGTGTCTTACTGAGTATCTCCCTGCAGCCTGAGCAATTTGGCATTGGGTGGAATAAACCAGCTAGCTTGACCCTGGGAAAGAAACAATCCTGAAATCTTATTTCCTTTCCTCCACTTCCACTCACCCTGTTCCCGCCAGCACCACTGAAGGCTCACTCGCTGCTTAGAGGAGTCTTTTATTCCTGGTGTGGTTCTGGCGCACAGAAAAGACCAAGTGTAGCTCTACTTGGGGCCTGAAAATTAGTATTTGATTTATTAAAAATAGAGATTCCGAAATGCATTGCCCTTCCTTCAGCTTTTAAAATCAGCTTAGGAAGCTTCTTATCCTATTTATAAGTCTAGCAAATATTAACAATCACTCTGAGAGGGCTTTTGATTAATGTTTGGTCCCATTTATACACTTAGTTAATTAAAGCTCTTTAACATTTTAAGCAGTGTTTATAAATTTAATATATTCCATTCCTCTTTAAGTACTTCATCTGACTGACAAAGCTTCCCAAGTACTAAAGTGAGTCTCATAAGATTTAATAAATTAAACATGCAAAAAATAGTCGAGCTTATATTCTCCTAAATTTTCAAACTATACATAAATTTAGAAAGATTTCGACTTAAGAGTGCCTGGGTGGCTCAGTCCGTGGGGCATCTGATTCTGGATTTTGGCTCAGGTCCTGATCTCGGGGTCCTGGGATAGGGCCTGCCTTGAGCTCCCTGCTCAGCAGAGAGTCAGTCTGCTTAAGATTCTCTCTTTACAGGGCACCTGGGTGGCTCAGTGGGTTAAAGCCTCTGCCTTCGGCTTGGGTCATGATCCCAGGGTCCTGGGATGGAGCCCTGAATTGGACTTCCTTCCTGGGGAGCCTTCTTCCTCCTCTCTCTCTCTACCTGCCTACTTGTGATCTCTGTCTGTCAAATAAATGAATAAAAATCTTTTAAAAAAAAATTCTCTCTTTCTCTCTCCCTAAAATAAATAAATAAATCTTTATAAAATAAAATCACCCATACATGAAGTATCCTTGCCACAGGCTGAATATTAGTGTCCCCCAAAATTTGTATATTGAAATCCTAGCCCCCAGTGGGAAGGTATTTAGGAGATGGAGTCTTTGGAACATGATCAGGTCATGAGGGTGGACTCCCTAGAAATGGTATTAGTGCCCTTCTAAGGGACCCCAGAGAGCTTGCCCACCCCCTCTGCTCTATGAGGACACAGTGCGAGGACAGACAGCCATCTAGGAACCAGGACGTGGGCTCTCACAGATGCCAAATCTGTAGCAACTTGATCTTGGACTTCCCAGCCTCCAGAACCATGAGTAATCCATTTCTGTTGTTCATAAGACAACCGATCTATGGTATTCTGTTATACCCACCAGAACAGGCCAGGACAATAATATATACACAAATTCCTTTAACTTGAAGATACTAAAACTACAATTGTCATTCCCTTATTTGTGTGCTGAATATTCCCTACATTTGTGCACTGAATTTTGTGTTTTCACTGGACTACTAAAATGTCTATCCATAACAGAGATAATTTCCTTCTTTTAACTAAGGTTGTTCATCAGTAAGAACTTTTGAGTAGATGCTGACTGGATCCTCACTGGTGACCCTATGGACCAGTCAAGCCCTATTTCCAGCCTCTATGTTCCTAACTTAGAGATGGGGACAGCCAAGGAGACCACCTCCTTAGAGATTAGTGATCGATTACTAGTTTTCAACCCAGAGTCCTGTCCATAATCCCTATCCAGGGCCTACACTGATTTTGCATTTATTTGACCCTTAAGGGATGTCACTATAAATTTTCCCATCAGACTCTAAAGAACTTGCATTCTAGGAGTGCCTGGCTGCTTCAGTCAGTGGAGCCTGCGACTCTTGATCTCAGGGTTGTAAGTTCAAGCCCCATGTTGGGTGTAGAGACTACTTAAAAAATAAAATGAAAGAAGAAGAAGAAAGAAAGAAAGAAAGAAAGAAAGAAAGAAAGAAAGAAAGAAAGAAAGAAAGAAAGAAAGAAAGGAAGGAAGGAAGGAAGGAAGGAAGGAAGAAAGGGTGGGAAGGAGGAAGAGGGAGGGCGGGTGGGATGGAGGAAGGAAGGAAGGAAGGAAGGAAGGAAGGAAGGAAGGAAAGGATGAGCGCCTGGGTGGCTCAGTGGGTTAAGCCTCTGCCTTCAGTTCAGGTCATGATCCCAGGACTCTGGGATGGAGCCCTGCATCTGGCCCTCTGCTCAGCGGGGAGCCTGCTTCCTCCTCTCTCTCTCTGTCTCTCTCTCTCTGCCTGCCTCTCTGCCTACTAGTGATCTCTGTCTGTTAAATAAATAAATACATAAATAAAATCTTTTAAAAAAGAAGAAAGGGGAAAAGAAGGAAAGAAAGAACCCTGCATTATTTTCATATGCTTTTTATGCCTTGGGAACCACACAATCCTCATGGATATTAAACTTCCATCTAACTGAATTCTGCTTATCTCTCAGAGCTTTGTCTGATTATTCAGTCGTGACTCCCGAAGTCATGCTCCAAGATCATGGCTCATCCCCACTCCTCACCCTACCTCACACCCTGTGCTCCTTGAGTTTCTAATTCTCCTGGGAGTGGAAAAGCAGACTCCCCCAGGATCTACTTTCCTGGCAAGGCTAAGGAAAGGTTCTTAAGCTTAGTAACTTTGCCCAGAGGTGGTTGTGGGGACGGCAGGGGGGGATGGTTACCATGGCCCTAGAGCCTCCTGCTTCCCACCCTTCCTGAGGCAGCCCCTACAGTAGTCTAGGTTGGTTAGAAGAACAGCAGGTGCATGCAAGCAGCATTGGAGCCACATCGCGAATCTGCCAGGAGGATGAGGAGACATAACTGAAGTCATCACCTAATGCCTGAGCCGAGCTAGAACCCAGGACTCCCATCTCCCAGCCTCATGCTCTGGCCATGGAAACCCAATGTCCCCCAACAACAGCAAGGCCAACAGAGCCAGGAAGGGCCTCACAGATCATAGATCCCAACCGATCACCCCAAACATTGGAATATGCTACATACTGACTTCCAGGTTGCTTGGTAAACAGAAGAGAAATAGACATGGTCCTGCCCTTTCTAAAATAAATAAACACACCACGTATTTGTCTTTCCACACTAAGGAGAAGCAAGAATGAGAAGAGACTTTCAGCTATAGTGGGAATTGGGTGAGTGCTGGGCACCTACTTACTTTGGGGTGAGCTCTCACAAAGAAGCCCTGTATAAATGGGCCCTCCACAACCAGCATGAAGAAGTGCTCTGGTCCCTCTGTCATTAGCATTTTGAAGAACCACTGGGGGAGCAGGATGCTAAGCAGGACCACAATGCTTCCTGCTGACTTGAGCCCCAGGGCCATCTCTCCGGCTCCCTGTCCAACCCCCATTTGGCTCCTACAGCTCCTGGGGCCTCTAATGGCACCCCACCCACCATGGTCAGCTCATCAGCCTGGTATGCAGGATCCCCAACATCTTTCCCTCCACCTGGCTCAGAAAGAAACCCATGATGCCTCTTTGGACTTTGAGGAGATTATGACGACTGGACACCAAGAAAGTGACAGCTATACGTGAAACTAACAAACATGAAAACCAAAATATTTTCAGAATCTCTTTTAAGGTTCTCCTGGTGTCATTCTTGGTCTTCACTGGATCCTCAATGGGGCAGCATCCTTGACCTCTTGGCCCTTCCTTCTCTGCCACCTGCTTGCCCCAAAGCCCTCCATGCACCCCTGGGACCGGGCACTGTCTGCTGTTTTTGGGAGGGCCGTAAAAAAGACTCAAGCTGGGTCTCTGCCCATCTTAGGGCCCAAAGGGAAGACAGACAAACATGAGCCCCAGAGGTGCGGCAGGAAAGGGGCCATGGCCAGTGCGTCAAGGGAGCCTCAAATTGGATGCGTTCCTCATTGCCTTCTCCTCCTCAACACTATCGTCCAGCAGCTTCCAGGCCCCCTTCTCTCTCTGGCTGGACCACCTCCTCTCTGTCCTGCACCTCCCATGGTCCAGGGAGCCCTGTCCCAAGGGCTCCCTGCTGCTCCTCCAGGCCCCCCCCCAGATCCAGGCAGGACGCCCCACCCTCAAAAAATTTCCCAAAGGCTGTCTCCTTGGTCAGCACCTGACAAAGGATTGTTCAACAAAAAGCAACTTTTCCAACTAGATTAAAATAAATCCCAGCAGAGGTCTCAAATACAAAATCTTCCTCCGAAACATACAAATATTGGAGTTTGTTTCTTGCACAAGGGGGGAGGCACAGGACCAATCAAGTCCTCGCTCTCAGACACTTATGTAATTTATTTTTCTGGAAACCAAATGCCTCACTTTGGGTTTCCCGTTTGCCAGGCGGGATTCAATCCACCCGTTCAGGGCTTTACTGTTGTTCTCAGCAATGGCCTCGTCACCCGCTGTATAGGCAGCACTTGGCACGAGTGTCCTTGAGTTCTGCTTTGCCTTTCCACTGCTACTCAGAATTCCCTTTAGAAGCTCTAAGTGTCAACAGGCATGATCGTTATTTGAGTCACCTGATAGAAGAAGAGATGTCACACAGACTGCCAAATGGGACCCATTATTGCCAGGTTCTGTGCCCTGAAGGAGGGGCTCGGGGCAGTCCAAGCAGATGGTCTATGAGCTCTCACAGCCAGAAGCTTTCACGAGAGCATAGACATCCTGAGTGAGCTGAATCCTCAGCACGGAAATAGGACGTGCCAGGCACCCTCTCTGCTCAAAGTAAAAGAATGAGTTAGCACTTCTCTGGTCCCTGACATGGGCTTGAGCTTGTCCGAGAATGAAAGCTTTGGGCAGCTACCCAGGATGGGACCATAATCCCACGCAGAAAGCCGCAAGGGAAGGGTCACATGGCGATGAGTCCACAGTTCTCCTTATTAGAAGGGTCCTGCCCCACCTTGCTCGTGCCCACTCGCCACACTGCTTCCCATCCAAAGCAGGTAACAGTGGGGCCTGTCATTCAGAATACCTCTAACCCCATCCAAGTCCCCCAGAGCTGTGCCACTAAATGGGTCCAGAGAGGGGTCCTGTCTGTTGGTTCCCTCTCCTTCCCCTGTCCTCAGTCAAGCTGCCCAGTGCCCCAGAAGGATTAGGTTAGAGGGTAAGTAAAGAGAAAGTCAGAGGAAACACAGAGGCTGTGAAGGATTCAGGACCAACTCCAATTGTCCCTCATTCTCTGGTTTCTCATTTTCCACTGGAGGAACAACCCCCAAATCTCAGCTACTTGCCCAACAGAGATGACAGACACATCCTTTGTCCAGTGAGGAGCTGAGCTGTCCTGGCTCAGTTCCCCACGTCCCCACCCCCTCCCAGGCTCAGAAGGAGCTGGTTCTGTCTTGTGGGCTCCCAGCATCCCCCAGACCAAACAGGGAGACCCGCCCACACCAAGGCCCAATATGGAGCCAAGATACCTGATCAGGGCTCAGGAAAGGAACAGAGTCCTGCATACAAAGCCTCTCTCCCACAGGCATCGGAGCGCAGGGCCCCTGCCGTCTCCTTTATCATCTGCTCTGCACTGGTCTATGTTCTAGGTCTTTGCTCTTTCACCTTGACTCTCTGCTCCTGGCACAGTTCCTCTGAAATTCCACCTGGACTTGGCCAATGTAAAGGAAAAGGGATTTTGCCTTCACACAGCCCCAGGGGGCCAAAGTCCCAATGAAGTTAGAGGCTGTCGTGTTGCCAGAGACCAAAGGGGCCAACGGGAATGAAATGCTCACACATAAATGACAATCCAGGACATCTCAAAGGGTGCATCTCTTCCCTATAAACACAACAAACAGCCTCACGGTGGTCTGTCCCCTCTCTGCTGACCAGCTTCAGAGCTCTAGCCGTTGGCCTGAACACTGGGAGGAAACTGGGAAAAGGGTAAGAAGCAGGGCCCCCTAAGGTGGAACTGGGGATCCTGGCTCTGGATGCTCAGAGCCGCCCAGGGCTGTGCCACTCCGCGGAACCTCTCTGGAACCACGCCCCACCCCGTGTCTCCCAGGGAAGTATGGAATTTTTCCTATCGGGGTCTCTGACCTAGAGATCCAGAGGATCCACCAGATGGCAGTGCGACTCCTGCCCGGAGGGCACAGAGCCGGCAGTGTGCGAGAGTGGCCACCAGGGGGCCACACAGGGACAACCGGCTTCACATCCCTACTGGTTGCCTAGCAACTGTGATGCAATGGGCTCCCAGTTTGCACCCTCTTCAAGGCCTCCCAGGTTATTTCTGGCAGAACAGACTGTTGCACAAGGAGTGGCCTCAGGAATCCCCAAACTGCTACTCTTAAACCGTGAGAATCTAAAATGGTCCAGAGACCCCAAATCCAGCGCCACCCTGGCGTCTAGGGGATTGGACTACTGTCCCTGCTCGGAATGCCAGGGATCAAGGAAAGAAAACATTTTCCATTTCCTTCTATAGCCCCACAGCCACTGGGGACACTCTGATTTCTCTAATGGCTAGAGCAAAGTGACCTCCTCCCTCACACCTCCCCCACGCTCTCCCTTCCAAGCAGGGGCTAAATTAGCAGTATGTGACCTTGAACCAGACCCTGAGCCTCCCGCTCCCCAGCTGTACTTGCGACGACTCAAGGGGGTCATGATAACATCCAGCTCTGACCTTCTGTGGTCTTGATTCTCTCCCTTTCCCCCAAGAATACTGTCCTTGCCTCAAACCTCTCCCTGGTTTTGATGACCCTGAAAACAGAATTCTTCCAATTCCAGTTGGATAAGCATGACCGGGCAGACCACGGTGGAACCAAGAAAGTGAGGCAGACACAAGACAAGGAGTGTGGTTATAATGAGCTCAAAGTCTGTGCCGGTCTGGTCTCTGAACGGGCCTGGGTGAGCCAAGGTCAGTGCCCGGGGCAGAGTCAGCGGGCCACCCTGGCCTTGGTGTAAGGGGCTCCAGGCACATCTCTAGGTTGGGAGGAGCCCGCTGGCCCTGGGGCTGGGCTTTGCCTGGGGCCCAGGTATGGATCACTAAGGTGTCACAGTCTCTGAGGGGCCCGACGGCGAAGGGTCACACAGGCATGTGCAGCTCGTTGTACTCATCCTGGCCGTCCTCGTCAAAGTTAGGCTCGGCATCTTCCGAGTCCAGCTGCAGAAAGGAGAAGGTCGGCAGGGGCAGGGAGGCGGCACTCACCCTCCTGTTACCCCAGCAACTCTTCCGGGGGGCAGCCTAGACCTTCTCAGGCCTCGCTGTCTGCAGGCTGTCTGCAGGGACTGGGAGGGACTGCCCCCCAAAACACTCCCCTCCAGCAAAAACCTTCAGGTCACTGCCCCAGGGACACTCCTGATGATGATAAGAATGACAACAAGTACCTCTTCCCAGCCATCGGGAGCAGTCCTACGCTATACTATACCCCAAGCCCTCCCGCTCTGTGCCTTACCCAGACAGGTCTCAATCCTCACCACATGTCTCTAAGGTAGAATCCATGACCCGCCCATTTACACAGCTGGAATGGAAACTTCAGGAGGTCGGACAACTTGCCTCCCGTCTCACAACCAGCAGAGGGCACAGGGGGGATTGGAACCCAGGCCTCCCTGAGTCCAGGGTCCTGAGCAGCATCCCTTACCGCCTGAAGCTCCCTGTCCTGGAAGAGCCGGGGCAGAAGACAACGCCTCAGAGGCACTGTGAGCAGCAGCAGGAAGGGGAAGGCGAGGGAGGCGGCCGTGGACTTGACCACCCACAGCAGGGCGATGCAGCTCAGCTGGATGCAGGTGAACAGGTGCATTCGCCACGTCTTCACCTGGGGAGCAGGCCTCTGGTCTCACGGAAGAGCGCCCAGCCGGCTCCCACCCACAGTTCCCCGGGTCCCCAAACCTCCATTGTCACGCTGTCCCTCTCCAGCCCCGGCATCCTTGCACCCCCTCCCCAACGCCCCAGCTCCCCACCTCCATGCTGCCCGGCCCTACCTTGGTCACATAGGGCTGCTCGGGATGGTGTTTCGCCGGCATGAGGATGAGCAAAAGACGCTGGGACAGCTGGATACCCGACAGCGACGTGACCCCCATGTACAGGAAAATCCCAAAGAGCACGGCCAGCGGGATCCGGCGCAGCACAGCCCCCATGACGATGGACAGGCCTGGAGGAGGTGACACAGACTTCCTGACCCCTCGGACAGCCCCCATGAGGATTGACGGGCCTGGTGGAGGGGGACCGGCTGGGCCTCGTCGCTACGCCCGAGAGAAGACAGAGCCGGATGGAGAACCTGGAAAGTGCTCAGGGTAAAATGGCTCAGAATGCTACAAGGCAGGTTGGGGTGAGAGCGGGTACAGCTGGAGACCCAGAAGGGACCTGAGGCCAGCCAGGGAGAGAGAGCCGACTGACGGGCACCGGGTCCAAGGCAGCAGGTCTGCGGAGCGGGGACTGGGGCCTTGCGAGGTGGGTGCTCTCACCCACGAGGCTGGCGATGAGCACTCCGGTGACCCGCTGCTCCCGCACCTCCTGGATCTGGGGCTTGTCCCCGGGCGCGATGGCAGTGCGCATCACCGTCAGGGCATTCACGTGAGTGACCGAGCGGACAGTGGCGGCCGTGAGCCAGGGCAGCCCGAACAGCCCGCAGAGCCCACCCAGGGAGCCGATCAGCAGCAAGTCCAGGTGGAAGCCGGAGCCCTTAAGCAGCCTCCGGGCCTTCTGGCTGACGATGAGCCTGCAGGACAGGAAGCGGGGCTGGGTGGTGGGGAGGGCAGGCCGGCCGCAGGGCCAGGCATGCGCAGCAGGTCCCGCGTTGTAGCGGTGGGGGGGGGGGGGAGACCGGCATGGCCTGAAGGGCCCTCCCCAGGATCTGCCAGCTTCCTCTTCCAAGTTCCCAAAGTGGTGTTCTCATATCGAAGCAAATTGGAGCTAAAACCTCATACTGTGGATATTTAAAATGCCACAAAAGCCAGACGCCAGATCTCACCACACTGTGGTTTAACCCAAATGAGACACATGTGAGCATCACTGGGTGAGAGAGAACAGTGCCAGACTGTTTTGAGGACTGCCAGCGGCCACCCTGCACATGGTAGTGGGGACAGATGGCTCTCCTGTCACAACCCCAGAGGGAAACTGTGCCCGAGGCCATGTGCCCCACCCTTGCCACCAATCCTATTGCCTTCCACTCCTCCCCGGCCTCCCCCACAGAGTCACCCAGCCCTCTCACGCAGTGATCTGTGTCTCCATGAAGATCAGGATGAGGACAAGCAGGGCAGGGACAGCAGCTGCCACCATCATCCAGGGTGGGAAAGGACGGGCACTGCCCAAGGGTGGGATGAACCACGTGCGCTTATGGGGGGACGTCACTGAGAGCCCAGTGGGCACCGTCAGCTTCTGCACAGTGGGAAGGAAGATGGGGTTCAGGGACACGGCCTCCCCATGTTAAGAACCCCATGTAGCAGCTGCTCCCACCAAGCTCTGTGTTCACAGTACCAAGCCTCCAGGAAACCTGGATGTGAACAGGTTTGGGGGAAATTAGTTTTCCATCTCCCAGAGTCCCTCCAAGGATTTGGTAGCAGACAGAGAATGACATCCTTTCTCCCTGAGCCCCAAGTACAACTGTCCTTTGGCCCCCCAGCCCCATACCCGTGCCAGGAATCTAGGCTAAGGCTCACACATAGCCTCAGACTCCGACTGACCTCATCCGCTGAACCACTCAGCTGTCCCCAGCCCACCCACCCCAGCATGATCCCAGCAGGTCAGCCCTCCACTAAAAAGGCTGAATTCTGCCTGTGATCGTGACCACTATGGCAATGGGGACGTGTTGTGTCCTCCCTCCCAAGACTCTGGGGTGAGAAGCCCCCATTGGAGGGAGGCAGGCCCTGCTCACCTGTGTGTAGGTGTCTGTAATCGAGTAATCCACTAGGACCATCACCAGAATGGAAATGGGGATGCCAAAATCCCCAATGATGCGGCGAGCCTTGGGAGTGGCCAGTGGGGGAAAGGAGCAAAAGGCGGAAGTAAGGGTCAGGAGACAAACATGGGGACTTATTACTCCCCATTCTCTCATGTCTGGAATCAGAAATCCCCTGACCTGTCCTTCTAAATCCCACAGGTGCCACCCAGATCAAGACGGCATTCCTGGCCTGATTAAACTTCGCTGAAGCTTCTGACCGGGAAGGGACCGCACAGATGTGGTTTAGGTTCATGGGTTGACCGGGAGAAGGGGAAAGCGCCCCTCTGGAGCACGAAGACTGGCTGTGATGACAGGAACTCCCAGGGGAACCCATGGAGACCCCCCCCCGCCTCTTCTCAGCCACGCACCTTGCCTCCCAGGAAGCGGCTGTTCCTGAACTTTCGAAGGAAGAAGGCAATGAGAAAGGTTCCAAGCATGAGGATGAGCGACAGCAGAGCCGTGTTGGGCTGGTTCCTAGGGCCAGGCAGCCCCTCGGTGGGGGGCACAGCACTCCCATTCAGCTCTAGCCCAGCTTCCAATGCCCCCTCAGGGGGGTAGAATGGCAGCAGTGGGTGCTCCGTGAACACCTGCGTGGGTTACAAGGTTGCCCTAGCACTCCCCTGAGCAGGTGACCACAATTTTATCAACTTAATTTCATACCACTGTGAGGGGGAGCGCTGACCCCTCCCACACCTGACCAGGCAACAGGGTCACAGGACATCGAGCTGCATCACACACACACACACACACACGTACACATACTCCTCTACAAAAGGAGCCCCACAGCACTGAGAGTGCCCCCCACAAGCACATACTGGCTGAATCCTGCTGGGGTTCTAATCTGTACCTTCTGGCTCCAACTCCTTGCCTGGCAGCTCTGACCTAGCTCAGGGTGTCCAGCCCCCCCGCAATGCCCACACCCAAAAGGAGCCCTCCTCCCTGTCCCCTCTGCTCCCAGTGCTCCATGCCTCCCCACTCCCGTGCACCACTCCCCAGGGTGCTACCCAGCCCCCACCCATGTCCACCCCGAAGACCTCTCTGGACCTCCACCTTATAGAGCTTGTGGAAGGTCTCATAGATGAAAATAAGCGAGATGAGGAAGGCGAAGATCTCCTGGGTGAAAGGTGAGATATAGCGGACCAGGAAGCTGCCTTCAGCGGCCACCAGGGCAAGGACAAAGACCACCAGCCAGAGGCCAACCCACACCCGGCCGGTGAGGTACTCCAGGTCCTGAGCTCGGCAGAACTGGAGGCCAGGAGGGAGGTGCGGTTAACCACCGTGGTCTGCCCTGGACATCAGGCCCCATGGGATGGGCTGGAGTGGGGGCGGGCAGGGTGAACTCTAAAGGGGGAGGAGGAGAGAGACTGCAGGGACCCCATCATCTGGGCCGAGAGATGGGATATGAGATCCCTGGGGAGGGGCGGGGAGGGCTGTCACCTTGAAGAAAGCTTCTTCGAAGACCAGCAACGGCCCTGAGAAGCCAACTACAAGCAGCGGCTGGGCCCCCAGCAGAGAGAAGAGGACGCCGAGCACCGCGGTGGACACAATCAGCTCCGACACACCCATCAGCCCCTCGGTCTTCTCCCCTGGTGCAGGCAAGGGTCAGTGGGAGGGCCCTGGCCTGGCTCCTTCTACCAAGCCCCTCCTCTTCATCTAGCCTACCCTGACCTGGGGACCCAACTACGATAGAGTAGCCCCGTAGGGCAATAGGTCCCACTCCCCAGCCCCACCCTCCCACCTTCTCCCCCCCACCCCCACCTCCAGTCACAGGCTCCCCAACCCCTTGCACCCTTCCTGCCCCCTCTCACTGTATAGTCCCCCCTGCAAAAGTGATGCCTGAGACCCCCTGACCACAGACCTTGCAGGTGACACTGGGTCCCCTGACCTGGCCTCCCCTGCCCCTCACCTAGCAGCCCCCCAAAGGTGATGGCAGGGCTAAGGGCGGCGAAGTAGATGAAGAGCACAGCTGCCACGCACTGGGAGTGCAGGGCGTCTCGCAGGTCACTGGGGTAGTGTGGGTACCGACGTTTCACATCTCGCACAAGCCCCCCAAACACCGAGCCAGTCCGCAGCAAGGGGTCATCTTCAGGGGTTGCCTCGGAGCCCCCCAGCTCCACTGACAGCTCTGGGGGGTGCAAGGAGCTGTTGGAGCACAGACCACCCCCTCCTGCTGGGGGGCTCTGGGCTCAATCCTTCCCATTAGGGACTGGAAGCTGGCATACAGGAGTTAGGGCTCATGACCTTAGGAGCTACAGTGGGCGGGAGGGCAGGGTACGGGCCCCAAAGGGTCTGACCTTTCCCAGGGGCCACATAGCTTCCCTGGGTGGTCATCTCCACTTTGGTCTGTTCACGCTCCCGCCGCTTCCTCAGCAGCTCCCGCTGGAAGGCAGCCACGGAGCGCAGCAGGTCACGGCCCTCCACCTCGGATGGAGGGATCACGATGCTGCCATCCAGGAACTCACTGATGGCGCTCAGGAGGTCCTGCCGGTCGTCCGCCTGGTAGGCAGCCTCGTGAAACAGCTGGGGCAGGAGAGGCAAGGACTAAGCGGCCAGAGAGCCCCTGGGAGGGCTTCAAGGAGGAGGTGTTGGGCCATCACTGACCCAGAGGCAAGGTGGGTGTCTGGCCACATATACAGGCTCAGTCCAACTGTCAAAATATTGACTCACGTGGTGCCTGGGTGGCTCAGTGGGTTAAAGCCTCTGCCTTTGGCTCAGGTCATGATCTCAGGGTCCTGGGATTGAGCCCTACATTGGGCTCTCTGCTCAGCGCGGAGCCTGCTTCCCCCTCTCTCTGCCTGTCTCTCTACCTACTTGTGATCTCTCTGTCAAATAAATAAATCTTTTTAAAAAAATAAAAAATAAAATAAAATATTGATTCATGTCCTCACTTGCCCGCAATTGGCCACAGCCCTGAAACTCTGAGTGCCTTCTATTCCCCTAGGAGCTTCCAGACTTTTCCACAATGCAACAACTAAATGGGCAACACCAGGCATAGTAGGGGCCCCCAGAATCATTTTGTCCAGAGAGCTCCCACCCGCTCCGGGTTGGTCAGTTAGCGTTTCCAACATCGCCCCTGGCTAAAGGACCTTCCTGTCCCAGCTGAGAGAAGCCACAGCAAAAATCAACATATCCAGCCCTCCCTTTCCAGTCTTAGGTCACATCCAAAATTTGGGGATCTGGGCTTTTTTCTCCCCCTTCAACCACCTCCCCTTCTCACAGCCCCAACCCAGGCTCCCTTTTCTGCCTTTGGCCAACAGCTCCCTCCCTCACCACTCCGGAGTGCTGCCTCTACCCAGAAAGGCCTCCAGGGCCAGGAATGTAGGCAGTGAGCGAAGGGGAAGAGGAGGACCCCGGGGGAACAGGCCTAGAGCACCCAGCCCAGAGTCTGCAGGACCCACCTTGTCAGACATGAGGGTGGCAATGGAGCGCCCAAGCTCGTGATAGTCAGTGCTGGTGTGGCTGGGACCCAGCATCACAAAGAGGAAGCGAACAGGCACAGGGACCTCGAGCACAGACTCCAAGAGCACGGCCTCATTCAGGCGCACAAAAGCTGCTGCCGGCTGCTCCAGGAAAGGCACACACCCTGGGGGGAAAGTAAGGCACAGGGCACTGAGCAAAGAGGAGCCGTCCAGGCTGGACCCAGAGAAAAACATCTGGGGCCACCCTGTACAGTTGAGCAGGTGGTGTGCTGCACAAATAAAGCCCAATCTAAAGAAACCCTATTCGTGTATACATTTGTAAATTGATTATAATTTACGAGTAGAGGAAAAGTTAACAACCTCCGAGAAGGAGTCCTTCTCTTTAATTCTCACAAAAGTGCTCTGTGGACTACCGGCAGTCTAAGATAGCAGAAAACCGAACAGGAAGCAGAGAACTGAGAAAGAGCGAGCTAGGGGCGAGACAGGCTATGAGGAAAGGCAGGGATGCACTGAGGGCCTGAACAGGGTTGGAAGGAGCCTGCTGGCCGGAGCTGAGGACAAGCAGAGCGCAGGGGAAGCCCACACACCCAGGACCCCCTTCCTCCTCACCCACAAGCACAACAGTAGCCTCAGCATCTTCGGGGATCTTCTCCAGCAGCTTCAGGCTTTTTCCCCGGTGACCTTCTCCCCCAGGCATGTGGAGAGGCTTCTGAGGACGCAGAACTGGAATAGGGCTGGGACCCTGACCGGAGGCCGTGGCAGGCCTTCCCATCCCTTGCTCCAGCCCTGGACTCTGCCCTCCGACCCCCAGAGGGGGGCCTCTTTTCTCCCTCCCCAGCCAGGAAAGGGATTGTCTGTGATGCACCCCACACCGGGAGGAGACTGCTCAGGCTGTCGACTCCCACCCCAAGCTGCCCGCCCCCACCTCTACCTTGTCTTGTTGAAATGGGTCCCCTGGGTCTGCCATATCACCCCATTTAACCTCCTGGTTCTTTAGGGCAGGGGCCCTCATGCTTGTCTCCTACAGATCCCCCCACATTCCCCACAGGGTACCAGGCATCCAACCTCCCCGACCCACTCACGGAAGCCAGCGGCGGCCTCCAGAGAAACCAGAAGCCCCCACAGTCCCCCAGCCCAGGTCCGAGCAAGGCGACTGACCTCCTTGGCATCAGGGTCATGAGGCCAGAGTGGGGCTGGCTCCCCCACATCATCGGCCATGGTGGGCACTGCACCATCAGGGCCGTGGCTGGGGGTGGGGTGATGATTCCCTAGGACTGAGTTCACGCTGGAGCTGGATGGGTTTCGGGGAAAGAAGCCAGTGTCCTTGTCATCATTGGGATGGCTGTGAAGAGGGCAGAGGGGCAAGGCCGGTTAGGAAGAGAGGCAGAGAAATGGGAGGGTCAGGGCCTCCACCCCTTCTGCCTCCATGGAAGGAAGAACTTTCTAATGGCTTGTCCTGTCCCAGAGTGAATGAGTAATAAGCTCCCCATCACTGGGGTTATTCAAGCAGAGGCTAGAAAACCGCACAGGAGAGTCCATGATCCTGGAAGAGCACAGGCACAAGAATGTGCCCACCGAGGCCCCCCACACTGGCACCTGTGTTTCAGTAGGAGGGTACGCAGGACGCTGGCCCTGTCCTCCGGACGGATCTGGTCAGACACGATCATGGTCTCCACCACGAGATGGGCAATCCCCGGCAGAGTGGTCTGTTCCAGGTCCAGGAGGGCAGCTCCTGGGGGCACAGTTTGGGGAGGGTCCCATCAGAGAGAAAAAGCCATCCCTGTCGCCTTGCTCCCCAAGGCCAGGCAGACATGCCGGGTGACCCAGCCCTCAGTGCACACGGCAGGTACTCAGTGACACCTGGCACCAAAGAGCCAGACACAGGGATGTGCAGAGGGAACCTGGAGCGAACCAGGGAGAGGAGTCGCTGGTTAGCGTTGGGCGCAGAGACGGGAGCCTACAGCGGCACAGCCTGGCCCCTCCAGCTCACAGCTACGCAGGTGGTCGCACTCCACATCTCCAAGGTGGCAGCCAGACCTCGCCTGGACACAGGCCCCTGGGGAGCAGCATCCCCAAGCTGGACAGCCTGCTGCTAGCCGAACTCCACGGCCAGCGAAGAGGGCACACAGCCCAGGGCCAGGCCTGCAGGGTCCCTACCATGGGCGATGGTCCTCCGGAGTTCCAGAAGGCTGCGGAAGGAGAGCGAGGCCACGTGGGGCTTCCCCCAGCGCTCTGTCTCTTCTTCCACATCCTCCTCAAACTTGATCCAACGCGCCGTCTCCCGCCAGTGGGGCTCCTGGCTGCGGTCCAGCGTCAGTTCGTTCAGCTCCACGAACACCTGAGGCAGGAGCCCAGGGTGAGGGTCTGCGGCCCACGGTGGGGGGGGGGGGGGGGGGAAGGGGGGGAAGGAGGGAAAGGGAGGCCCAGCCCTCGGGCCCCTGTACCTCATGAGGCCTCCGATCCAGCTTCTTCTTCTTCTTCTTCCTGCGCAGGATTGGGGCCAAGCCCCCCGGGCTGCCCCTCCCGGTCTGCGTCCGAGAGGGCTTCTTCACCAGGTGCCGCCGCACACCAGGGTTGTCCTCCAGCCGGTGACCTACAGGCCAGGCAGGCTTGGTGGTCCTGGGGGTCCAGCTCAGGGCCTCACGGTCAGAGCCAGCCCTCCAGCCCCCTCCCCTGGCCAGCCAGGGGCCATGGCCACACAACCGCATAAGCCAGCACAGACATGTCACAGACAAAGACATGCAGGCCCAGAGAAGGGGAAGGACTATTTCATAGGAACACAGGGGACCACCGGCTAAGCCACTGTCAGAAGGCAAATCCCAACTCGGTCCAAGCCCCGGCTGCCCAACCTCCCCCATGGCCACTGCCTCTCATTCCAGAGCACCATGACCCACATGAAGTCACCAGGCCCCCAGACCTTTCCCTATGCCCTCTCTTGGCACCCAGATCTCCCCCACAGGTACACATCTGGCTGACTCAAGCTGAGCCCTTGCCCTTCCTCCGTGCTTGCCCCTTCCAGGCCAGCAGCCACAGAGAGCCCAGTGGCCCGCTTACTCACAGGCTGGTTCCCCGGCCATGGGGCTCAGCTGGCCCTGGGGGGATTCACACAGATCACCATCCTCAAGGTCCAGCACCAACATTTCTAAGTCCTCTGAGGCCAGCGAGTCTCGCGGGCTGGGGGCCGGGGCCATCCAAGGGCCCTGGCCCTCCGTGTCCCCAGGCCCAGGGCTCAGTGCCCTCTTGGGCTCTGTGGCCTCCTCCAGCAGGCTCATCGTTCTCCCGGTGGCTGAGCCCTTGGCCACTGCTCCCCCCCCTAAGCCCTGGCTCTCCTAAAAGATGGGAGCCTGGATCAGTGGTCTTTGTTCAACCCAAGCCTCCAGACTCCCCACGGCCCTGGGCTGGCTCCCTGCTGCTTCCAGCCCCTACCCTGAGTCTGTAAACACGCCCTCCCCTGCCTCCCCCCCCCCCCCTGCTGCCATCGGATTGTTCCTGTCCCTGTCCTCAGGCCCTGGCAACTTTCCATGACGTACTGAGCTCAGAGCCCTCCCCAGCAACCCCCGCCCACACACTGTGCTTCCAAGAGGGAGGGAGGTGGGGTCAGTGATGCCCCCGGCCTGGGCACAGAGCCCCGTGAGTGATGACAGGTGGCACAGAAACCAGGGCACTGATAAGATGGAAGGAATGTGCCACAATCACGGCCAGGCCCCGCCGAGGGTGGTGCGACAAGTCAGGGGACCCCGCTGTAGGAAGAAGCGGGACCTAGAAGAGTGGCTCACCCTCAAGGGGCCTGGCGTGAAGACGACAAAAAGAGTTTGCCCTGAGAAGAGGAGCCCTGCGGGGAGGGGGACATAATGTCTCCAAATGTCACGTGGAAGGGGGGGTTGCCTTATTCAGGGGGTGACTCAGAGGACAAAATCAGGACAGAAGGGCAGAGGTGTCACGAAGGGAAATCTCAGCTCTGGCAACCAGAGAGGTGGCTTGGTGAGGTAGTGAGCTCCCCGTCCCTAGCCACATTCCAGCAGACAGGGATACTGCAGAGGGGACTCAGCACCGGGTTGGGGAGAACACAGAGCTTCTCCTAGGTTCCCCACCTGTGGAGCGCCCATGGGGGTGGGCCAGGGGGGCTGCCACAGTGTGTCACTCACTCTTCATGTCATCCAGGTCCGCGGAGCCCAGCATCTGGGCCTCTGCCTCGTCAGTGGGCACCTGCTGCTCCGGGCCACCTGGGGTGCCCAGGGCACTGCCTGGGCACAGCCGCTCCCGCAGGTCATAGCTGGCCGACGGGCTCCATGGCCGGCTCTTCTCCCCAGCGACTCGAGAGACCCGGGCCCGGGGGCTTGAGGAGCTGAGGAGGCACCATGGCAGCCTTGGACTTGACAGGGAACCACGGTGGAGATGGGCCAGGTTAGGAGGTTCCTTTGTCCTCCCCCAGCTTGGGGTGGGGCCTGGAATAGCCCCCTGGGCGCTAGACACAGACTCCTTCTGGACAGAGAAGGAAGCTGACCTCTACCTCCCTGTCCCCATCTCACCGCCCCCCCCCCACCTCCTGTCTGTCTTCCACTTTTTATTCCTGTCCTCCTCTCTAATGACACCTTGTCTCTTCTCCTTGTCAATCCTATGGACAGAGACAGGATGCATCCCTCCCCCCTTCTCTGTTCCCTCTCCTCTCCTCCCCTCTTCTTCTCCAGGGTCAGAGCTGCGGACAGTTGCCAGAGTCAGAAGGGAGCCTGGGACATGCTCTGGGCTGGGCTGGAGGCCAGTACCTGACTGACTGCTGGGGGCTCTTGTCAGAGCAAGGGCCCACCGAGGGCAGGGGCTTGGTGAAGGCAGCCCTCCCAGAGAGCCCAGGACTGTCATCCTCATCACTTCCAATGGAGAACTGTGGACAAAGCAGCGTGCCCTGGGTTCCTGCACCGGAGCTCAGCCCCCAACCGCCCCCCCCCCCCTCTGCCTCCCCAGGCAGCTCCGGCCCCCTCTGCGGCATCCTCTTCTCCCCCCCTGCACCCCTCCCTGAGGACTCAGCCCTCCTTCAGGAACAGACCCCTACCTTCGCTTTCTGTGGGGACCCTGAGGGCGGGGGTTCCACAGGTTCTGCCTCAGATTCCCCTTCCTCTTCCTCTTCCTCTTCCTCTTCCTCCTCCTCCGCTCCAGCCCCCCCCTCCTCCTGGATGGGAGGGGTCCCCTCCGAGGGGGGAGCCGAAGTTTTCTCCTTCTTCCTCTTCCTCCTGCTCTGCCGGGCAGAGGTGGGGGGCAGTCGCCGCAGCTTGTGGGGTGGAGGCAGGCGCGCCGAGAGCGGGTGGTGGGTGTGGTGGGATGTGTGCCGGTGAACTGGGGGTGCAGGAGAGCCGGTTGGGGGTCCCCACGGCAGAAGCGGGCCCCCTCACCACCCTAGGGGCACACACCTTATTCTAGCTCAGGGCCTCAAACAAGGGCACCCTAGAACTTCCTCGAGAGCCAGCTCCCCCCAACACCTGTGTCCTTGTCCTGCCATTGGTAAGGCCTGGTAGAGTGGGGGAACGGGAGTCAAGGAGAGGGCAGGCTGTGAAAGTGGGGCTGGGGGACATGGTTAGACACGATAGAGCAAGGGGGGTAGGCAGAGTCAGAAGAGCGGAGGGAGGTGAGGAGGCAGAGAGAAGAGAGCAGGGCTGGAGGTACAGCAGAGCCTTGGTGAAGATGAAGGTCACCGAGGGAGGCCTTGGGCCCATCTCCCTACGTCTCCCTCTGCGTCTGGGGCCCGGCTCCCCTGGAGGGTGGACAGGCGATGGGTGAGTGAGGCAGGATGACTTAACATGGCATGGTGGCCCAGCACAGCGTCCCGCACAGCGTCCAGCACAAGATGGCACTGGGTGACCAAGCCAGTGGTGAACACGGTGATGGTGGCAATGAAGGTGATGGTGGTGAGGGCGGCCACACTAGGGGGCCCCGGGCTACCCACACTCAAAGTCCCGCTCGCTGTAGCTGCGGCTGGGCTTCTCAGGGTCCCAGGCCGGGGGCTTGCTGATGAGGTCCCCAAACCTGCTCACAGCCAAGGTCTTGCCCAAGTCATCGTCCTCCTCCTCCAGGTCTGGACTCAGAGGGGGCTCCTCCAAGGGCACACGGACCTGCAGGCTCAGACAGCCTCTTCTAAGAAGGACCCTTGACCCAAGAACGCCCCACATCCACCCCAACTCCAAACCCTGGCTGGGGGTGGAGAAGACCAGCGGCCTCCATCTTCAAAAATCCCCTCTCCCTGCGCCCCAGCCTTGGGTCAGCCTCCCAGGACCCTAGGGCTTGGGGGAAGAGGGAGCAAGAGAACTGAAAAAATACCAAAAGGCCCTCCCTTTCCCCATCCCCTCTAGCCCAGCTCCATCCCCGGATGTGGGGGTCCCAAGGTCGGCCAGAGGACTCCCCTCTCCTCCCTGGGGTCCCTCCTTCCTCTTCTCCCACCTCCGCGCGCGCGGCAGTCACCTGGGGTAGGGGGGAGGCGCCCCCGGGCGGCGGGATCACTCCGTTGGCCATGGCCGGGGAGGCAGCTCGGGAGCCTCTCGCTCACTGAGGGACCCGCGACCGGGTAGAGAAGAAGGGGGCGCTGCGGGGGCCTAGTGGGGAGCCCTGGGGGAGGAGGGCGGGGTCAGGAGCCTCGCGCCGCCGCCCTCTCCCCCTCGCCAAGCCCGATCATCCGACCGCCCAGGCGAGGCCCCGCCACGCCCGCGACACCCGGGGGCCCCGGCCCTGGCCCGCCGCGCCCCGCCGCGCCCCGCCCTGCGGTACCTCGGGGCTCCGGAGCGTGCGGGGCCTGCGCCGGCCGCCGCGCCCCATCTCCCTCGCGCGCGCGCTCGGGGGCCTGGCGCCGCGCAGGGCCGCACGGCCGGGGGGTCGCCCAGGGCGGCGGCAAGCCGGGCCAGCCCGGCGGACGCAGGCGCCGGAGCCCGCAGCCCGGGGCTCCACCTCCTCGCGCTCGGCTCCGCAGCTCCGCCGCCGCCGCCGCCGCCAGGCCGCACAATGGGAGCGGGCGGGCCGTGACTCACCCCGCCCCGGCCGGCCCGGCCCCCACGAGCGGGCCCCCGCAGGACCCCCACCCCTGCCCACCAGCCCCTTCCCCGGGGCGCCCCACGCAGGGCCGGGGTCGGGTGCACGGCCCCACATTCCCACAATCCCCAGGTCGCTCTCCCACTTTGCTTTTAGTCTCCCCTCCCAACCCTCAGGAGTCCTGGAGGCGACCCCTACCCCACACAAGCCCCTCCAACCTTGGGAACGGAGCTAACAGACACCGGAAAGCACCCACCACCTGCCCCTTTGGTCCCAATATGGGCTCAGATGCCTGGTTTCTGCCACCGGCCACCACCCAACATTTGACCTTGGCACATTACCTCCCCTCCGGGTTTCCCCTCCGTGGCCCAAGGAACCTGGAGTAGGAGTGTTCCAGGGTTCCATCCGGCTCTAAGATTCTGTAGCTCAGTTTCCACGTCTCCTCTCCCCTCCTCCACTCCCTGGGATCACATCTCCTTTTCCAAGGGCAAAGGTCTCTGGAAGGACTTGCTGGATCCCAATTTGATCTTCTGGTGTCTGGCTGAAAATTGGGCACCTAGCACAAGGCTACATCCATTGCAGCCCCCAATCTGTGTGCTGAAGCCAGGTCCCTGAATCCTTGGGAAGACGGGAGAGGATGTGGGGGTAGAACTGTGGAGGGAGCTAATGGGCAGAAGAAGGTAAGCCAGCCAGCTCCAGAGAGGGAAACCCACACCTGCAGAGAGGGGTGTGGGGGACAGACAGGGTGCTGGACATGATGGACCCCTCTGCGTGGGAAGGAGGTTTAGCCCTGTGACCTTTGACGTGTAATAGACCCTCTCCCACCCCTGCCCTCATCTGAGTCTCAGCTCAGCCCAAAAGATTTCTACATTCAAAGCCACATACGAGGAGAGGGGAGAGCAGGCGGCGGGTCTGTGAACACTCACTGCCTTGGCTGGACCCTCCCCACATTCATCTCAGCCTTCCCCCAACAGACACGCAGAGAGACTTACCACCCCACCACAGTCACAGCTGGGAAGCAGGCTGTGTGTGTATGTACAGGTGACTGTCAGAGCCACAGCCATCTAACTGCCCCCCCAGCCTCTTCCATCAGAAGAAATGTGCTTGGCCTCCTCCCCACCAGGCGTTGAGAGAACGAGATGAGAGAAGATGCTGGTGAGAGTCAGCTGTGTAAGTGGAGGTGTGAACTGTGCTCCAGAACTCAGGGGGGCGAGACCCACCTGGGATGGCTGGAATTGGGTCCCCACCAAATGTATATGCTGAAGTTCTGATCCCATGACCTTATATGGAAATAGCACCATTCAGGGGGGCCGTTCAGGGGAGGTCGTCCTGGGGTAGGATGGGCTCCTTTTCCAATATGGCTGGTGCAGTCATAAAAAGGGGAAACGTGGACACAGACGCCTACTCAGGGAGGACTCCATGGGAAGATGGAGTCAGCACGCCACAAACCAAGGAACTACCAGAAGCTGGGAGAGAGACCTGGAACAGATCCTTCTCTGGCATTTTCAGAGGGAACACAGCCCCGCGGACACCTTGATCTCAGCCTTCCAGCCTCCAGATCCCTGAGATAATGAATCTCTGTTGTTTAAGCCCCTTAGTTTGTGGTATTTTGACAGCAGCCCTAACATGCCAATACACAAGCCCAAACCCTTACACTCCAAGTCAGGCGGCTGGGTGCCGAGTCTCTAGAGGATTGTTTACAGAGGGCCCTCACCTACCAACAAAAACTCAAGAGCCTTGGAGCCTTCCCCAGTCAGGAACATTGCAGAGGACTCTCCCCGGTCTACCTCTGACACCTCGGTCCTCCTCATGGCCCCTCAAGCCAGTCCCTGGCTTCTAGGCGAGGAACTTGGACAGCAGCTACTTGAATACCAAAACAGCCTGAGGAAGGTCCTGCCAACCTGGGACCCCAAGTGTACTGGGCCTTGGACACCGTTGCCTTAAAGAGACTCATGCCTCTGAGGCCCCTGCCTTTCCCAGGGAGCCCGCTGAGCACAGTCTTCCTGGACCATCTCAGGCTCCCACCCTCTTCCCAGGTGGGGACTCCTGACCCCGCCTGGGAGTCTGCAGCTTTGGTCTCTAGCCTGGAAGTCCCTCCCCTTCTCCCCGAGTTGCTGGGATGATGGGGTGACAGCCCCCTCAAAGAACCCTTGAGATGCTCATGTTCATCTCTCCCTCCAGGGTTGGACTAGAGGAGAAGCTGACCGCCACTCCCGACTCGTGCCAGCTCATGCAGTTGGTCATCCTCGAATGCTTGCGTTATTCCCACTCAGGTGTCCCGCCCTCCTGCTTTTCCAGTTGTGTTCTCCGGCACCTGTCATGTCAGTCCCCAGGACAGCGTTCCCAGACAGTCTTTATTCCTGTGACAAGAGTGTCCCTGCATACACAAAGAATGGTCACTGTGTGTGAGAGACAAAGCGGACGGCAAAGGGGACCACAAAGGTAGAAGCTCCTACTGCAAAGGTAGAAGCCTCCTCCTCCGCCCAGGCTGACCTGAACGTCCCCACCCTGCATGCTGAGGCCCGGAACACTCATGGGACACAGGCAGCACCACTGAGGTCTGTCCCCAGTGTCCGAGAGCCCAGGAGCCATCCCACCACACCACCCAGATACCAATACCAGGGAGCTGGGAGCAAGCACATGAGAGAAGGGCGTCTTTTTTTTTTTTTTTTTTTCATTTGATGGGCACCTGGGTGGCTCAGTGGGTTAAGCCTCTGCCTTCAGCTCAGGTCATGGTCTCGGGGTCCTGGGATTGAGCATGTCGGGCTTTCTGCTCAGCAGGGAGCTTGCTTCCCCCTCTCTGCCTGCCTCTCTGCCTACTTGTGATCTCTCTCTCTGTCAAATAAATAAATAAAATATTTTTTAAAAAGATTTTATTTATTTGAGAGAGAGAGCAAGCAAGAGAAGACAAGCAGGGGGAGGGGCAGAGGGTGAGTGAGAAGCAGACTCCCCACTGAGCAGGGAACCAGCCATGGGCTCGATCCCAGAACCCTGGCATCATGACCTGAGCTGAAGGCAGACACTTAACCCACTGAGTCACACAGGCACCGGGAGAATGGCCATCTTATTAGCAGGCCTGGGTACTCCTTGCGTCTCTTGTTACTGTGGCACTCCTTACCAACTCCATCCCTTAATCTTTTCAAGTTTATTTATTTGGGGTACCTGGCTGGTTCCATCAGAAGAGCATATGACTGGGGGTCCTGAGTTCAAGCCCCACCCATGCTGAGTGCAGAGATTACTTAAATAAACTTTAAAAAAAAAAAAAAAGTCCCTTGGGGCACCTGGGTGGCTCGGTGGGTTGAAGCCTCTGCCTTCGGCTTGGGTCATAATCCTGGGGTCCTGGGATCGAGTCCCACATTGGGCTCTCTGCTCAGCTGGGAGCCTGCTTCTCCGTCTCTCTCTGCCTGCCTCTCTGCCTACTTGTGATCTCTGTCAAATAAATAAATAAAAATCTTTAAAAAAAAAAAAAAAAAGTCCCTCTATTCCTGAATCTTAATTCTAACACAATGATAACCTCATTACCTTAAATGTAGGTAGTGCTGTCCGGGTATAAACCACGTTGATATCCATAATCTCATTAGTTCGCAACAACCCTCTGAGGTAGAGTGTCTTAATCGCATTTGACATGCTAGAGAGAAATAAAGGCTCAGAAAGTTGAAGTGATTTGCCCATGGTTCAAGGCTCTGTAGGGAGCCTGGCCAAGAACTGAACCCAGGGGCGCCTGGCTGGCTCAGTTAGTGGAGCATACTTCTCTTGATCTTGGGTTTGTAAGTTTGAGCCCCATACTGGGTGTAGAAATTACTTAAAATTTTTTTTAATTGTTTTTAAATTAAACCCAGTGGCTTCTGGTTTCATGTGCAATATGTACCCCCATACATTACAGGGCTCCTGGCCCCCACCACCCTGTCCTGACGCCTTTTCCCGCAACTGTTCAACCTCCCAGACCATCAGCACAAACTGAAATATACTAACTTTCCAGATGAATTTTTTAAGATTGCATCTTTGCTACTAGAAGCTGTACAGGGGAGTAGTTAGGCATGAGGTGTCAGAGCTAAGGGTTCTGAGTTCCTAGCCCAGCCCCCGCCGCCGCACAGTCACATGACCTTGAGCAAATTATTTACCTCTCTGGGCTTCAGAGTCCCCATCTGTAAAATGGTAATAATAAAGGGGTTGTTGAGACAATGAAATGAGTTCGTCCATGTGAAGTACTTAAAACAGTGCCTGGTACAGGGTAAGGGCTTGATAAATGTTCGCTAGCTTCACTACTGTTACAAATCTGAGAGACACAAGCGTGCCTGGGTGGCTCAGTCGGTTAAGCATCTGCCTTCAGCTCAGGTCATGATCCCAGGGTTTGGGATCCAGCCCCTCATCAGGCTCTCTGCTCAGCAGGGAGCCTGCTTCTCCCTCTCCCTCTGCCTGCTGCTCCCCTTGCTTGTACTCTCTCTCTCTGTGTCAAATAAATAATAAAAACTTAAAAAAAAAATCTAAGAGAGACAGCACTGAAAAGACCTCGGGTAACTTAGAATGTGAAAAATGATAAAATGTACGCACATGAAATACGTGGAAATTGCCTTACATTTACAAGGACAGCTTAGTCTTTCTGCCAAACTGAAGATGCTAGTCATGCAAATTCCAAGAAGACAGAGAGATCCAGAACAGCCTTTACCTCCACCGGGGTAGATCCTGACCCTCCTTGGCCAGTGGACCCGTCTTTGCATTTATAATCCTCACTCAGAAGACTAAGGAGTTTCTGGAAGGTGGGAGGGCGTGGGCTTAGCCCCCAGCTGCCATTCCGACTGGCTGGGAATCCCCTCTGGCCAAGAGTATCCCCTCACTGCTCCTCAGAGCTGAGCACCCAGTGCCATTTGCTGTTGACTGGCCTCATGGTGAGTAAGACCTTATTTTTACAAGAGACAAAACAGGGCTGGAGAAAAAGCCCCAACTCTGGAGTTAGAAAGACTAAAATAAAAATAAAATGAAATACCAGTTCAATGCTTGGCGCAGAACACTCAACAAAGGTCATTCTTATTTACTCTTGCTGTTGGCCTGCGGTGGCTATCCCATCCTCACCAATGTCCCTCAGTAAACCTGGACTCACATCTGAAACAAATCCAATCTCGGGAGGGCACTGCGTATCCCAGGAGATTCTCTCACTCCTGCAGAGCCCACCTTTCAGCGCGGATGCACGGATTCTTTGTGGCTGGACTGACATTTTGACATACAAATCTGTGTCATTTCTCTCTGCTCCCCAACCACCCGATCGGGAAGCCTGCTTTGAATTGTGTTGTTTTTTGAGAATGGATAGAACAGAAACCCTTAAGTCTTTTTGTCTTTTGTTCACCCAGAGCCAAAGCCTCAGGAAAACTAGGGAGGTTTGCAGAGGAGGAAAAAGATAGTTAGCAAGACATGCAGTGTCTTGGCCAGAAGTGGGGGAGAGGCCAGAAGCTGTCCCAGACCCCTTGTCTTGCCTCATCAGCAAAGCAGGAGATGCCCCTAAGATGTGGGGGATGGGGAGAGTGAGGTCAGGGTGTCCTGCCAACCTCAGGGGATGGGGGCTTGAAATAAAAGGTTTCGAGAATGTCCTAACTCAGTATTTCATGCATACCCAAGGGTGTAAACTGAAACCAACACACTCGGTACTCTACACCAGCTCTGGGGTGTTTGTCAGTGAAGAAACCTGACATGGTTCCTGCCCTTGGGCACGTTACAGTCAACAAACGAGCAACATGTCAACTTGTAATTACAAACTACAGCAAGTGCTAGTTATAGAGAGCATCCCAGTGCACAGTTAAGGATGGGCTCTGTAAAGAGAGGACAACGGAGCAAAGACCTGAAGGATACAAAAGAATCAGCCATGGGATGAAGGGTGTGGGGACACACAGGGCAAGGGAGGGCCTTCCAGGCAAAAGGAAGAGCTTGGGACCGGCCGGGTGGCAGGAAAGAACCAGAATGGAGATTTGGGCACTGAGGATCTGGATGGTGTTCTTCTGGTAGCTTGTGGTATCCCTAGAACCTGGGGCCACAAGGGACAGATTGAGGGTCTGAGGGTGAGGGTGCCTGGCTGCCTCAGACGGTAGAGTGTACAACTCGATCTCAGGGTTGTGGGTTCAAACCTCACGTTGGGTGCTGAGACTACTTTAAAAAAAATAAAATGTTTAGGGGCGCCTGGGTGGCTCGGTTGGTTGAGCGTCTGCCTTTGCCTCCGGTCATGATCCCAGGGTCCTGAGATCGAGCCCCACATTGGGCTCCCCGTTTGGCACGGAGCCTGCTTCTCCCTCTCCTCCTTCCCACTGCTCATGCTCTTTCTCAAAGAAAGAAATAAAATCTTTTTTTTTCTTAGTGAGACAAAGTAAAGTGACTGAAGGTAAACCAGAGTGGCCAGTCTAGAAGGTCTAAGAGGCAATAAATACCATTTAGGAAAGAGAGAGAGGTCCTGAATGTGAGATCCTGTACCCCCCTTGGTGAAACTCTTAACCTGAGCCTCAGCTCCCTCCCCTATAAAAGAGAGATCAGGCTTTTCCCTCAGGGTTGTACTGAGCACAAGAGTGTCCATAAAACGATCAGTACAGAGAGCTGCACAAAGAAGGGGCTCCAAAATTGCAGCTGTGACCATGTTCTTCTCCCAGAGTCTCACCCATCCTGCACTAGCCAACCCCAAGGCACCGCGGTCCGCTCCCTCCCTGGACGATAAGCTCCTTGAAAACAGGAGCAGGTCTGATTCCCCCTTCTAGTCCACCCTTCCACCTGCTCACAGCAGAGCCTGGCCCATGCAGGGAGCTCAGTAAACGTCGTAGAATTGAAGACAAGTGCGTGAGTAATTATAGTAACTAATAAACTGAGGGATGTTTTTGCAGAGGACAGAGAAGTCACCGAGTCCAAAATGATCAAATGACAAGGGACGGGCCAAGAGAAAGCACGCCGCGGCTTGCTCAGCTCCCCGGCCATGTCCGGAGTTCCCTCTGAGCCACACCGGGGAAATAGCCACTCATAAGGGGATGGGCAGTAAGAGGCAGGCTTCTTTCCTCTGCTTACAAAGGGCATTTTGAGGCAACCAAGTGGGCTGCAGTAACTCACGGGCAGTTTCTGAAACCAGCTTGGATTTGAGGCTTGATGGCTCACAGACCACCCCGTGCATTGCTACGCAGCATAGTTTAGTTATGGATTGGTCCCATCTGTGCTGGAGACAACGGGGCCACCGATTGGCAAGGGCGACTTGCCCGTGGTTAAATAGCAAGCCTCAAAACTAAGGCATAAACATGGACCTTCTGCGCTCAAAACCACTGTCCTCTTCCCATACGACTGCCACACCACGCTGACTGGTGAGCACACAGGTGCACAGTTCTGCGGGCACCAAGAGACGGGCAACACGTAACACAGCCCTGGGGCAGGATTGCCAACCACGGCTAACCAGTCTGGGGAGGGTCTGCTCAGAAGCCACCAGGCATCCTGGCAAAGGAGGAAGGATGTCACCCCTCATTCCATGTGAAAGGACTCACTGACTATCTCTCCCATTGAGAAAAAAAGAGCCTTCAAGCTGACCTACACCCCACCTTCCAAAGTCTCGGGAGTCAAGATTTATATCACTCAGTTTAGGGGGCGCCTGGCTGGTTCAGTGGTTGGAGTGCAGGACTCTTGATCTCGGGGTCATGAGTTCAAGCCCCACGTTGGGGGTAAAGTTTACTTTAAAAAATAAAATTTAAGAAAGAATAAGAACAAAAAGTAAAAATAGATCATTCAGTTTTGGCCACCGAACACCCTAGGGCCTCATCTGAATTTTTAAATGTTACTTTTTTTTAAAGATTTTATTTATTTATTTATTTGACAGACCACAAGAGAGGGAACACAAGCAGGGGGAGTGACAGAGGGAGAAGCAGGCTTCCTGCTGAGCAGGTAGCGGGATGTGGGGCTTGATCCCAGAACCCTGGGATCATGACCTGAGCCGAAGGTAGACACTTAACCAACTGAGCCACCCTGGTGCCCCTTAAATATTACTTTTGAACCAAAATACATTCTGGGAGTTTAAAAATATTTTTAAAATAAAAAGTAACAGAACCTCGATACCATCCCTGACCCCTTCTGCCCGTTCTCATCTTTATTCCCACCACCAATTTGTTTGTCTCTCTGAAATTCATTTATATGAATAGAAGCTAACAAGAATATATCCCAACCTACCTTATTTCTACAGAAAAAGTGGCAGAGTGCCATTATGGACAGTTTTAGGGAGTGAATCTTTCTCTCCACTGCCTCAGGCCACCACTGCCAGCAAGCCCAAGGCTGGAGAGCCAATCAATAAGCACTTGTTAGGGGAGGGAAAAGCCAGACTGAATGGACAAGCTGCTCTCTGGGGCCAGTCCAGGGTGCGAGAAGCAAGTGCTTGCGGACAGACATCTGTGCACAGGCATCAGTAGCGAGGCGGTCCCATCCACCCGGTGTGGCAGGTGTCGGAAACAGGTGCATCCTGGCGCCTGAGGAGACGCCAGACACTTCCAGGGGCGGCAATGGCCTCACCCTTGGCAGCTTCCTTGGTGGCCAATACCAGCACCTGTCTCCTGGGTCACCAAAGACACAGCACCCCCAGGATGAAGGGGGCAGAGGACTTTGCTGCTCTGTTAAAACAAAGTCACGTGCAGAGAATTTAAGAACAAAAAAACGGGAGGATACTCCTCTTCGGCTGCTCCGGCCTCACACCACTTGGCGGATCATTCTAGAAACTCTGCAGGTGACTCTGCCCCATCCAGCCCATGACCTGCCAGGACTTCTGGGGAAGCGCTTATAAATGGGCCGGACCCGTCTGAAAGGGAGCTCTGGGCCAGGGGCTGGAGAAGAGCTCTCTCAGGGCTCTGGCTAGCCTCCAGACAGCGCAAACATGCTGTTGGGGAAGGGGGTGTGTGCACTGCCAAGAAAGTGAACTCATATTCTTGGGAAGTATTAATTTGCTTCAATTAGAAATTCAGGCCAGCTCTGAGCAAACAGAAGTAGGTGAACTTGTTTTCCGAACCTCTGCACTGTCCTTTCTGGGCCCCTCCACCTTTGTGCAGGCCTGTCACTGAGGGCCGTCTACCCTAGCCAGCATTCCCCAACTGGCCGGTTCCAAGACGCGCACTGCTTCAACCAGACCAGGGTCCTGCTGTGGGAGGGGAAGAGAGAAGGAGAGACCATCTGGTTCCACGACGTGGGAGAAGCTTTGTCTCTGGGGCCTCAGCACCAGCCTTCTCGGTCCGGGTCATTTCCATACACAGGGCTCTTTCCTTAAACTCTTTCCTTAAGCTCTAGGTCTTGTGACCAAAACACTGTAAGAAACACCTGGGAAGGGACGCCTGGGTGGCTCAGTTGGTTAAGCGGCTGCCTTCGGCTCGGGTCATGATCCCAGCATCCTGGGATCGAGTCCCGCATCGGGCTCCTTGCTCAGCAGGGAACCTGCTTCTCCCTCTGCCTCTGCCTGCCTCTTGGCCTACTTGTGATCTCTCTCTCTCTGACAAATAAATAAATAAAATCTTAAAAAAAAAATTTTAAAAAAATTTAAAAAAAAAAGAAACACCTGGGAAAATGAGATGCTTTAAACAATGCATGGGCCCTAAGAAGGGCTCACTGAGCCATAACTATTGCGTCATTACTGTCCTCGTTACCTAGAGGTGTGCCTCTATAAATATTCCAGGGAGCTTTCAGGGCTGCCCTCACCGTCCCCTCTCATCAGTCCTGGCCCAGAGAAGGTAGTTGCTCTCCTGGGAGTAGTTTATGAGCCTCCTGCCCTGACATATGCTCTAATGGGCTCTGCAGTAGGACCTGTGTCCTATTAATCTCTGTCAACTGAGGGAATAAATAAACTCACCCATTCAGTGTACTTATGAATATGTAACGAACATGTTTCAAGACAGGAACAATGCTGACCCACACAAGGGTCAGAGAAGGCAGCACTGGGGGCTCCTAGACGGTCCAGTCGGTTAAGCGTCTGACTTCTTGCTCAGGTCATGTTCAGGGTCCTGGGATTGAGCCCCACAGCGGGCTCCCCACTTAGCATGGAGTCTGCATGTCCCTCTCCTTCTGCCCCTCCCCCAAGTCATGCACTCATTCTTTCTCTCAAATAAAATCAAAAGGAAGGACTGAAAGGAGGGAGGGAGGGAGGGAAGTAGAAAGGGAGGAAGGGGAGGCAGAACTAAGGAGTGAGCTCTAACCAATATCGAAGGCTTCTACCTCCTAGGGTCCCACATTTCCTTCCCCTTCTCAGGACCCAGGGGCTTCTCCACTGTACTTTTGCTCTTGCAGGGAAGGAGGCTGAATGACTGTCCTGGGGTGCACTGATTAGTTCCCCAACAATTTCGTCTTCTGGGGCCCCAGGGTTTGCAGAGGGCTGGCTGGGTCAAGGGTGGAATTGGGCCCCAGGAGCCCAACCCAGTCTTCTCTAGCCTACAAAACACCCCAACCCCAGGCTCTACCTTGGACTTCTCCAAAACAGCTTTCAGTGAGGCCTGACCAAGTTTTCAGAGCACATCCCTCCCCATGAACCCTAAGTCAAAGGCCTTCTAGTGGGGGAGAAAGGAGCAACCCCCAGTCCACCATAAAGAAACCATACCCTCTCCTGCTCTCTAGGTCCACACCTTCCAGACCCTCCTATGTTGACCTTGCAATGGTAATAGACAGAAATCTCAGAGAGAGGGCAGTCCTCTAAACTCAGGTATGCAAAAATGACCTTTTTCTTGGTAACTTTATCTTTGTAACGAGCCCTCATTTCCAAGCAACAGAGAAGTTGATCCAATATCATTCAAGTCAACTCAGCCTCATCGGTGATTTCAATTCCATCCATTCCAGTCTAACTTGCTCACATCCCCATTTGGGGGCTGGGCTTACACCATCCTCCTGCTGCGTTCCTGCAACAACTGGCTGCCTGCTCTCCCCTGACGTCCTTGCTCCCCAGTCACCCACAGGATCCTCTGGACCCCCTCCCTTCTCCATTCAAGACAAATCTGGGCAATTAACCTGCCAAGTGCTTCCAAAACGCCGCCTCCATGTGCTCTGGTGGCGTAGGGAGCACCTGACAGGTCACTGTCCTCTGTAATTCTAAACACGGAGCTAGGCCCAGGGCCCCTCCACCCTGAGAGCCCCAGTGTAAAGGGGAATTGTTCCTACACTGCTCCTAATGCCCTTCTCTAAAAACTCTCCCCTCTCTCCCATTGCAGAGCTCTTGATATCCTTCTATGGTCCCTTTCAAACCTCTTCCTACTGCTTAGCTCTCCGACTTAACGCCTGAAGATTAGCATCTTTTTCTCTACAGTTCAGCAGGAAGGGGTGAAAATCACCCATGAATGAATACGTCACCTAACATCTCACTGCTTCAGATACATACAGTCTATCCGGCTTGCCCATCCTGGACAAGTGGAGGATTGTGCAGGGCTGAGTGGGCTGGGCTCCCTCTCTGTGAGTGGGGCTGGGCGCAGAGGCCCAACAGAGGGGAGGCAGGGAGGCTCCGTGGTTTGTAGACTGCCCTGGCTGTGAAGTCACATGAGCCTGGACACAGCAGGGCTCCTCCCTTCACTGATGTGACCTTGAACGCATTGTTTAACTCCTCTAAGCCTATTTCCTGTAACAAGATGTCATCCCTTTCCCAGGAACCCCCATGAGTAGCAGAGATCATCACTAGGCACCCAGCTCAGTGGCCTCCGTATTAAGTGCTCAGTAGAGAAGAGCCACTCCAAAACCACCCAGCAGACTCGAACAGAGCCCACCCTCCGCATACAAGGGCGGCCTGACGAGGCTCCAAGGCTCCTTGCCCAAGCCTTCCTCCCAGGGCCTCTCTACACAAACATGTAGGCACCACTCCTGCCACATTCATTTTCAGGAGCAAAAATCAAACCCCAAGTCAGGCCAGCTCACGTCAGAGTGGGGATTTAGGCAGTTAGGACCCTTTCTGTGGCGCATTATTTGATTCAATTAGCCTAGGCCAACAAAAGAGAGAGGGAGAAGGAAAAGAAACAGGAGGGGGTCTCCTTTAGTTCACATGACCTGAAGTCCCAGGGGCGCCTGCCTGCAGGCACAGCTGGATCCAAGATCTCCAAAGACACCTCCAGGACCTGGCCTGTGTGCCCCTGATCTCTCGGCTCTGCCTCTCTCTGCACAGCTCCGCTCTCAGGAAAAGCTCTCCCCGCCCCAACCCCTCCCAAGGCCGGCAGCTCAGGGCTCACCCTCTCAGCACCCCTCACAGGGAAAGTATACCTCTCTCAGGTGCTCCAGCAACCAAACTGAGTCATGTGAGCACCCCTGAATGGATCACTGTGGCAGCAGGGACAGAGGTGACAGCATGCGGTCCACCCGACCAGGCCTCTGGGATGCAAGAGGCAGGGCTAAGAGGAGGCGACTACTCCCTCCACGGCCCAAAGTCCACACACCTACTCCCCAGACACCCCCCCATACTGAGCGCCCACTGCCAGTGGCGGAGATCCTCATTAGGGCCCCGCTGGAATGAGAAAGCGAGAACCCAGCTGGCCCAGCCATTTATTCCACAGTGATTCCCACGTCAGGTCCCCTTAACAGGCATGGCTGGCTGAGGCCTGGCGCCCATGGTTCAGGGATCCCACTTGCTCCCATCGCCTGGGGTAGAGGGGGTCTGGAGATGCGGGCTCACGGGACTGACAAGGCTTGGCCTATCCACTGAGGGAGAGCTGTGGGCGGGGCGGTTTCTGTGAGAAGCTGAGAAGAGCAGACCGCCTGAGTGACACACAGAAACACCCCCGTGGCATCTGGAAGGGAAACCATTTTATTGATACCTGAGAAAAAGTGCAGGAGAAACATTCCTACTGCCCATGTAGCCTGTCCCCTTGGGCTAGACCAGGCCAGGCGACTTCTCTCACCGCGTCTTGCGCCGTGGGCCGTCTGGGATCTCGCTGATAAACGCCCACGGCTGCAGAAGTTGGCAGCCAGACTCGGGACAGAGAGCTTCGGCAGCCATGGCTCCAAGGCCGAGGCAGGCTCAGCAGGGAAGCCTCACCGATCGAGATCCAGAGTCTCTTGGGTCACTGTCCGGAGTCCGATGGAAAACAGCTCCTCCCAGGGCTCCCGGATCCAGGCCAGCAGGGCTGTCAGCTGCTCTGGACACACAACACGAAGGGCCCAAAAACTCTCCAGCCGGGACACCTGGAGAGCAAGTGGTAGTGAGGGGAGACTCGTGGAGGATCTGCCACCCCTCCCTGCCTCAAGGCCTGCTTCCTGCCCCAGGCCTGTGTCTTCCACAGAAGACCCAGACTTCGAGCTTTTAAAGCAAAACACTTACTGAAGACCCCCACACAGAGGCTTCCATGTGTACTGTCTTGTTTCTTTAATTCACCCTGTTTTCCAGAACGTAAGGTCTAGACTCAACTCCAAGAAACTGGTTGGAGTTTGATTCCTGCATCGACCACTTGTGACCCAGGCAAACTGGTTAATGCCCCCAAGCCTCAGTTTCCCCATCTGTAACAGGCCTAACGACAGAACCTCGTCCCATGGAGTCTGGGAAGAGTAAAGGGCTGGCACCTGGGGCTCCTTCACAAGCGAACGCCAAGCAGCAGCTGGTGTGTTACTGAAGGCCTCCCGCTGACACAAGCTGGGCTCCAGGTCCTCGGGCTTCCACTGCCCACAGCAGCTGCCCTCTCTGCCTGCTGCTCCTCCAAACCCAGCGAGCCCCCCAGCTCCTCACCCCACTTCTTCGTGTGCCCTCCACCACAACTGCCCATTGCAATTCCACCCCAGCCCCCACCTCTCCCTCTCCCTCTCTCATGTGCACGCACACACCTCATCGTAGAAGACCAGCCGCAGGTCCCCTGGGGCGCTGCGATAGAGCAGCACGGAGCTCAAGCTGCTGAGGGGCCACTGCTCCCTGACATGCACAGAGGGGCCCGGCCCTGAGGGCAGGGACGTCTCAGAGGCTTCACCAGATGCTGCTGGAAGAGCGGGCTCTGCCGAAGAGCCTGCAAGGTCTTCCTCTAACAGGTACAGGGTGGACAGAGTCATCAACAGGGACACAGGGCAGGTGGCAGGGCCTGGAGGGAAAGAGACAGGGTGAGACCCAGAGTGGAAAGCCACAGAGGAGCCCAGATCCCCGGGGCGGCCTCCTGGTTCCACTCAAGAGGGATGAACCACATCATGCCAAGGTGGTCACAGAGCAGCCCCTGGAGGCCAGCTCTCCTTTTTTTCCAACTCCTGGCATCTCTAGACTCCAAAACCCCTGAGGCCAAAGGCAGAAGGAACCTGCCCCACACCCAGCCCGCTGAGAAAATCCGTGCTCTCCTCTGACAGGATGAGCAGATCCAGCCCATCTGCTCCACCTCACAGAAAGCCTAACCTCAAAGCAAAGGTCTCTGAGGGCTCAGGAAACCTGTCACCCCACTCAGAGAGGCCAGAAGACCGAGGCTGTCATTCGGATGTGCCTGTGAAAGAAGTCCCGATTCCAGAAACTGAAAATGCTACAAGGGCACAGAGGCACAATGCGGGCGCCTATCCAGGGGCCTGAGGCAAGACAGAAGACAGAAGCCTCACCTTCCACCAGGAACACCCGAAGGTAGAAGAACAGGGGAGGCTCCGAGGAAGGGTCTCTCTCCAGCAACGGCCTGAGGGGAAGGAGTGGTCAGCCCAGGGGTAGGAAATACTGAGAGAAGCAGGGAGGACGAACCCAGGCGGGGTCAGGAGGCGTGAGCATGACCACAGGCTGGCCCAGAGGCTCAGGGCCCAACCCCAGTGGGTACTTGTGGAGGGGGCCCCGGCTCCTGGAGCGGCTGTCTGGGCACCAACCGCGGCCTCAATCTCCTATCCACTCACCAGAGGCGGTGCTTTGGGGTCACCTCCTCCTCCGTGGCACGGACACTGCTCCTCCAGCTAGGGGGCAGAGCCTGTAAGACATCTGGACGGAGCCAGCCAGGGACAGGGAACCTCAGAGACTCCAGCTCTTCCATCCCAACCTCTCCACCTCTCAAGACCTTCCTGATTTCAAATTCTAGATTCCAGATACCTCTATAGGGGATGAGTCCCGCTACCTGTCCATCTCCACCGTGGCCTTGAAACGTGGGCAGCTGTGACCCCTCGGCCCCCACTCGCCCTCCCCACCACTCCCTTCCCTCTCTCCTCCCTCTCTCACCGGTGAGTTCATCTAGAAAGGCCCGGCAACGCTTGGCATCTCGGGGCAGCAGGACACAGCTGCCCGCCCCAGCAGCCCACTCCAGCCGCAGACTCTGTCCTGCCAGCCCCAGCTCGATGCCACTCAGGTCGTGCAGGGGAACGGCCAGGGCTAGCTGTAGCCAGTGAGCTGGAGGCCCGCTGTAGGGAGGGAGGGCAAGAGCAGTGGCAAAGAGTGAGTGGCGGGAAACCCAGCGAGAGCCCTGCCCCGTCTCTGGCGGCCCCACTTGCTCACCATATCTCCCCAGTCACCTTCAACACATAAAGCCTGAGGTCAGACACCACCACAAGACACACAGACTCCCCAGCATGGCCTGCCAACACCAGTGGCACCTAAGGGGAAGAGGAAGGCAATGAGAAAGAACGGATAGGGGAGGCAGCTGCCAGGCTTAGCACAGAGTCACTATGGCCAACGCTCCCCACTACTCACACATCTAGCCTCCCCCCCACCCCGTGCCCTGGCCTGCAGGCGGGCTCAAGGGGTTTCCCTGCCTGGCATTGCACCCCCTCTGACCTGCCCTCCACACTCAGCCAGACTCCTGGCAGGACTCCAGTAGAACAAAACCAACGGCAGCTCCCCTGCCTCCGGGGCTCCTGCGGCCCTTGGGATCAAGTCCAAGCTCCCTGGCAGACACTTGAGGCTACCGGGGAACAGACCCCTGCCTGCCCCTCAGGGTCCCTGCCCCCTCCCGACCCCATCCCCTGCCGCCCCAAAGGCAACAATTTTTCCCCACTAGCTGCCCCTCCTTTAGGACCCTGACACAGGTGCTGCTTCCTTTCCCCACATCACCCCCCATCCCCTGAGAACTCATCCTTCAAGACCTGGATTAGATCTTAGATTGGCTCCCCGAGAAGCGGAGGCCCCATCACTCCAGCTGAATCCAATGCCTCAGCCTGATTCTAGCACTTTCCTAGCTTATGATCATCGGGTTTCTCACACCAAAATATAAGACAGATGGCAAGACTACTTTACTCTAAACCGTAGTGTCTTGCCAATGCCAGGTGCTCGCAAAGGGACTGATAACACCGTGTACTTGTAGTAGCGACAGAAGGCCCCACGTGAGTCAGGTGGCGGGCTGGGCAGCTTCCAGACCCCGGCACTCACGGATGCTAGCACACTCTATGAGGTAGGCATCGCCATCCCCGAAACAGAGTGCCAACGACAGGTCACTGTCCAGGACCGTGTCCACAGCCACACTGCGAGTGACCGCGGGAGCTGAAACTGGGCGCCTGACCCGGGGCTTTCAGAGCCCCTGTGCAGACACCATCGGCTGCGGGGGACACAGCAGGCACTCTGGCCAGTGAGAAGCACAGGGCAGCGCTGGGTTGGCACAGACCTTGAGGCAGCACTGGAACTCCTCCTGGGCATCGGCGAACACCTCAACATCCAGGAAGAGCCGGAGTCGGTGGTCCACAGAGCGGAGGCCACGGCGCTCAGGGGCTGGGGGCGAGCAGGGGGCCATCAGCCTGCCCAGGCTACCGCCGTGCTCTCCCACCTCCCTAAACCACCTTGGTCCTGTTTCCCCACTACTCACGGGGACTGAGGCTCCAACTGTGGCGCTCTCGGGAGACCGGCGCCTGCGACGGGGTCCCGTCAACCCTGCTGCTGTGGTCACTGTGGTCAGGAGGGTCACAGACAGGGCTGGCCATCTGCAAGGTAGCTGGCGATCGTTCGTCCTGTCTGTGCTCCCTGTCAGTGGTTCCCAGGGACCGAGCCAGGAGAACCACATGATCACTACCACAGTTTGGACACACAGCAGGAGATTCTGGAAGGATGAGCACAGTCCCTGTGAAGCCCCACACACAGCACCACAATCCCCCACTCTGTCATGCTTCCCACCCCCTCTTGGATTCACATTGGCCGACATCCCCAGTTTCCTAGGCTCCCCACCATTCCCAACACGCCCCCTCCACTTCCTGGGCAGGCCAGTTCACCAATCGCTCTCCATCCCAGTAAGGGAGGAGCAAACCCAGACCCAGGGCCCATAGTCACCTCAAACTATACCCCACCTTCTTATTTTAGGCTTTCCCAGAGAGGACCAAACTCAGCCAGACCCTGCTCTGGCCCCCTTCCACAGCCTCAGGCTATCATGTGCTCTGAAGCTCCACCAGCCTCATCTAAAAGCCCCAAATCAACAGATCAGGAAGGCAGGGTGCCAGGTATGGGTCCAATTCCAGGCTCCGTCACCTAACGGCTGTCATCTGAGCAATCCCAAGTCACCTAAGCTGAGCCTGGTTCCTCCTCTATAATAGGGAGCGCAGACAGTGCCTGTCCTATAGGGTCGTCAGGATGGGTGATGGGATCAGGTAAAGAATCCAGGTCAGGGGGGCGCCTAGATGGCTCAGTGGGTTAAGCCTCTGCCGTTGGCTCAGGTCATGATCCCAGGGTCCTGGGATCGAGCCCCGCATCAGGCTCTCTGCTCAACGGGGAGCCTGCTTCCTCTTCTCTCTCGGCCTGCCTCTCTGCCTGCTTGTGATCTCTGTCTGTCAAATAAATAAATAAAATTAAGGAAGAAAAAAAAAAAGAATCCAGGTCAGAGATCGGCAGTGAGAGAGGAAACATTCTCTGAGCAGCTGTCATGGGCATATGCTGGACCCTTTGACAGCGGAATCAAAACTCCCTTGAGGTGCGTAGGAGGCTCAGTGTTTACGCCTCTGCCTTCAGCTCAGGTCATGAACCCAGGGTCCTGGGATGAGGCCCTTGCCGGGCTCCACGCTCAGCAGGGAGTCTAACTGTCCCTCTCCCTCTGCTCCTTTCCCCACTCATGAGCCCGCTGCACTCTCTCAAATAAGTAAACTCTTAAAAAAAAAAAAAAAAAAAAAATTGGGTTCCTGAGCAGCTAACCATCTGCCTGCAGCTCAGGTCACGATTCCACCGTCCTGGGACTGAGTCAGCAGGGTCGTAGCTTCTCCCTCTGCCTGCCGCTCCCCCTGCTTGTGTTCTCTTTCTCTCTTAAGATAAAACAACAAGAATCCTGACACGCCCTGTCCAAGACCTTGCGGCTGAGGCTGGAGCAGCAGCAGCTGCCATTTACACAGAACCTCTGGTTTGTGCCAGACACTGTGCCTGGTGTCTTCCTGTGACATTTAAATCTAACAGCACAGAGGGTGAGTTCATGCTCTTCTTGCTCCAGATAAGGTAACCAAGGCTCAAATAAAAGGAGAACATAGCATACAGCAATGTCCAATAATAATGACCCACTGAAGGGACCCCAGGGGCCATACAACCCTGCGTAGTACAAAAAGGTCTCAAAGAGGATGGGGCTGTTTCCACTGCACACATTGTGTTTCTGGACCTCTGGGGAGGTTCGGGGTGGGGGACAGTGAAGGGTCCATTTTCTTAATAAATTTTAAACTCCTGTTCCAGCTGCTGCGAGGAAGACAAAGTGGCTAATAAAAGTCATGCATTTCGGGGCACCTGGGTGGCTCAGTCGGTTAAACATCTGCCTTCGGCTCAGGTCATGATCCCAGGGTCCTGGGATTGGGTCCCGCATCGGGCTCCCTGCTTGGCAGAGAGCCTGCTTCTCCCTCTCCCTCTGCCTGCCGCTCCCCCTGCTTATGCTCTCTCTCCCCCTCTCGGTATCTATCTATGGATCGATTGATTGATAGATACATATTTTTTAAAAAATCATGCATTTCAATAAAAATGCTATCAAGGATATCTCTTTTCCTTTTAAAGTCCTTAAAGAAAAAAAAATTTTAAGATTTTTTAAAATCTGTAAAAAAAATTCTGACTGATCTGCAGTGGAAAAAATACAGAACAGGGTGTGAAGAGATCCCATGAGGCACCACTTGATCTCAAGTAGCTCACAAGGTCAGTCAAGGCAGGACAACCTCAGCCAACTCACAAAGCACCTTACTCAACAGCCAAACATGCTCAGAGGACAGCACTACACCCAGTACTGCAGTGAGGGTTAAGCAGCTTTTATGGAGTTTCCAAGTATTAACCAAAAAAGCAGAAAAAGCCCGCAAGTTATGAAAAAATAATGAGTATGTTTCAAGAATTACAGAGATTGTATTTCCTGACTTCTAAAGAGAATAAAAAGAGGATCTAATTTCTTCTTTTGCTCCTTGTCATTTTTTTTTTTTTGTAAATGTACCAGACAGTTTTATTTTCCTTCCAGACAGAAGAGTTGGTCCCCACTTCTTCCTTCCCTGGGTTCCCACTTTATATTCCCTCCCTCAAAGCCAACATCTCTGAAATGGTGGGAGTCCCATGGGCAGGAAGGTCAAGGGCAAGACGTGTACCTGTCTTTTGGAACAGAGGCCTCCAGCCTTCCTCACTGTCTAACAACCTGGGCTCCTCTGGCTTGAACTCATGGCCACAGCGTAGACACTGGAGTCTGCCCCCCAGCAGGTCTCTCACTTCCCCAAGCTCACGCTGAGCCGCGGTGGCTGCTGGGGTCAGCACAGCAAGCAGCTCCTGAAACAGGGCGGGCCAGAAGCAGCTGTGAGCAGTGGACCCTAGCCCTCTGCCTTTCAGGCCACCCCCAGTCTCCTGAGCCTCACTCCAGGCCCCGTTACCTGGAGAGCTGCATGGGCATCGGGCTCTAGCACCACATAGCGGCGCAGCTGCCGGTCACGGCAAATGTAGGAGAAACGCAGAACAAGGACAGGGGCCCTGGGGAGCGGATCTGAGCCCTGTGCACAAAGTGGGGAACCGGGTAGAAAAAAGGAGGAAGGGAAAAAATGTTCATCACTAGCCATCAGGGAAATTGAAATCAAAACCACGTTGAGATACCACCTTACACCAGTTAGAATGGCAAAAATTAACAAGGCAGGAAAAAACAAATGTTGGAGAGGATGTGGAGAAAGGAAAACTCTTACACTGTCGGTGGGAATGCAAGTTGGTGCAGCCACTTTGGAAAACAGTGTGGAGATTCCTCAAAAAATTAAAAATAGAGTTACCCTATGACCCAGCAATTGCACTACTGGGTATTTACCCCAAAAATACAGATGTAGTGAAAAGAAGGGCCATATGCACCCCAGCGTTCACAGCAGAAATGTTGACAATGGCCAAACTGTGGAAAGAGCTGAGATGCCATTCAACAGATGAATGGATAAAGAAGATATGGTCCATATATACAATGGAGTATTACGCAGCCCTCAGAAAGGATGAATACCCAACTTTTATATCAACATGGACGGGACTGGAAAAGATTATGCTGAGTGAAATAAGTCAAGCAGAGAGAGTCAATTATCATATGGTTTCGCTTACTTGTGGAGCATAAGGAATAACATGGAGGACACTGGAAGAAGGAAAGGAAAAGTGAATTGGGGGAAATCAGAGGGGGAGATGAACCAAGAGAGACTGTGGACTCCGAGAAACAAACCGAGGGTTTTGGGGGCGGGGGCACTGGGTGAGCCTGGTGGCAGGTATGAAGGAGGCCACCGATTACATGGAGCCCTGGGTGTGGTGCATAAACAATGAACCCTGGAACACTGCGTCAAAAACTAACGAGGTACTGCATGGTGACTAACATAACACAATAAAAACTAAAAAAAAAAAAAAAAAGAAGAGCAGAAATAAAAGAGTTTTAAAAAAAGGAGGGAGGAGATGAAGAGATCTGGAAACCGCAGCTCTGGATGTCACGGAAACACTCTTGCTCACACCCACACTAGCTCAGCAGCCCCGCTCCTCAGCCCAGCCTTCCAAACTGTCTGGGACCTCGCCTTCGCCCCCCGCAGCTCCCCTGCTCTGCTCCAGGTGCCAGCCAGAGACTGTGGGAAACTCACAACCCAGTGCCCGGCACCCAACAGCCATCTGTCAAGGGGGCTCCAGCGACAGCGACAACTCCAGCCCCGCTTCCAGGACCCCCAGCGCTGGCACTCACCTCGAGTGCTGCCTCACTCTCGGGCTCCACCTCGGCTGCCTCTAGGCTCTGGAGCTCAAGCCGAGCCAGGGTCCGAGCGGCTTGGAGCTCCACCTCAAACAGGTGGCTGGAAGTGACCCGGAGAAAGCACTCCCTACCGCGCACGCCCTGGGGCCCCTCCAGGGGACACACCAACATGGGGCGACACAGTTCGGCTGAGGAGAGACCAGGAGAACAACCCTGTAAGAAGGGAGAGGTATCCCTGACTCCGCCCTCCTGTGGGGTGGCCCTCCATCCAGAAGGGATCAGCCGCCCCAAGTCCGAGTTTGCCCAGCTCTCCCAGACACACCCACCAGCACCTGCAGGGGTGCTGAATGAGCGCTCACTGCTCACCTTCCACTTCGCCCTCCTCCTGCTCCTCCTCTTCCTCCTCTCCTTCTTCCTCTTTTCCCTGCTCCTCCACCTCCTCTTCCTCCTGGGGCTCCGGCAGGAGCCCGACCTCTGCCATTCCCTGCGGTGACTCCTTCTCTGGGGCCGGAGGGCCAGGCACAGACCCTGGGCTCAGGGGCAGTGTGCTGAGGGCAGGGGTGCTGGGGGTAGCCAGAACGGGGGTACTGGAGGTCTCCAGGTGATTCCTATACTGCAGCCAGTCACAGCCAAACCGTTCCCGGAAGCTATTCATGAGTTCGAGTTCCCGATGCTGCTGCACAAACCGCCCTGGGCCAGTGGGGGGGGTGCACCGCTTAGCAAGCCTGCACCCTCACCACGACCCCCCAACGACCCCAGCCTCTTCTGCAACTGCTCCTTGGGGTGAAGTCAGAGGGCATGTGATGTGATGGGTGCTGGGGATCAGAGGGAGGCTCAAGGCTTCCCTTCAGCAGCACGTCCCAAAGCGTGTCCTCTGGAGCCCTGTGCTCATGAGCAAGTCAGAAGCACGCAGCATATGCTGCTGGGAAGCCTTGAGACACACGGGAGTGTGCTGGAGGTCCTGAGATATCCTGCAGGGAGGACACCTACTAACTCTGGTCAGCCCAGCCTTTCCCATGCAATCTTTTCAGCAAGTGACCTTTCAACATCCCATACAATTCAAATTCTTGGAAAAACACTTTGGAAAATACTGCCCGGGGTCTCTTTCTTCCTTAAACTAGAAAGGAGGAGGAAAGCCTAAGAGACCCTCTGCAATGCTCTGCTCCAGCTCCAACAGAATCCCTCCTACCAACAGACTGGGGCGGGAGCCTTAAGACAAGACTAGGGCAGGGCGCCTGGGTGGCTCAGTCCTTAAGTGTCTGCCTTCCACTCAGAACATGATCCTGGGGTCCTAGGATCGAGCCCCCCACATTAAGCTCCCCGCTCACCAGGAAGCCTGCTTCTCCCTCTCCCACTCCCCCTGCTTGTGTTCCCTCTTTTGCTGTATCTCTCTCTGTCAAATACATAAAATCTAAAAAAAAAAAAAAAAAAAAAGACGTGATTAGGGCAAGGGCAGCTGGGGCCGCCACTGACTTACCAGCCGGGGAGGGGTCCAGAGTCCGGGGCTCTGGGTCGGTATCACTGGGTTCCGAGATGCTTGCTCGCCTCACACGGACTCGGCTCTGAAGGCGGACGCAGGACGGATGCTCCAGAACTGGGCCACCCGCCCCACTGTCTATGGCCACATACCCAACTTTACTCAGAAAGCCCCACCCACAAGCAAGGATGAGGCCTTTCTATTCCCAGCCCATCCACAACCCAGAGCCCCCAAAAACGGACCTGAGCCCAGGCACAAGGGGGTCCAGGACACTCTTTACCTTAACCTTCCGGGGCAGATGCTGGGCTACCACACCCCCTGAGGAGATGCTGTCACTCAAGTCAGGGCCACCTGAGGTTTCAACAGTACTCCCTGCTGACCAGGGCACAGGTGGGGCAGAGGAGCCAAGCCCCGAGGAGGTAGAGGTCTGGCAAGTGACAACAGGAAGGAGAGCAGGGCTGGAGCCAGAGCTGCACCTCTGCCCACCGGGCTAGCTGAGGGAGGGGCCCTACTCTGTAGCTGCCCAGAGAGACCCCCACCCTCACACCCCGTCATGTCCTCCCAAATCAGTCCTGGATGGCCTACTCCCAGTGCTCCCAGCACACTAACCTGCAAGTCGGTCAGTGACAAGACTTTCCCATCAAGAAGGAACTGGGCAAAGATAAAAGGGAAGGGGCCGAGTCGGTGGCTGAGTACCTGCCCGCCCACCCAGGGGGCCCCTCTCTGCCCCACAGGCACCAGCGGGAGGGAGCCGCCGAACAAGCATGGGGTCCCGGGCTATGGCCCCTCCCCCAGGGCTGGGGTTGGGGGGGTGGAGGAGGGGGCAGGGGGCAGGACAGGCAGGACAAGGAAGGACAGGCAGGACAAGGAAGGCAGAGCGGACAGGAGAAGACAGCTCACGCCGGCCGCAGCGTCCCTGGCACGGGGTGACAAGTACTGGGCAGTGGCCGCTCGATGCGCGGGGTGGAACCACAGAGGGTTCCCCTCCAGGTAGAGCTGAAGGGCAGAAGAGGAGACTGAGATGGGCCATGAGGAAGGGCACTCACCAAATCAGCCTGGGAGGCAGGGAGAGGTCCCAAGCTGGCTCCCGGGTCCCGGAAGGTCCTGGAAGCGATCGGGACTCACCTTGCGGAGCTCAGCCAGCAGCCACAGAGGCATCAGCTCCCTGTGGCCTTCCAGCAGGTTGTACGCCACATCCAGGTGCCGCAAGCTCCTCAGCTGCTCCAGGCCTAGGGTGGAGGTGAGCAGTAAGGGCATGGGAGGGGGGCGGTGATGACGGAGGGTGGAGCAGAAAGACCAGCCGGGGCACCTCTGACCTACCCGCAGGCCCACCTGAGGCTCTGGAGGCATGAGGGTCCCAGGCTGAGTCTCACACTGCCCCTCTATCCCTTCACACTCGCCCCACCCTCTCCTACTCCCTGGCCCCCCGCCTCCTTCCCCAAACTACCCACTCACCCTGCAGGCTCCGGAGCTCATTGCCTCGCAGTATCAGGGTCCCCAGAGCAGCACCCGAGGGTCCCATTCTTGGCACCAAATGCAGGTGGTTATAGGAGATGTCCAGGTGGTAGAGCTCCGACAAGTCCTGAGAGGGGGTGGTGACAAAGATTTTCTCCTTGACCAGACTCGAGCCGGGCTTCTCTAAGCCTTCTTTTCAAGTAGGCCTCAACTTTGGCCTAAAAAGACTACATACTCTCTGCACAAATGAGTTCATCCCATCTTCCAGCCCCCCAAAGTCAACAGAGTTAAACAAATCCTAGAATAGTTCCTAATAGCTCAGGGTCATATCCTTGGGAGGACAACTCCAGCCCCTTACCTTCCCTCCTAGAATAACCCAGGCTGCCAGGAGAATTTAGTTTGTTCCAGCCAACAGCTGAAGACAGAGCCCCTGTCTCCCAGCCTCTGTGGGAAGGTAGGAGGCTAACTCTGGAAAGCGCCAGTTAGCAAACCCAGATGGATTTCATATGGACCAACACCCCCTTCCTGCTTTTTATAAATTTCCACTTCCTTGACTCCATAGGAAACGGAGTAGTTCTGTGAAGGAGAGAACCTGCTTAAGCCCCTGCCTTCTCACACCCACTCCCTCACTCTGCCTTTAAAACATCCAGCAATCTCTGCACAAATCAAATCTGAGATTCATTCATCCTAGTTTATTACAAATTAAAATGGCTTTACTACTGATTACATACCATGATGCCTTATTACTACTGCACTAGCGTGTGACTAAAATCTGTTCTCACCACAGTAACTGTTGTCCAGCCTTGTCTCTGAGAGAGAGATCTGGGAGAAGGTTCCTCACCATCATCCCCAAGCTACCTTCCCTGAGCTAGACGCCGGGCTAAGTAATGTGACACAATCTCCATGACCACTCTAATACTATAAGAGCAGCTACTCCTAGCTAGGATTCCTGCTTGACAAGTGAAGACGGCCCTAGTTTAGTTTGCCCCAAGTCACACAAGGATTAGGAGTTGAGATTTGAATGTTGGCTTCTCTTATGCTCCTGCCTGAGTCCCCAAGGAGTATGGCTTCCAGGATGTAGCCCCACCTGGGAGAGGGTGAGGGACAGGAGTAAGGTGGGAGCAAAACCAGGTCCAGGAGAGAGGTTCAGAGTGGAATGATCAGAGCCCCAGGTGGGGCCAGCCCCAAGCAGCCTGCTCACACTCACCATCAGGAAGCCCTCGCAGTCGTGGACTTGATTGTGGCTCAGATTCAGGAAGCGCAGAGCTGACAAGAGACGCTGGGGCGGGTGGGGGGAGGGTGGGCAGCAGACAATCAGATACCTCCAATTAGCCAGCTGGCCCTCCCCGCTAAGGGCCTCCTCTGTCTTTCCCCAAACCCCCTTCCCTCTGAGGCACTCACCAGGGAGCTGTCTAAGGAAGTCAGTGCATTGTAGCTGAAGTTGGCAGACAGCAGAGCCAGCCAGGGCAGGGCAGAGCACAGGTCACCACCGCAGGCGGAGAGGAGCTCCTGAGATAGGGTGCTCCATTACCTCCACTATCCCCTCCTCCCCATTCCAAGCCATTGTCCTCCAGCCATTCATTCATTCTTTACATACAAAACTTGGCCTGCAGAGACAGACGGAAAGCAAGCCCAGGGCCCTGCCCCCAGGAGTCTGTTGTGGGGCAAACTGGGAGATGGACTCGAGAATACTGAATATAAGATGGTAAGTGTGACCATAAATATACAGACAGGTACACACCACTCCGGCAGCGCCAAAGAGGGGGCAAGAACACTGTCCAAAGGGACGCAGGAAGCAGGGAAGGCTGCAGAGAAGAGGGAACGGCAGAGTGTGGTCCTCTATGTCCCTAAGAATGGGAATCTGGGCCCAGCCCTCATTCTCCTTACCTCCAGGGCCTGGATGCTCCTGCTGCAAATCAGGGTCTCTAGCTGGGAGTAGATGCCACAGAGGCCACGGAGGCAATGAAGAGGGACACCTCGGAGCTGAGGGAGAGGGAGAAAGAGAGGAGAGAGGGAGGGAGACAGACAGAATTTCACAAAAGACAGAGGTTTCACCTCACTTCCTCCTTTTACGGGGAGGGAAAAGATGACAAAGCCAACCATGGTTGAAGGCAGCGTTAAATGAAAGAGAAGATGCGGTGTTACTGCAGAGCAGTGGACACACTCAGGCCTGGCCCACCCACCAAAGGGGGACCCTTCTTCCCATTCCCAAAACGTTGTCTCAAACAGGGCTTTGCATGCCGGCATCCCCCAATACTCCATACCTCCAGCTGCCGAAGGGACTTGAAGGGAAAAATCTTGATGGGCCCAGGGAGGGAAGAACCAGGGATGTGGACCAGCTAAAAGAAAAAACCTCATGTCACCGAGGCCACACACCTCCCTTTCCTTGGCCTCTCTACCCTCACACAGCCACACACAGCTCTCACGCCTTCCTGATCTGGGCCCTGCAGACTTCTCGTGCCCCTGCCCCTCCCCACCCCCAGCTCCTGGGCTCTTCCCACACCCTACACTGTTCCCACCGCAGGACCTTAAGGGAAAGCGTTTTCTGCAGCACATCAAAGAGGAACTGAAGCTGGAGGATGACAGGGGAGTCGGCAGGGTGAGAGGGCAGAGCCACAAAGCCTGTCTGGCCAGGGCCCCATGGCCCCAGATGCAGCTCGAATACATGGTTCAGCTGTTGCAGGGTGGTAGTCAACAAGCTCAGGGTGGAACAGCCGGACAGGACCATGTCGCCTGCAGGGAAAGGCGCAGACAATAAGGAGAACATGACAAAGGGATTTTTTTTTTTTAAGATTTTATTTATTTATTTGACAGAGAGAGATCACAAGTAGGCAGAGAGGCAGGCAGAGAGACAGGAGGAAGCAGAACCCCGCCGAGCAGAGAGCCCAATGCGGGGCTCGATCCCAGGACCCTGGGACCATGACCTGAGCCGAAGGCAGAGGCTTTAACCCACTGAGCCACCCAGGCACCCCAACAAAGGGGTCTTTCCCTTTATTCTGAGACTCTGTGACCCTGGGATACACCCACTCCAATCCATATTGTAGAGCTCCTACTGCTGGAGTCATTCTCTCTCCTCCCTGCTCATCAGTCTTCCACAGCTCCCCTCCAGCTTCACAAAAATCCTAACTCTTCAGTCTGATGATAGGAGTTTGTGTTTGCTACAGCCAACCAACTTTTTCAAATTTTCTTTCACCATCTGCTCAAGAGAGTCTGGTCTATTCAAGGTGCTGGGAATACAGTCAGCTTGGTTTACAGATTCCTCATTTTCTGACACATTCCCTTCCACTCTGCCCAGGTTGAAACCTTCCTCCTCTAGACAGGCTTCTCAGCGTGTGACACAGCTGTCCTTTTATACTATAATCACTCACTTTTACATAAAAGCTGGTTGGGCGTTTCACCTTTTTTTTTTTTTTTTTAGTAAATTCTGCACCCAACGTGGGACTCGAACCCACAACCCCAAGATCAAGACTTGCGTGTTTCACCACTGAACCAGCCAAGTGTCCCACATGTTTCATCTTTACTTCTCTGATTGCAAAAGTAATATGCACACTTACAGAAATTTTCTAACCATCCCAAAATGCATGTCGTAGAGAAAAGAACCACTTGTTATAGCACTGAAGCATTATTCACCATCCCCATGTTAAAACTGCTCTCTCTAATAAGACTGTCATCTTTGAGGACATCTTTTGATCACCTTGGTACCAATCACTGCACCTAAGAAGTATAGCTATGAGGTAGACACGGAGAAATATTTTTTTAACTTTTTTTTTTTTTAAACAAGGATAGAGTTAAAACGTGTTACAAAAATATTACAGAGAGGTACCCTACATTCTCCACCCAGTTTCCCCCAATGTTTACATTTTATGTAAATATGACACAATATCAAAGTCAGGAAACTGAAACAGTCTGTACCTGTAGTTCTCTGCTACTTGTCTAGCATTGGCGTGGATTCCTATAACCAACATCACAATCAAGATACAAAACTATGCCAGCACCATTAAAATCTCTTGCTACTTCTTATAGTCACACACAAACACACACACACACAAACACCATCATCCCTAACCCTGGAACACCCGGTCAGATTTGTGCTGAACAAACTGATAAATCCTGCAACCTTACATGAAAGATGTTCAGGTATTAGACACTAAGGCTAGATGCAGACAGGGTTCAAAGACTCTTCTCACCCTCAAAGAGCCTCCTAGTATAGAAGAGATAAAACATGTACTCAGTTAATAAAACAAGTCAGAGGGTAAAACTGCTCTAAAGAGAGATTTCACAGGCACCACCAATGCGAGTACAGACAGCAGGCAAGTGGCTCACATTAATCAGGTGGTATGTGGCAGACAACTTTTTAACCTCATTTAAACTTCATCGGAATCTCCTAAAGAGAGGCACTACTGACCACCCCTTAAAGAGATGGAAACTGGGGCTTGGAGAAGAACACTAAGTGAGCTTATATAAATGGCAGTAAGTTGTTACTTCTGTCTGATCTCAAATCAAGGCTTGCTCTACCACAACGAATGTCAACCACACATTGAACAACCAGCGTGGCTCCACCGAGCCCAGGAACTGAAAGAAGAAACTGTAGTAACAATAGCTACCAGTTTTCAGCCCTTACATAGTATGCAAACATTGTCCCAAGCCCTTCACACGGGTTAAGATTAATCCCCACAACAACAGTTTGAGTTAAGTACAATCGTTAAGCCATATTCCAAGTGAAGCTCAGAAAACTCAAACAACTTTGCCGCGTTTGAAAGAGTTGGGATTCCAATCCAAGTGCATCTGACTCCAAATCTCGTGCTTTTAACTCTACTAAGGGCTTTGCCACTAGAGCAATGATTATGCCAGTCCCAGGTCTCCAGAGATTTACAGCCAAGTAAAGATCACTTTCCTCTTAGAGCATCAGAGAACGCGTTGAGGAAGTGGTACTGGAGTTGGGTCTCGAAGGATGGCTAAGGTTTGAAATGACAAAAACAAAGGACCCTGTAAGCAAGGGCACCAAAGAATAAACTTCAGAGGAGTTAAAAAAAAAAAAAAAAAAAAAAAAAAAAAAGAATTGACGCCAAAACCCTCGTAACTTTAAACAGCTGTAACTCTATGACTTCTAAGGGGAGGAGTGTCTCTGGAAGGCAGGGCGCACCCCCACCTTGCCGCAGCCCCAGATTAACCGTGTATCCACTCACCGGAATCACGCAGCAGCCCCGCGAGCCTCCACACGAGGGAGTCCCGCTGGGCGGTCGTCATGGCCACGAGACGCTGGGGGCGGAGCCTGGGAAAAGAGGAAGCGGAAGAGCCTCAGGTGGGTTGTGGTACCAAAAGCCCAGGACGTCCGCGCAAACCGAGGACTCGCGGGGAGAAAGAAGTAAGAAACAAGGCGAGGAAGAGCGTCCTCTCGGGTACCCTTTCGAGAAGCGTAAGGCCTGGCCACCTACACTGACCTTCTGTGTGCTCCTCCCACCAGCTCTGCAGTCCGGCATCTATCAATAATGACCAGGAAGTCCCGCCCCGGAAGGAAGTGGGGTAGGCGGGACAACCGGAAAGCACGCCGGAGATGCCGAAAGCCACGCACTCAGTCGTGCTTACGTGTCCGACGGAAGCGGGGACCGATTGGAGCGGACGGGGCGGTCCCTCGGCAGTCGGGCCCGGTGGGGCCCGGACTCCAGCCCGCCATCCCTACCCCCATCACCCCCGCCCCATTTGTGGGCCTGGCTCAGCGTGGGTCTCCTGCTCGGTTCTCCAGGGCCCCTCCAGGCCTGGGAGGGAAACTTGACTTCTTGTTTGCAGACTGGGCGTGGAAGCACAGTTTGGGGAAATGGAGTTTTCTCTGTGAGGAAAGGACTCGGCCAAAGCGAACGAAGGAGAACGTGTTCGCCATGTGAAGTTTTTTGGTGTCTGCTGGAAGAGCTGGGGCTTGCCAAGATACACCTCTGGAGTTACCCTGACACTGTTACCTAATGTCCCTCCAAACTCATTGTTCTTTTTTCCTTCGCTAGTGTCAGACTCACACTGTGATTGGTAATATGTCACGTGTATCCAGGCCTTTGCTTTTTGTGTTTCCTTCCATAACCCCTGAATCTAAGAATTGTTAATGCCGGTTTGAAAATGAGAAAGCAGTTTCACAGAGGCTAGGTTACCTGCGAAGGTCGTTCAATTAGTAACCAGTTTCGTCAAGACTGCCAGTTTCCTGGCTCCCAAGTTCCCATTGTACCTTTCACCTGGCTCCCAGTCAAAAAAAAGGATGTCAACTACTGAACTAGATTAGGTAAAGAAAAAGGTCGTTTCTCCTTCCCAGCAGGCCTGGTGGTAGCCCTTTCCCAACCCATCCCTGTCCCAAGGGTCAACCCCCACCCCCATCCTGCCTGCTGCCGTGTGTCCAGGTTCTCCCTCCCACTCCTCCAGTGAAATAAAGCCCTCTACCAGGCAAAAAAAAAAAAAGTCTTTTAGCAGAATTTGATTTTCAAGGAGAGTTTTCGTTTTTGTTTTTTAATAAGTGCCTTTTCTACAGAGAGAAATCAAAATGAATCATGTGCCAGTTTAGAGTGGCAATACAGTTATCTTTATCTCAAATTGCAAAATTGGAAGGATCTTATTTTCTACAGCCAAAATATTTGAAATGGCAATTTATGTCCCTAAACCACACAGTTCAGTGTTTATGGGATACTATGTGATCTGAGCCAAAATGAAGTAAGCGGAAGCACATGGTGACCAGCAAAGCAGTAGGGGCTCAATATATTTTTGTTGAATTATTAATCCCAGAGCAGTGATGATTGTCAGTCCCTGTTTATCAGTCATCTGGAACTAGGAAGGGAGGGTTCTCCCATACAATTTCTGCCAACTCTAACCCTCAGGCAAGAAGAGACAGATTGTTTTCAAATTCCTGACATTACAGAGCTTTGAAATCCGTGTCAGGAGTCGATCCAGCCTGCAGATGCTGAGAAATGCTCCATTCACATGGATAGACCCTGTAGCCAGATTTGCTCTATATCGTCTTGCTTCCCAGAAATGTGAAGCGGGACAAAGAGAGCAGCAAAGAAAGCTATAAACTACAGAGGGAGAGGAAAATATCTACTGAAAAGCAACACAGAGAAACTAAGCAGTTCTTGTTTCCAGGCCCCCTCCTGAGGCCCACTCCCCCTTCTGCCCTCAGGCTGCAGAGGAGGCCTTGGCCAGCTTCCAAAGAATTCCTACCACCCCCCCCCCTTTTTTTTTGCCTTAGAGTATATCTCTGTAAATTGCTACCATAGGAACCTTGACTAAGCCAAAACCTTGTTTAAAAAAATTAAAGTCTGAAATGGAAAAACAAAAAACAACAACAACAAAAAATCCCATTGGCTGAAACAGAAAAAAAAAAAAAAAGAGTATATACCTGGAACATTTGGAGAAATATATGAAGAAAACCAGAGAACTTTAAAGACATAAACAATGACCTAAATAAATGAAAAGTCAACATGTTCCTGATGAGAAGATTTGATATTCTAATGATGTCAATTTAATGCAATTTCCATCAAAATCCCGATGTGGAGATTTTGGAACTTAACAAGTTGATTCTGAAATTCCTCTGGAAGACTCACATGAGCACAGCCAAAACATTTTGAGGGTAAAAAAAGAGTAGGAGGCACTAATAGGGTCCTCGCCCTAGCAGTAGCAAAATGTCCTGTAAAGAAAGCAGCAGTAACCGCGCGGCAGCATGAAACTGACAAAGAGGTAGTCAAAAATGGTTAGATCAGTAGAGCACAATACCGAAATAAGCATGATTATACGTTTTTGGTGTTTTTTTTTGCTATACGTGATAAATTGACTTAATGATAAAAATAATGAGTTGTTCAGTCGTTTGAGGACAATGAGCTGTCCTAAAATCGGAAATACTCAGCTGCACTTTCCAGGCATACAACTAAAACCTCCCAAAGTTAATTGTGTGAGGAGAGCAGCGAATTGAAAGCAGCTGCCACTGGTAGCCCCCATGACACCTTTAATTTCCCTGGGGTAGCCTCTACAAAATGCTTGTGATCAAAGGCGTTAAGGAAAGGCAAGCTGGTTACCAGCTTAGGCGGCAAGGGTGCAGCTCTGGAAGGGAAGAAAGAGTCCTCATACGAGGATGACAGAGTTAGAGGCGCCCGGGTGGCTCAGTCGGTTGAGTGTCCGACTCTTGATTTCACCTCAGGTTGTGATCTCGGGGTTGAGATCCAGCCCCTCCTCGGGCTCCGCGCTAGGCTTGGAGGGAGTCTGCTTGAAATTGTCTCTCTCCTTCTGCTCCCTCCTCCCCTACTGGTGCTCTTTCTCTCCTTCTCCCTTTCTGCTTCTCCCTCTCCCTCTGCCTGCTGCTCCCCCTGCTTGTGCTCTCTTTCTCTCTGCCAAATAAATAAACAAAAAATCTTCAAAAAAAGAGACAAAGTCAGCCACCAAGAGAATACAGACCTCAGAGTCCTGTCCCGCTTGTTTCTGATGACTTCAGAGCATGCAGACCCCTAGAGCGTTGTCCACAGGGGAACAGAAATAACAACTCATTGTTAGGACAGGAGCCATCATCTTAGATCTGGACCTCACTTCTGTGGTGCCCCAGCCTCCTGCAGCGGATCCGATGATGGAGACCTAAGGATTCCTCCAAAATGAAAAGTTCACACCTGAAATTGAGTTGTAGGGAGAGTGAAATTGGATGATCTACTTGTTTCATTAACTAGGTATCTTCATGGAGTGGGGGGGTGGGGGGATGGGGCAAGTGGAAAAGAACGAAGAGGTGTGACTATCACCTGCAAAAACAGAGTTGTGTTAAGGAGTCTGCCCTTGAGCGGCATCCCCATGCCTGGTACAGACAGCACCAGGACCCAGTGGTCAAAGGCAGCAATCTCACTATGTAAGTTTCCACACACTGATTCTCTTGGCTCTGCTACCAGACCTAGCCGCAAAAGACTGCCCAGGAATTGGCCCGGTTACCAGAATCAAACATATGGAACAAATCAGCAGCATTACAGGAGGTCTGGCATGAGAACGCTGCATTAGACCGTGACCAAGCGAGCCCATCGGAGCCTGGTTCCAGGAGAGACTGAACACAAGGCACACGAAGGGAAAGCCAGAAGGCGGAAGCCAAACTCAGCTCAGGATGAGAGAAGCCAGGGCCTGAGAATGGCTGCCTGAGAAGGCAGCAACAAAATAACAGTATCGCAGTGACCCAGCAACAGCTCAGAAAGCCCAGCCTGGGGAATTTTGCAGTTCTGCAGAAAATGAACTGAGGGAGTCCCTGAGCGGCATTGTAGTAAACCCAGGGTAGCCTGAGAGTGCCTTTAAGTCTTTTCATTGTCTCTCCTGGAAGCCGCTGGGATCATATGAGAAGGTTTCAGAAGTGTTGCAAGGAAGATGGGAACCTTGCGGTTAAAGGAAGAGATGAACCAAAAGCTATGTCCCTCATTCAAGCCGCTTGGCAAAGTGCAGAAGCTGGCTGGGGAAAGAGGAAGGGAGGCAGCTGAGAGAAAAGAAGAAAGCAGGCAGGATCCCAGAGAGGAAGAAAACATTCGTTTCAGGCATAACCCCCCAGAAGCCCTGTGGGCAAAATTGGGTACATATGTGACACGTGTCCTCCATCCCAATTCTTGCTGCACACAGGGTTGGAGAAGGGAGGGCCACGGTCCCCAGCAGGGGAGGCAGCTGCAAGTGCATTAGCCTAAGACCTGCAGTGGGGGACAAGGAAAACCAAGAAAAGTGAGATCAAAGGGCTTCGGGTGTCCAGGACCTGGGGAAGGGGAAAGGCAGTGACTGCTTTGCAATCTCAGAGCCTGGGTGGAACGTCAAAGAGTGAGAGCAGCCTTTCCTTCTCTCATTTGTTCCACAAATATTGACTAAGCCCTGACTGTGTCCCAGATCCTGTGCTGGATTCCCAGTAAATAAAGGAGACAACAGTATGACTCTTGTTCTCCAGAAGCTGGCAGTGAGGTGGAAGGACAGACACCAACAATCACATTTCAACATTGTGTTCACTTCCTATTGTTGTTGTAACAAATTACACCCAACTTAGTTGCTTAAAACAGCCCACATTTGTTATCTTACAGTTCTCAAGGTCAGCAGTCCAAAATGGATCTCACTGGGCTAGAATAAAGGTGTGGGCAGGACTGCATTCATTTTTGGAGATTCTAGGCCAGAAATCTGTTTCTTGTCTTTTCCAGCTTAAAGGGGCTGCCCACTTCCTTGGCCCCCTTCTATCTTCACCCCTAGCGGTGGCCAGTTGGGTTTTTCATCACATCAGTCCCTCTGACACTAACTCTTCTTCCTCCCTCTTCCACATTTAAAGACCCTTGTGATTATGTTGGGCCCACCCAGATAATCCAGGACAATCTCCATATTGTAAGGTCGAGCTGTTCGGCAACTGTAACCGCATCTGGATTCTTAATTCTCCCTTGGTATCTAGCATAACATTCACACAGCTTCCAAGGATTAGGACACTGACCTCCTGGAGGAAGGGACGAGGCCATTATTCTGCCTACCATCGACATTGGTGTTATGGTGGAGAGAGGCCTATGGGAGATGGTTCCAGTCCCAGATTACAGACGGAATACAAGCTGCAGCCTTTCCTTCCCATCCCAGCTGGTTAGAAATGAAAACATACAAAAGATAGAAAAATAAGTAATATAGGAGCACCTGGCTGGCTCAGTCAGTAGAGCATAGGACTCTTGATCTCAAGGTGGTAAATTCGAGCCCTACATTGGGTGTGGAGATTACTTAAAAATAAAATCTTTTAAAAAAAGTAATATAAATTCATAATCACCCTGGACAACAAGGAGAGCCCTTGGTGGAGCATAAACCATGAGAATTCCGAGAGCTAGTTGGCAGGTAGAAACTGGTCAGAGAAGAAAACCACAGCCCAAAATGTGCAGAGCTACAGACTGACCACCACAGGAGTTGAAAACAGCACCGAAATCACTCCAGGCTCAAAGAGGGTGGATCCTGGGGGCTTTGGGGCTCAGAAGTTACCAACAAGGCACTGATGACTCAGGATGTCACGACAGGCACCACCAAGCATGTTAACCACGCCACACACTCCCCCTTCTAGTCTCCTGGGGCTGAGAAACTCCAGCAAGATTACCTGCCTCCGGGTGAGAGCAGTGTTTAGGAGATCATTCGGTGAAAGGAAGGACAGCAGTGGTCTTGATGGCTGATAACACCGAGGAGGAAAGGGAAGCACCGTTTGCAGAAGAGGAGCAGCCAAAATACCCCCCATCGTGATATGCCCCCTGCCAGCTATTGACAACATAGCACCATCGCACCAGGACGCGGTCCCATCCCCCTTTTGTTAAGGAGCATAGACATGGAGAGCACAAACGTTCGGAAATCTCAGATAAAAGCTGAGCTTCTAAGGAGCAATTACCAAACATAAGAAGAAAATCAACATCTTGAAAGAGCTATCAAATCCAGCGTTGAGAAGAACTTTTGCCCAGTGAAATAGCTCATAGAGCAAGAACAAGACTTCAGAATAATTATAAACATTCTTGGAGGCAAAGGATAACACATGCATTAAAAAAAAAAAACTGAAAAACTGAACATGCTTACAAAATAACAAAAACCCCTCAATAGAACAACCCAAATGGACACTGTTTTTATATCACACAGTACAAGGCAAAATGCGAACATGATTATTCATGTACTCATTTCGTATTCAAAATATGAAAAATTGAGCGTGATTATGAAATAACAAAAACCCTCCAATGGAACAACCAAAATGAGCAATATGGTTTTTTTTTTAAAGATTTTATTTATTTATTTGACAGACAGAGATCACAAGTAGGCAGAGAGGCAGGCAGGGAGAGCGGGGTAAGCAGGCTCTCGGCTGAGCAGAGAGCCCCTTGTGGGGCTCTATCCCAGGACCCTGGGATCATGACCTGAGCTGAAGGCAGAGGCTTTAACCCACTGAGCCACCCAGGCGCCCCGAGCAATATGTTTTTGTATCACACAGCACAGGACAAAATACAAACATGATTGTTCATTATGTATTTCGTGTTGAAAATAGGAAAACGTGAGCATGATTATGAGACAACAAAAACCCCTCAACAGAGCAACCAAAATGGGCAATATGTTTTTGTATCACAAAGTACAAGACAAAATAAGGAAAATATTTATTGAAAGGAAAATCTAATATATATGGACAACCAATTTAAAACTTTGAATATCAGCTAATAAGAGTTCTGAAGTAGGGGCACCTGGGTGGCTCAATGGGTTAAGCCTCTGCCTGAAGGCTCAGGTCATGATCTCAGGGTCCTGGAATTGAGCCCCTTATCGGGCTCTCTGCTCAGCAGAGAGCCTGCTTCCCCTTCTCTCTCTCCGCCTTCCTCTCTGCCTACTTGTGATCTCTCTCTGTCAAATAAATAAATAAAATCTTAAAAAGAAAAAAGGGGCTCTGAAGTAGATGGGTGGCTGGGTGGCTTAGTTGGTTAAGTGTCTGCCTTTAGCTCAGGTCATGATCCTAGGGTCCTGGGATCTAGCCCCATGTTGCGAGCCCCATGTTGGCCTCCATGCTCAGTGGGGACTCTGCTTCTCCCTCTCCCTCTGCTCCTTCCCCTCACTCTCTCTTCCTCTCAAATACATAAATAAAATCTTTTTTTTTAAGAGCTCTGAAGTAGAAAATACAATATGAGAGGAAGTTTTTATTTTTTTTAATTTAATTTTTTTTAAATCAATTAACTCAAGTATAGTGTAGTACTAGTTTCAGAGGTAGAGTTCAGTGATTCCTCAGTTTTATATAACACCCGGTACTCATTACATCACATGCCCTCCTTAATGCCCATCACCCAATTACCCCAATCCCTCATTCCACTCCTCTCCATCAACCCTTAGTTTGTTTCCCTTGTTTTTTTTTTGTTTAGATTTTATTTATTTGTTTGACAGAGTGCGCAAGAAGGGGGAGTGGCAGGCAGAGGGAGAGGGAGAAGCAAACTCCAGCTCAGCAGAGTCCAACTTGGGGCTCATTCCAGGACCCTGGGATCACAAAATGAGCTGAAGGCAGATGCTTAAATGACTGTGCCACCCGGGAGCCGCTCTCAGTTTGTTTCCTATACTTGAGAGTCTCTTACTGTTTCTCTCCCTCTCTGATGTATTCTTGTTTTATTTTTCCCTCCCTTCCCCTACGATCCTCTATTTCTCAAATTCCACATATGAGTGAAATCATATGATAATTGTCTTTCTCTGACTGACTTACTTTGCTTAGCACAAACCCTCTAGTTCCACCCACGTCATTGCAAATGGCAAGATTTCATTTTTGATGGCTGAGTAGTATTCCATTGTATATACACACAACATCTTCTTTATCCATTCATCTGTCGATGGACATCTGGGCTCTTTCCACAGTTTGGCTATTGTGGACATTGATGCTATAAACATTGGGGTACAGGTGCCCCTTCAGATCACTACATTTGTATCTTTGGGGTAAATACCCAGTAGTGCAATTGTTGGGTCGTAGGGTAGCTCTGTTTCCAACTTTTTGAGGAACCTCCATACTGTTTTCCAGAGTAGCTGCACCAACTTGCATTCCTACCAACAATGTAAGAGGATTCCCCTTTCTTCCAATCCTCTCTAACATTTGTTGTTTCCTGACTTGTTAATTTTAGCCATTCTGACTGGTGTGAGGTGGTATCTCATGTGGTTTTGATTTGTATTTCCCTGATGCCAAGTGACATTGAGTATTTTTTTCATGCATCTGTTGACCATTTGTACGTCTTCTTTGGAGAAATGTCTTCTGCCCATTTCTTTATTAGATTATTTGTTCTTTGGGTGTTGAGTTTGACAAATTCTTTACAGATTTTTGGATACTAGCCATTTATCTGATAAGAGATTTGCAAATATTTTCTCCCATTCTGTTGGTTGCCTTTTGGTTTTGTCGACTGTTTCCTTTGTTGTGCAAAGCTTTTTATCCTGATGAAGTCCTAATAGTTCATTTTTGCCTTCGTGTCCCTTGCCTTTGGAGACATGTCTAACAAGAAGTTGCTGCGGCCAAGATCACAGAGGTTGCTGCCTATGCTCTCCTCTAGGATTTTGATGGATTCCTGTCTCACATTTAGGTCTTCCATCCATTTTAAGTCTATTTTTGTGTGTGGTGTAAGAAAATGGTCCAGTTTCATTCTTCTGCATGTGGCGGTCCAATCATCTCAACACCGTTTGTTGAAGAGACTGTTTTTTTCCCATTGGATATTCCTTCCTGCTTTGTCAAAGATAAATTGACCATAGATTTGAGGATTCATTTCTGGCTTCTCTGTTCTGTTACACTGATCTATGTGTCTGTTTTTGTGCCAGTACCATACTGTCTTGATGATCACAGCTTTGTAATAGAGCTTGAAGTCCGGAATTGTGATGCCACCAGCTTTGGATTTCTTTTTCAACCTTCTTTTGCCTATTTGGGGTCTTTATTGTTCCATACAAATTTTAGGATTATTTGTTCCAGCTCTGTAAAAATGTCGATGGTATGTTGCTAGGGATTGCATTGAATGTATAGATTGCTCTGGGCAGCATAGACATTTTAACAATGTTTGTTCTTCCAATCCAGGAGCATGGAATGTTTTTCCATTTCTTTGTGTCTTCTCCAATTTCTTTCATAAGTGTTCTGTAGTTTTCAGAGTACAGATCCTTTACATGTTTGGTTAGGTTTATTCCCAGGTACCTTACAGTTTTGGGTGCAATTGGAAATAGGATCGATTCCTTAATTGCTCTTTTTTCTGTCTCATTGTTAGTGTACAGAAATGCAACTGATTCTATATCCTGCTATTTTTCTGAATTCTTATGAGTTTTAGCAATGCTGGGGTGGAGTCTCTTGGGTTTTCCACATAGAGTATCGTGTCATCTTCAAAGAGTGAGAGTTCGACTTTTTCTTTGCTGATTTGGATGCCTTTTATTTCTTTTCGTTGTCTGATTTCTGAGGCTAGGACTTCTAATGCTATGTTGAGCAGCAGTGGTGATAGTGGACATCCCTGTCCTGTTCCTGAACTTAGGGGAGAAGCTCTCAGTTTTTCCCCATTGAGAATGATATTTGCTGTGAGCTTTTTATATATGGCCTTTTATGATATTGAGGTATGTTCCCTCTATCTCTACACTGTGGAGAGTTGTAATCAAGAAAGGATGCTGTACTATGTCAACTGCTTTTTCTGCTTCTATTGAGAAAATCATACAGTTCTTGTCTGTTCTTTATTAATGTAGTGTATCACATTGATTGAGTTGTAGATGTTGAACCACTCTTGCAGCCCAGGAATAAATCCCACCTGGTCGTGGTAAATAATCTTCTTCAAGTACTGTTGGATCCTACTGGCTAGCATCTTGATGAGAGTTTTTGCATCTGTGTTCATCAGGGATATGGGTCTGTAATTGTGAGAGGAAGTTTTACTCAAATAAATAAAAGAGGGAAATGTCCCAGGAAGAAAAAACCATGAACCCATCAAATGCCAATCAGGATCCTTTTATAAAACCAACATGCAGATCTATTGTGACACAGTGGTAGATGCCAGGAATGAAGGAAACCCTGGGAATTTCCAGTGGGGGTGGGGGGAGATGAACTACAAATTTATGACCATTGTATCGACAGGAAGTCTCTCATTGAAAAGCAGAGGCAAGAAAAAAAAGGGAGAGAATTTTTAAAGTTCAGAGGAAAAAATCTCTCTCTTTTTTTTTTTAAATGAAAAGTGGCCTTTATTTTTTATTTTTTAATATTTTTTTAAGGAGGCTCTATGCCCAATGTGGGGCTCGAACTCACAACCCCAAGATCAAGAGTTGCATGCTCTACCAACTAAACTCACCAGATGCCCCAAGAGGAAAAATCTCTTTGAATCTAGAATTACGTACACAGCCCAAACATGATTCAAGCATGAAAATAAAAAGACTTGGGGCACCTGGGTGGCTCAATGGGTTAAAGCCTCTGCCTTCGGCTCGGGTCATGATCCCAGGGTCCTGGGATCGAGCCCCGCATCGGGTTGTCTGCTCCACAGGGAGCCTGCTTCCTCTTCTCTCTCTCTCTGCCTGCCTCTCTGCCTACTTGTGATCTCTGTCTGTCAAATAAATAAATAAAATCTTTAAAAAAAAAAAAAAGAAGAAGAGAAAAGAAAAGAAAAAAGAAAAGAAAAAGACTTTTTCAGTTGGGAGTGGACTCCAGAAGTTTAACATTTATAGACTCACTGTGAAGTAAATATAAAGGAGGGTAGATATGCACTAAGAGAAAAATGAATCTAAGAGGAAGAAGTGAGGAAGCTAACAGCAATGGTAAGCAAAGATCTTAGCAAATTCATTCAAACTAAAAAGTAGGAAAAAATAGGCAGGCAGACCCACACAGGAGGAAGGGAGTTAAAAAAAGAAATAAACGATAAGATTGGAGGAGTTGGCTAGAGAGGGCTGGAGGGTAAGAGAGGAAGTCTACAGGGCCAAGCCCCTCCGCCAACACGCAAGATTTGCAGAATTTTTTTTTCTTAAGTAGGCTTCACACCCAAAGTGGAGCTTGAAAACAAGACCCTGAAATCAAGAGTCGCATGTTCTACTGACTGAGCCAGCCAGGAGCCCCAGAATTTATAGAATTTATAGAGTGTAAAGACCTGGGGCACCTGGGTGGCTTAGTTGGTCAAGCGTCAGACTCTTGATCTCAGCTCAAGTCTTGATCTCAGTGTTGTGAGTTCGAGCCCCACACTGGGCTCCACACTGGGCATGGAGTCTACTTAAAAAAAAAAAAAAAAGTGAAGACTAAAAACAAGAAACCTGAAAACAACCAAAGTGATGATGTATCAAGAAATAAATTGGCCTTGGCAGAACTAGTTAAAAATGAAATAAAAGGCAAATCTTCCAAATGCGACAGGCCTACAGTTACAGTCTTTAAAAGCGCACGCACACCACCGCGAAGGTTTCCTGCTCTTAGAGATATATTCCCTTGGTTGAGGTGCTGACCACCACATCACTGACTGTAAGAGTCTACGCAAGCGAACACGAGTGCAGAGGATCACATGTAATTCAACCTTCAACTGGAAAAATTGTGAGTGACCTTTTCAAAGAGGCAAGGGAACATGGGACTGTCCCTCTGAATGAAGCCACAAGAGCTTTGAGTGATGACAAATTAAAGTCATTTGCATGTAGAGGGGACAGAGTGGGGCATTCCTTTCGTAGGCAGTCTCAATACATCTATGGAGAAAATCAGCCACAGGATGTTCAGATTTTGCTTACAACAGTTTCAGCAACAGCTTGCGTTTAGATGATGAGGAGTCGAAACCATACAATGACCCAACAAATGCTGAATTTCTGGAATCTGTTAAGAGAAGGGTGACTCTGCATGTATGCCTGAAATCCAGCAACTTATATTAGAAATCTTTTAACGTGACATTACTGGTGGCAGAATATTTCAAAAAAGAGACTCCCCTCAAACTTCAGTGACTGACTTGTGGTGGCCAAGTGAATTTGGATATGGAGGATCGTCAAGGTCAAGCATACCGAAAACCTAGAATAAGGTTCAGGGCTTTTAATGGAGAAAGGCAAAAACTTGGAAGCCTTACCCCTGAAAGAGCACACCTTCCTCCCCAGAAGTCGAGGAGAAGTCACTACTTAATGTAGCTGTGCTTATTCATGATTCAGGGGCAACAATAAAAATTCAAACCAGGGAAGCCTAGCTGTCTCCATCAGTAGACAATGTGACTCTCGATTTCAGGATCATGAGTTTGAGCCCTACGTTGGGCATAGAGATCACTTAAAAAAAGTTTTCAAACCCTTTAGCCAAAGACAGTCATTTGATACAAAGATTCAATAGGGTTGAATCCCCAGGTTCCTGGATGTTGGGGACTTTTTTGTACAGTCTTGTCCCGAATTTGCGACTTAAAAGACTTTATTCTTGTGACTTCATTTCCAGAGAGCTGATGAAAAGCCTACCACAAGAAGCAGATATTCTTAATACAGACGATCCTGGAACATCGTGAGGGTTAGGGGTGCTGACCCTTCCCCCCACAGTTGAAAATCTATGTATAACTTTGACTTTCCCCAAACTTAACTACTAATAACGTATTGTTGACCAGAGCCTTAATGATAATATAAAGTTGATGATCATGTATTTTGTATGCTATATGTAGTATATACTGTATTCTTTTTCATAAATCTGAAGAAAAAAATTGTTGATAAGAAAATCATAAGGAGGAGTGCCTGGGTGGCTCAGTTATTAAGCGTCTGCCTTTGGCTCAGGTCATGATCCCAGGGTCCTAGTATCGAGTCCCACATCGGAGTGGTGGGGGTGGGGGGTTCCCTGCTCAGCGGGAATCCTGCTTCTCTTTCTCCCACTCCCCCTGTTTGTGTTCCCTCTCTCATTCTGTCTCTCTGTGTCGAATAAATAAATAAAATCTTTTTTTAAAAAAAGAAAATCATAAGGAAAAGAAAATAGATTTACAATACTTCACTGTGTTTATCAGGAAAAATCTATGTATGAATGGACTCTCATAGTTCAAACCCATGTTGTTCTGGGATCAACTATACTATGATGTTTGAGCAACTAAAATAATATTGCTCTTATCCATGAAGCAGAGGGTAGGAAGGATTATGTGCCATTTTAATATAATAAAATACTTCCAGCATTAAAACAATCGAATTATTTTTATTACTTAAGCACATTTTAATATTTAAATACATTTTATACATAAATACAGTTTGGTCCTATTCTGTCTTCCAGCCTGAGTATAGATAATATTGGACTAGAGATGGATCTTGAGATTACTGTGTTTGAGTTTTTAGTTGCAGGGCGGGCTTATGGTGATAGACTTTTTTTTTTTTTTTTTTTCAGTAAACTCTACACCCAACATAGGGCTCAAATTTATGACCCCACGACCAAGAGTGTCACGCTGTACTGACTGAACTAGCCAGGTGTCCCATGGTGATTGATAGCTTTTAAATATCGAGTCAACCCAATGTGTTACATTCTCAATATTAATGTAATAACACCTATTTGCAGAAAAAGGGAACAAAACCCCCGTTTTGATGAATGCATTTGGTAGAATTTGCACTAAACTTCTTTGATGCTTCATTGATCAACAGCCATTAAGAAATCACTTTATGAAATTAAGTTGAAAGTGTTTCTGTGCTATATACCAGAGAGTACCTGTATTCTGATTTTGAAATAGTTTGATCATATAATAATTATTTCTCTCGTTTAGAGTCTTTAAAAAGATTTTACTTATTATTTAATTGAGAGAGAGAGAGAGAGCATGAGCAGTGGGAGTAGCAGGCAGAGGGAGAATCAGACCCCCTGCTGAGGAGGGAGTGAAACACAGGACTTGATCCCAGGACCCTGAGATCATGACCCAAGCAGAAGGCAGATGCTCAGCTGACAGCCACTCGGGAGCCCCTTCTATTTAGTTTTTATACATCCTTTTTACTTATCAACTTAGCTACATTACTAGGATCAAAAAATACAGTTTGGCATTGCATTTTATAGAGCTGGTATCATCATAAACCAGAAATAAAAGGACACAAATGTCAGCGGTCCTTGAGAAGATGTGATAAAGAACACTTGATTTTTATTTATTTATTTTTAAGGTTTTATTTTTACTTTTTTTTTTAAGATTTATTTATTTATTTTACAGATACAGAGACAGACCCTGCCCCTGTGCGCATGTGCACGTGTGAGCAGGGGGAGGGGCAGAGGGAGAGGGAGACAAGTGAACTCCCCGTGAAGTGGGGAGCCCAACAGGCATTCAATTCCAGGACCCTGAGATCACGATCTGATCTGAAATCAAGAGTCAGATGCCACCCAGGGGCTCCAAGCTTTTATTTTTAAACAATCCTTACACCTAACATGGGGCTTGAACTCACAACCCTGAGACCACATGTCCCACCCTCCACTGACTGGAGCCAGCCAGATGCCCCCAAGAGTACTTTAAAATGGAGTTATTACGGCGCCTGGCTGGCTCACTGGGTTAAAGCCTCTGCCTTCGGCTTAGGTCATGATCTCAGGGTCCTGGGATTGAGCCCCACATAGCACTCTCTGCTTGGCGGGGAGCCTGCTCCCCCCCACCGCCTCTCTGCGTACTTGTGATCTCTCTCTCTCTGTCAAATAAATAAATAAAATCTTTTAAATAAATAAATAAGTAAATAAAATGGAGTTATTAGGGTGCCTGAGGGTGGCTCACGGGTAAGCGACTGCCTTTGGCTCAGGTTGAGATCCCAGGATCCTGGGATCAAATCCCGAATTAGGCTCCCTGCTCAGTGGGGGGTCTGATTCTCCCTCTGCCCACTACCCCTACTGCTCATACTCTCTCTCTTCCTGTGTCAAATAAACAAAATCTTTAAAAAATAAAATGGAGTCATTACACTCTCTCCCAGAGCCTGTCCTTATCACATTCATTTATTCACTCAACACAGGGGGACCCACAATTTCTAGGGGACCCACTTTATACACTGAAAACTGTTGTAACTGCTCAGTATATTCTATTCCAGGACAAAACTAGTGTAGAATCTCATGAATGTTTTTTCTGTTAGACACACCGGATCTAAGGACTGACAGCATGTTTGCATTTCTGCTGAAGCCAAGCATTTCGTGGGTGAGGCCGGCTGCATCAGGAACAACAGAAATGCTTTTTCTTCTTTCCAGATATGACTTCATCTTCGGTCTCTACCCCTCATTAATAATAAAGTAATAGTTTCCTATCACTGCCATAACAGAGTACTACAAGTTTGGTGCCTTAAAATAACACAGATTTTCAATCTTACAGTTCTATACGTGAGAAGTCCACCATGGGTGTTGCTAGATTAAAATCAAGGTAGCAGGGATGCCTGAGTGGCTCAGCCAGGTCAGCGTCTGACTTCAGCTCAGGTCACATGATCCCCAGGTCCTGGGATCGAGTCTCGAGTCAGCCTCCTTGCTCAACAGGGAGTCTGCTTCCCCTCCCTGCCACGACCTGCCCCTCCCCCTGCTTGTGTTTTCTCTCTCTCTCTCTCTCTCTGACAAATCTTAAAAAATAAAATCAAGGTTGACAGTGGGGCTGCATTTTTCTCAGGAGGCTGCAGGGGAGAATCACTTCTTACCTTTCCAGCTTCCAGAGCCTGCCTGCATTTCTTGGCTTGTAGCCCCCTTTTTGCACAGTTCAGGCCCCCCTCCTGTAATCCCATCTCTCTGCAACAGCCAGGGAAATTTCTCTGTGTTTATGGGCTCATGTGATTAGATTGGCCCACTGGATAATCCAGGATTATGCCCCATCTTAAATCTGTAGGAACCTCAATCCCACCTGCAAAGTTGAGGGGCCTTTACCATGTTAATTAACACATCACAGCTTCCTTCTGGTTGCTCCAGGGGAAACCTGTCCTTCCCCTCTTCCAGTTTACAGAGGCAGCTGGCGTCCCTTGGCTCAAGGCCATATCATGGCCATCTCTGCTTCTGGCCTTTAATCTTTTACAGTTTTGATTCTCTTGCTTCCCTCTTACAAGGACCCTTGTGATCACACTTTTTAAAGATGTATTTATCTATTTCAGAGACAGGGAGAGGGGCAGAGGGAGAGAGAGAATCCCCTGCAGGCTCCTCGCTGAGCAGGGAGCCCAATATGGAGGTTATCTCTCTCCACCCCAAGATCATGACCTGGGCAGAAATCAACCAACTGAGGCAGCCAGGCTCCCCTCCTTGTGATTATGTTTAGCTCACCCAGATGATCCAGCATAATCTCCTCATCTCAAAATGTTGGATTTCATCATATCTGCAAAGTCCCCTTCATCGTATAAGGTAAACTATTCACAGATTTGAGAGTTAGGACATGAACATTTTTGGAGGGCCATTATTCTGCCTGCCATAGCTGACCTTTGCCCCCAAAGTCTGCATCCAACCCATATAAACACATCCCATCCAAAGGTGCTCAAAAGCCTCAACCCATGACAACATCAACTCAAAGTCCAAAATTTTATCAGAATCTCACCATTGGGGTGCCTGGGGGGCTCAGTCTGTTGGGTGGCTGCCTTCAGCTCAGTGATCCCAGGGTTCTGGGATCGAGCCCCACATGGGGCTCCCTGCTTCATTAGGGGTCTGCTTCTCCCTCTCCCTCTGTCCCTCCCCTACTCCCTGATCTTGTTCCCTCTCTCATTCAAATAAATAAATAAAATCTTTAAAAAAAAGACCTCACCATCTCGAAAGTCCCAAATCTCATTATTTAAATTACTTGACGTTTGGTGAGGACTTGGGTATGATTCCTGGGGCACAGTTGCTCTCCTTCTGTGTACCTGCAAACCTACAAAACAAGTTCTCAGCTCCCAGATATAAGAGTAAGACAGTTCTAGAATAATAGTTACAGATATGCCCATTTAAAAAGCAGAAAATGGAATGAACGAAGGAGCCACCAATGTCCTAAGCAATGTAGAAACCCAGCCAGGCAGGCAGTATTCATTAGGCTTTAAGGCCTGGGGATAATCTGTGGCTCCCGGCTCCATCCTATGGGCCTGAAAACTCCGCAGCAGAGCAGGCTTCCCTTTCCCACGAGAGGCACCACACATTTGCAGCTGACGCGTTTTATCAGCTGGTTTCCTGCCTGTAGATGAGCAGTTCTTTCGCACCTGCTGTGGAGTGTTCTGGTCTTAAATCATCTTCCTAAGTTCTTTTTAGTGAATTCCTGAAATCACTGTAACTTTTAAGAATGTGTAATCAGGGGCACCTGGGTGGCTCAGTGGGTTAAAGCCTCTGCGTTCAGCTCAGGTCATGATAGAGCTTGGGTCCTGGGATAGAGCCCCGCATTGGGCTCTCTGCTCAGCGGGGAGCCTGCTTCCTCCTCTCTCTCTGCCTGTCTCTCTACTTGTGATCTCTCTCTCTGTCAAATAAATAAATAAAAAATCTTTCAAAAAAAAAAAATGTGTAATCAGGGTGCCTGGGTGGCTCAGTTGGGTAAATGTCTGCCTTCAGTTTGGGTCGTGATCCTAAAGTCCTTGGTTCAAGTCCCATGTCGTCTCCCTGCTTAGCAGGGGAGTCTGCTTCTCCCTCTCCCTCTGCCTGCTGTTCCCCCTGCTTGTGCTCTCTCGCTCTCTCTGCAAATAAATAAATAAAATCTTTAAAAAAACTATAATCATCTCAAGAAAGATTATGTCACAATGAGCAGAAAGACAACCATGGGTGAGGTCAGTCATTTTGCGTCTGCTTATCAATAAAGAATGTTGTTGGGGGAACAAAAAAAGGACAAGACTTTCAGAGATTGGAAGTGACTGGGCAAAAAAAAAAAAAAAAAAAAGACGGCGGGGGAGGGTGGGGGACGCCTGGGTGGCTCAGTCGTTAAGCATCTGCCTTTGGCTCAGGGTCCTGGGATGGAGCCCCCTACCAATCAGGCTCTCTGCTCAATGGGGAGTCTGCCCCTCCCCACTGCTTGTGCTCTTTTGCTTACGTTTGCACTCTCTCTCTCTGAAATAAATAAAATCTTTTTTAAAAAATGACAGAAAGAAAGAAATTGCCATCTTCACAAGTGTCCTGGGGTTGGATTGTCTTCCTTCTTAATGGACACATTTTCATCTCCTCAGCTGGGCGAATTTGAAGAAGAGTGGCGAGGAGAGGCCACGCACCACGTATCCTAGAGGCGGAACCAGACTCCTGGAGTCCCAATCCTGGCTCTATCACTTATTAGGGATGTGACTCTGGGTAAATGTTTAATCTCTCTGTACCTCAGTTTTCTCATCTGTGCAATGGGTATGGCATTGGTGCATGCCTCATAGGATAGTTATGAGGATTGCATGCGCTTTTACCTGTAACCTATCCAGCACATAGTAGGTTCTGTATATGTGTTTGTTATCTAAGTACTTAAATTAAGAATAGAAGATTATTTGGCGTGGAGTGTGTGATTTCTAAGAAGAAAAAAAAAGGTAAAAGGTAATAAGGACTGGAAATAAAATCAAAGAAAGCCCCCAGAACATAAAGTAAACGAGTTTCAGTCCAATGCATAAGGCATGGTACCATTTGTGGGGGGGAAATCTACTTCTACAAGGTATGTGTCTGTACGTAAACTCACAGAAATGTGTCTGGCAGGATACTTAGCTCTCTAGAGGGGACAGACGGGCGAGGAGAACCTCTGTGTTATTTTCCACAGCTGAATTGTTACCATGAGAACATATCTATGTGTTCTTTGTTTTTTGGGTTTGTTTGTTTTTTTGTTTTTTTTTTTTGCAAATCAACGTTCAAGAACAAAGCCCCCAGGAAGCAATGAGGAAGAGTGGCCAGGTCCCCATCTGGGAGTGAAGGGAAGTCACAGAATAGATGACATCAGAATTGGATCTTCAAGGAGGCATCGCCTGAGGAAAAGAGACTGCTGAAGCCAGGGCAGCCAGAGAAGAAAATGATGTGTTTGAGGAAGGATCGGAATTTATCTGAGCAGAGTTCTGGCCTGTGTGGTTGGGCGGGAAGAGGAAGGGAGGGACAGGTCTGAGACTGGGCTGTGGGGATGGGTTTAGGGTCGGTGGGAAAGGGCTGCTAGACACACAGAGGGGGGTTGAACTTTGTGGAGATGACTTTTTAAGCCGCTATGGGGCATGATTACAAAAGAAGTATCCTTTGGCAGCCAGGTAGCAAGTGGACCAGACAGGTAGGGAATGGTTGCTTGGGGACTGGTTAAGGAGACTGCTGCACTGCCCCTGGAGAATTGCCCCGCAAATGACAGAACAGGGTCTGCAAGTGACAGAACAGGGTCTGCGTAGGGATGGAAGAAGGGCTGGGTTTTAGAGAGAATTAGGAGGAGGCATCCACAGTACCTGCCCTCAGCATCAACTCCCCATTTGTGTGGTAACTGTATCCTGCTTTGGGGGACCACCTTTTGTCACCTTTGGCCTCTGTGCTTTTGGCTCTGGGCTCCAAGGGTGGGACACAGGATGTACGTCATTAAGGCATTCTGCCTGCTTAGCCACCTTTCCTGGAGCGCATGATCCCAAGCAGGACAATCAGGGACACCAAGACCTATTCTGGGACATCCTGCAAGGCAACTCCCTCCTGAGACCAGGTGTGAGACAATGGGAACCTGAAAACGCTCAAGCCACCGTGTGCCCGAGGGAAGGGGAGCCTATGGCTGGATCTTGGCAGCATCCTTGGAGCCCCAAATGAAGCTAAACCTTAGCCAGCTGTGGCCACAGACTTCTCACAAGCCAGTGATTTTTTTTTTAAAGATTTTATTTATTTATTGACAGAGAGAGATCACAAGTAGACAGAGAGGCAGGTAGAGAGACAGAGAGAGAGAGGGAAGCAGGCTCCCCGCTGAGCAGAGAGCCCGATGCGGGACTCGATCCCAGGACCCTGAGATCATGACCTGAGCCGAAGGCAGCGGCTTAACCCACTGAGCCACCCAGGCGCCCCGCCAGTGATTTTTAAATTCAGTTCAATTTAATTTAGTTTGTCTAGCAGGCCTTCCCAACCGACCCTAAACCCATCCCCACAGCCCAATCTCTTGCCTGGGTGGCTCAGTTGGTTAAGTGTCCACCCTCAGCTTGGGTCATGATCCTGGGGTCCTTGCTCAATGCGGAACTTGCTTCTCCCTCTCCCTCTGCCTGCTGATTCCCCTGTTGTGTGTGCTCGCTCTCTCTCTCTCTCTCTCTCTCTCTCTGACAAATAAATAAGCAAAATCTTTTTAAAAAATTAATTTAGTTTGGCTTAAGTCAGTTTGAGTAGCATTTTCCGTTCAAACTGAACTGAATTAAGAGTATTCAGCGTTTCTAATGATTAGCCCTGGGAACAAAGAGCATCTCTGAAATCTATTGCTCTTGGTCTTCTGGTAGTAAATAAGGACAAAAAGATGTCCTTAGCCACTGTCAGGCCCTCTTAGGGAGAGGAGGATGTGTTGCTCTGATTTGCTAAGTTAACAGAATTTAATAAGGCTTTCGAGATTCTGGAAGGGGTGGCCCAGGCCTGTGTTACTACCAGACTTTGGGATTTCACAGAATTCAGCAGCAAAGTTACAAAGACAAATCTTAGGGTCCAAATTAGAATCCCAAGTGGTTTGTTGTTTTCGTTTTCTTTTTTTATTTTTTTTTATTTTTTTTTAAGATTTTATTTATTTATTTGACAGAGAGAGAGATCACAAGTAGATGGAGAGGCAGGCAGAGAGAGAGAGAGAGAGAGGGAAGCAGGCTCCCTGCTGAGCAGAGAGCCCGATGCGGGACTCGATCCCAGGACCCTGAGATCATGACCTGAGCTGAAGGCAGCGGCTCAACCCACTGAGCCACCCAGGCGCCCCTCGTTTTCTTTTTTTAAAGATTTTTTTAAAAGAGAGAGCAGGGGAAGGGAGAGGTATGGGGAGGGACAAAGGGAAAGGGAGAACAAGAGACTCTCAGGCAGATTCCCCACTGAAAGCAGAGCCTGTCCCAGAGATCATGACCTGAGCTAAAACCAAGAGTCAGATGCCCAACCGACTGAGCCACCCGGGCACCCCCAAAATTGCCAACTTTTAATTTTGGTAAGTAATCATAAAAGAATATATCATGAAATACCATAAAAGAAATAATATTTTTGCTCTCTGTCTCTCACGCACACATATCGACACATACACACACAGAGAAAGGATAACTTTCAAATAAAGCATATCCCTTTCCTTTTTTTTTTTTTTTAAGATTTTATTTATTTATTTGACAGACAGAGATCACAAGTAGGCAGAGAGGCAGGCAGAGAGAGAGAGAGGAGGAAGCAGGCTCCCCGCCGAGCAGAGAGCCCGATGTGGGGCTCGATCCCAGGACCCTGAGATCATGACCTGAGCCAAAGACAGAGGCTTAACCCACTGAGCCACCCAGGTGCCCCAGCATATCCCTTTCCAATGAAAACGTCCGGCGGGTTTGTAAAGGACACTACCTTTTTCTCACGGTTCTCTCTCTGTCTCAGGTACGAGAAAACTTCTTACCAGCAGTGCCTAGTGGAGAACGCTGTGCCCCTCGGTAGAGCCCACACCCGTCAGATGTCATCCACATCCCTGGGATAGGGTAAGTCTGAGCTACACAGGCCCAGGCCTAGGAGGAGGATTGCAGATCCCAGGGAAAGGCCTCTCTCAAGGTAGGGAGGCTCTGGCAAGGGAAGCCAGACAGCGAGAGCATGAAGCTCGGAGAGACTGGAGGAAATCTCGTTCCCACCACTGGAGGAAATCTCGTTCCCACCACTGCCCGAGTCCAGCCAGCCCTCTCGCCAGTCCACCACCTGAGTGGGGACCCCAGGAGCCCTGAGTACAGACTAGTTGCAGTGCTGGGTCTAGAGGAGGGTGCTGGGAGAGACTGGGGACTGTGAACAGTCAGGGTCCCACCTCTGGAGCAGCAGAGGCCTCGCTGGGGTTTCAGCATCAACAGAGACTGGGGCCAAGCTCCAGAGTGTGGCGTGGGCTGCTCTTTTGTGCCCTGAGGAAGAGTAGCTCCTTCAGCTCAGCTCAGAGAGGGGGAAGACATTAGCCTAAGGGTGACGGGATGGAAGTCTCGCCCCTCCACAGCCCCTTCCTAGGGCAGGCACTTACCCACCCAGTGAAGCAGGGTTCGTAGGAAGGAGACGCTGACGAGTCACCGTTAGCAGGCATGTGCACTGCAGTCATGCGGTAACTATCAGAAAGTGCTCCAACTTTCAGTCGGAGGGACCTGAACACCCCCGTTTTATAAGGGAGACTGGATGGAAGCTACTGGGAGAGAGCCAAGACCCTGGGGCAGGGCAGGAGGACAACCAGATGGAGGGGCCGGGGGAGAGTGAACAAAGCATGGAGGAAGGCCAGGGAAGCAGGCCCAGACAAGGCAGGCAGGAATGGACTGATGGGAAACACAGTGGAAAAAGTACTCTCTGCACCCCGCTCTGGACACGGAGTGTGTGTACGTGCATACACGGACCCGAGAGCTTGTTTCTCTAGTAGTAGGCTCTGCTCTTCCAGAGCATTCTCCCCGCTCTCTGCCCTTGTCAACTTCCAGGCCCTACCAACTCATCTGTCTTTGCCTTATCTCCCACCCAAGTTCCTGAGAAACCCAAAATCTAAGCTGCTCGGAATGTCTGTCTCCAGTGAGGCCCTGAAAACCATCATCTCCAGCCAGTCTACAACTCCCCTGACCTTGTACTAGGGGTCCATCAGCTCGGGCAGAGAAGAGCAGGGGTTCCAGCGGTCTCCGGAGCGGCCACCAACAGCTCAGAACACTTTGTGTCTTCTGCAAGAGTTGCAGCTTCCCACCGGGAGGCATACCCAATCCCAGCTCTGGAACTCCACGACTTCAAGGTCGAGTGAGGCTGTGTGACCTGAGATCCTATGATCCCATGCTCCTGGGGCCCAGACCTGCCCCCCACCATATCAGAGAAGCCAGAGGATGTGTGCCAAGTCATATGCACTGTGTTGTTTATTGTCCCATGTTACCCATGGGACAGGGGAGGGATGGGGAAGGGAGCCCTGGGGCAGAGAGAGACGGAAGGAGGGGGCAGTGGGAACCATCCATTTTCTGAACTCTGCCCTTTCTTCCAGCTGGTGATGGGTGCGGACTTGGCTACCAGCAGGACGCCGTCAGATACAAGCACAGTGTTGTGTGAGAAGGTTAGGCACCGTCTCATACTTGAAAGAGTAGCCGCCGTCTGTGGTGGTACGGACACGTAGGGACCTCATGGTCCCAGGGAGGGCAGCACAGCAGGGCTGTGCCCCTGGCAACAAGGAAAGAGGTTGGACAGGGGTGGGAGGAACCCCGGGCCCCGGCAGGGACAGGTCCAGTGGGGCAGACAGCCCACATCCCCCATGGCAATAATGGAAGATGAAACTGGGTGGGTATACAATCCACCGTTCCCAGCCCAGCTCCTGGAAGGAGATATTGAGCGCGGCTCTGTGACAGTCGGCATAGGAGGCAGGTTCCTCCGGAGGCCTCTGGAGCAGACGCAGAGCGGCGGGAGACCAGGGCCAGGGCAGCGGGGGAGTGGAGCGTCGGGCTCGCTCCCCCACACTGGGTGGCCTGGCCCGGGTGTGGGCCACCAGGAAGGGTGTGGTCTCGGGCCCGGCTGAGCAGGAACAGAGAGGGCAGCGGAGCAGCAGCACCAAGACCGGGTTGGTCAGCAGAGGGAGGGCAGAGGGGGCGAGGTGCAGCACCGCCCATCGAGGGGGTGCCTGGCCCAATGACATGGGCACGGCCATGGGGACCCCCGACGACAGCGCCAGCAGGCTTAGCAGGGGCCCAGAGCTATTGGAAGCCACTTTGCTCCGCCTGTCCAGTCCCGTGTGGAACCACAGGTGGGCTGAAGTCACTTGGCGGCTGCGCATGTGCTGGGATGGCCGGAACACGTATGTGAAGAGGCCGTCCTCCGCCTCCGGGGTCAGCTCTCTAGCCACTGGCTGGTCCGTGCACCTGGCACCTGCAGGAGACAGAGGGAAGGAAGAGGGCAGCCCCGACCGGGAGAGCCTGGGACCTCTCCTCTTCCCCAATGGCAGGGACGCGACTGCTGGCCACCAGCCAGCCACACTCTGAGCGCTCTGCCCACGCACAGAAGCTCTCCATTTGTTATTTCATCCCTAAAGGACTTAAAAAATACAAGATGTTGCCAACTTCTCTCCGAAATGGTTTTACCAATTAATATTCCCATCAGCCACGTATATAAGAGGCCCTGCCCGCCCTTCGCCAGCGCTTGGCATCGTTAGACCTAAATGTTTATTCACCGGTCATGTGAAACAGAATCTTGAATGAAGGTACCTTGAATACAGGGGCATTTGTTTTATTCCCCCAGATAGCTTTAAAAAAAAATTTTTTTTTAAGATTTTATTTTTAAGTGATCTCAACACCCAACATGGGGCTTAAACTCACAACCCCAAGATCAAGGGTCACACGCTCTCCTGACTGAGCCAGCCAGGCTCCCCACCCCATGTATCTTTTTATATTGTCAGAAATACTGCATGATACAGTCTTTAAAACAACTCCGGTTTAGGGGCACCTGGGTGGCACAGTCTGTTGAGCATCCTACTCTTGGTTTCAGCTCAGGTCATGATCTCAGGGTTGGGGGATCGAGCCCCCCACTGGGCTCCACACCAGCATGGAGTCTGCTTGATATCCTCTGCCCCTCCAGCTTGTGCTCTCTCTTTCTTAAAAAAAAAAATAAGTATTTTTTTTAACTCCACTTAAAAAAATAGGTTAACATTCAAAAGAAAAAGTGGCAGGGGTGGGGGGTTGGGAGGAGAAAGCATATCACTCAGGATAGAAGGCAGTGCTTTCTAAGAAAGGCAGTTGGCGTCCTTCCACGACAGGTACGAAGATAGGGGAAGGACTAGAGATTGGGACGACACTGTCCCACGCATTCTCTCATTTAAAATCTCACGATTGATCTATTCTGCGGATAAGGAAACAGGGTGACAAAGAGGAAGGGACATTTAACTACTAAGTGGCCAGGCTGGGATACCGCCCGATCCCAAAGCCGCCCTGAGTCACTGCGCTGCACAAAGCACAAGACCAAGGCACAAGGAGGAAGGAGCTCCTCTCTGAAGCAAAGGATAAGTGGGATTACGAGAAAGTCCACCTGGAAGAGGGCTTTACTGGTTCCGTCAGTGGAACTGCAAAACACACATATGGAGATAAAAGGCAATTTAAGAGAAAGTAGATTAATTTCCTGGAAAAGTTTCCCAACAAATCTTACCCCTGCATTTCTGGTATCTTTTCAAGTCTCAGCTAATTAGGACAAAAGAAACAAGGTTTGAAGTAGGGAGCAGAGGCAGAGGAAGAAGGAAGGGTGAAGGAAAGGGGCCCAGACCCAAATGTCTGTCTCTAGAGACTCTTGGTCTCCCAGATGAATGTCTCCCAAATGCCTCCCCTGAGCCTTGCACCTTTTCGCTTAATCCTGAGAGGTAGGCATTATTGCCCATTTTCGGGTGAGGAGACGGAAGATTCAACCGCAGACCTGTCTGGCCATGGAGCCCACGCTGTATGTACCACACTGCTTCTCCAAGTCGCCCTGCCGGTCCCCACCTTCATTACCTGTAGCTGGGAAAAGGATGGCCTGGGAGACATCCTCCTCCTCCCTGGGCTCAGAGCCCCTGCGCAGGAAGCCCCCCTGGGCATGTCTTCGGGGCAGACGCCTGCCTCCAGGATCCCCTCCTTCCCCGGCCAGTGTGGGGGGCCCCAGAGCATCCAAGAACAGGGCCCTCACCTTGGCCAGCACAAGTGCCCGGTCCAGCTCTGGCCCATGGCAGCCATGCCCACTCTTTGGGGACAGCAGCAAGAGGAGCAGGAGTGGCAGATGGGGCGACATAGCTCACCTAGCCCTGCCAACTGTGAACCCGCTCCCTGCCCTGTGCCCGTTCTGTCAGGGTCTGCTCCCTGCTTCCCCACTCTGCCCTCAGCATCCCACCTCGGGTCCTCTTCTACCCTTTTCATCCTGGTCTCCCCAGTCCTTCCCACGCCCTGCAATCCAGAGTGGCCCCTGCCCATGGCATTGAGACCTCCTATCTCTGACGCAGATGTCTGTGGCCCTGAGCCTTATCTTCCACTCCTGCCAAGTGTGTGGGGGAGGGGGCTGGTGAGGGTTTTCACCCCGAGTGACCTGACCCACACATACCACCCCTTCCCCTACTCTCTCTCTCTCTCTCTCTCTCTCTCTCACACACACACACACACACAGCCACATCCCTATACCCAGCACAGAGGTGACATCAGGTGGGACAGGAGCCTCAGAGCTGCGGTCTGCCAGCTCCTAAGAGTGTTATTCGTCGCAAAGACAGAATGCGACGGCCCCTCAGACCTTCTGGGGCCCCTTTCAACCAAGCAGCTGCTAGGCCATTCCTGGGGGGAAGGGCTGAGGCTGGGGCTAGAACTGGGGCTAGGGTGGGGGGCAGGTGGTCCCGCCTGCTCTAAACTTAGCCTGGAGGAGCCAGTCTGGGCTCTTGTCCCTCCAGCTGTGTCATCAGAGAATATTTTTGGGATTGGCAGCTGCAGGCGCCTCTGCCACTCAGGCCCTAGCCTGGCGGGCGGTTGGGGACCTGGCGGCTGGAGGTGGGAGGGAGGAGGGGAGAGAGGCCCGGGCTGTGGGAGGGGGCTGGGAAGAGAGGCTCTCCGGAGCAGGAAGCCAGGCCGCGGGCAGAGGAGGCTGCGGGGCCCCTCGCAGCAAAGGCAAACAGGAAGGACTGCCCCTGAGCGCTCGGCTGGGGGCCCGGGAATCGCCGCCGCCGCAGAGCCGCAGCTCCGGGCTAAGGGTAAGGAGACGAACCGGGAACCGGCGGCCGGGGGAGAGCTCCGCGGCCGGGCCCCAGCCGCTCACCCCCTCGAAGGCCCCGGCCGCCGCCCCCGGCCTCCGCGCGCCCGCCGCCCGCCCTTCCCCCGCGCCGCTGCGGGCTGGCCGCGACCGCCGCCACGATGAAGGCGGGCTCCGGGGATCAGGGGAGCCCCCCGTGCTTCCTGCGCTTCCCGCGGCCCGTGCGGGTGGTAAGTGGCGCCGAGGCCGAGCTCAAGTGCGTCGTCCTGGGGGAGCCGCCGCCCATTGTCGTGTGGGAGAAGGGCGGCCAGCAGCTGGCGGCCTCGGAGCGCCTGAGCTTCCCGGCCGACGGCGCCGAGCACGGCCTGCTGCTGAGCGGCGCGCTGCCCACAGACGCGGGGGTCTACGTGTGCCGCGCCCGCAACGCGGCCGGCGAGGCCTACGCGGCGGCCGCCGTCACCGTGCTGGAGCCACCGGCCCCCGAGTCCGAGCCCCAGCCCGCCGAGCGCCCGCTGCCGCCTCCCGGGGCCGGGGAGGGCGCCCCGGTGTTCCTAGCGGGGCCCCCGTCCCAGTGGGTGCTGCGGGGGGCGCAGGTGGTGCTGACGTGCCAGGTGGGGGGCCTCCCCGCGCCCGCGCTCTACTGGGAGAAGGACGGGATGGCCCTGGACGAAGTGTGGGACAGCGGCCACTTCACTCTCGAGCCTGGCCGCGCCGAAGGTGGCCAGGGCGTGAGCCTAGCGCTGCGCATCCTGGCTGCGCGGCTGCCGGACTCGGGCGTCTACGTGTGCCACGCCCGCAACGCGCACGGCCACGCGCAGGCCGGAGCGCTGCTGCAGGTGCACCAGCCCCCCGAGAACCCGCCCGAGGACCCCGACGAGGCCCCCAAGCCCGTGGTGGAGCCTCTCAAGTGCGCGCCCAAGACCTTCTGGGTGAACGAGGGCAAGCACGCCAAGTTCCGCTGCTACGTGATGGGCAAGCCGGAGCCCGAGATCGAATGGCACTGGGAGGGCCGCCCGCTGCTCTCCGACCGCCGCCGCCTCATGTACCGCGACCGCGACGGCGGCTTCGTGCTCAAGGTGCTCTACTGCCAGGCCAAGGACCGCGGGCTCTACGTGTGCGCAGCGCGCAACTCCGCGGGGCAGACGCTCAGTGCCGTGCAGCTGCACGTCAAAGGTACTGAGACGCGCCCCCCATCCCCGCCCGGGTTTCCCGGGCCCTGAGGAGGGGCCTCCGGCGCAGCCGCAGAGACGGTGGGGGGGAGAGAGGCGGAGTAGTCACATACCTTTTCCTGTCCACCTCCCACCCCCCAGAGATTCGGCTGTAGTAGGTCTCCAGGGTACCCAAGAACTACTTAGCAACACCCCTAAGTGATTCTGAGGCCTAGAGTGGAAAACGACCCTTTGATAAACGGCTTTAAGGAATGATTGATGGACCAGCCAAGAGGGAGCGCTTCTAGTCCAGTGGATTTCAGCCTTTTTGTTTTACTCCCCCTCCCTCAATTGAAATCCCATGTGGGGCCCCCACATAGGAGACTGATATAAGGAACATTTTAGGTCTAGGTCCAGATTTATACCATGTACTTATAAAACCTATCAGTGAGGACAATGGTGTTATTTTATTGAATATACACTGCATTCCTAACTGGGTCTCCTCGGTGAGTCCTGTGGGAAAGTCTCGGGCTGCAGGGAACACACTGAGAAACTCCTGATTCACACCAAAGGGAAGCTTGAGGGAGGAAACATGCCCTTTTACGAAACTGCTCTCCATGTTCGAAAGAAGAAGGTGAAGGAGAGGAAATTTCTATTTCACAGTTGAATCATCAACAATATTTCACAAATGCTTACAGTGCTCATAAACAGAAAACCCGAAGGGGGGGAACGCAGCCCCCCACTGGAAGGTAAACTCTCCATAATCGGAGCTCATCACAGCTGGAGGGATTATACCGTCACTAGTTATTACCCACCTTGTTCCCTCGGGGGAAGAAAAGTTGGCAAATCCTGCCAGCCCTGCCTGGTGCTCAGTCAGGCGTATGGTCCCTGTGTTGTCCTGCTAAGGTCTGATACACCCCAAACCCGCGGGGCCACACTAACTAACACCACCAGGAAGAGGAGAAGCCCAGTGGGAAGGCAGAGCTTGCCTACACCTTCGGGACAAAGTTGATGCCCCAATGGCCTCATAACCCACCGGTCATTTCTATCATCATTTCCTTTGGTAGAGTGCCGTTTTGAAAATGACGAAAGGACTTTTTATATATATTTTTCACTGCACTTTTAAAAAATCATTTTGTGTATTTATTTATTTATGTTCACCAGGATAATTGTACCCCTTGACCATCATCCTCTATTCTCCCTCCCGCCCTTCCCTCTGGTACCCCGCAGTTTGTTCTCTATACTTGAGAGTCTATTTCTTGGTTTGCCCCCCTCTTTTTTCCCCGTTTGCTCGTTTGTTTTGATTCTTAAATTCTACATACAAGTGAGATCATACGGTATTTGTCTTTCTCTGAGCGACTTATCTCGCTCAGCATTCTATTCTCTAGCTCCACCCAGGTGAAAGCAACTAAAGTACTTTTTTTTTTAATATATTTTTTAAGATTTTATTTATTTATTTGACAGAGAGAGACACAACAAGAGAGGGAACACAGCAGAGGAGTGGGAGCGGGAGAAGCAGGCTTCCCTCTGAGCAGGGAGCCCGATATGGGGCTCGATCCCAGGACCCTGGGATCATGACCTGAGCTGAAGGCAGACACTTAACGACTGAGCCACCCAGGCACCCCGATTAAAGTACTTTAAAAGAGAAATTCGTGGGACGCCTGGGTGGCTCGGTGTGTTAAGCCACTGCCTTCGGCTCAGGTCATGATCCCAGGGTCCTAGGATGGAGTCCCGCATCGGGCTCCTTGCTCAGCAGGGAGCCTGCCTCCCTCTCTGCCTCTACCTGCCTCTCTGCCTGATTGTGTGCTTTCTCTCTCTCTCTTTCTGACAAATAAATAAATAAAATCTTTTAAAAAAGAGAGAGAGAAATTCGACTCAGACCCTTGCAGAATTTGTGTAGAGCCCCAAGAGACCCCAGGGAACAGCTTGAAACTCACTGATGGGATCCAAGCCCTTCCATCCCTTTCCCAATTTAAAGTCAGGAAACTTGAGTGGCTGACTCTAGATTTTGGCTTTGGTCATAACCTTGGAGTCCTGGGATCAAGCCTCACATCCCGCATCAGGCTCTGCGCTCAGTGGGGAGTCTGCTTCAGGATTCTCTCTCTAAAATAAATATGTAATTTTTTAATGAATATGTATTTTTTTTAAATAATAAAGTCAGGAAACCAAGGCCCAGGATCACCAGAATGGCCTTGCTCAAGGTGATGTGGCTGACGAGTGTCAGGGTCAGACGAGAATTTAGGCCCTCTCACTCCCCTTCCGGTGGTTTTCCTGTGATTCCAGAACCCCTGCAGGCCCCGGGAGAAAAATGGCAGGAGCTCATGTGGGTTTAGGCACTTGATGATGCAAGGAGTCCTTCCCCTGGCCGGGCCCCCTCCACAACCTTTTCCTGCCTCTCCCCTCCACACAGAGCCCCGCCTCCGCTTCACCAGGCCCCTGCAGGACGTGGAAGGCCGGGAGCATGGGATCGCCGTGCTGGAGTGTAAAGTGCCCAACTCTCGCATTCCCACGGCCTGGTTCCGCGAGGACCAGAGGCTGCTGCCCTGCCGCAAGTACGAGCAGATCGAGGAGGGTACCGTCCGGCGCCTCATCATCCACAGGCTGAAGGCAGACGACGACGGTGTCTACCTGTGCGAGATGCGGGGCCGGGTGCGCACCGTGGCCAACGTGACCGTCAAAGGTGGGCTAGCCAGCGGGAGGATGCCGGGGCGGAGGCCAGCCCAGACCCCCGGCTGAGGGATTCACATGCCTATCTCAGGGCCCATCCTGAAGCGGCTGCCCCGGAAGCTGGACGTCCTCGAGGGAGAGAACGCTGTGCTGCTGGTGGAGACACAAGAAGCTGGGGTCGAGGGGCGCTGGAGCCGCGATGGGGAGGACCTGCCGGCTACCTGCCAGAGCAGCTCTGGCCACATGCACGCCCTGGTCCTTCCAGGGGTCACCCGAGAAGATGCTGGCGAGGTCACCTTTAGCCTGGGCAACTCCCGGACCACCACTCTACTCAGAGTCAAATGTGAGGGCATGAGCGCCTGTGGGCAGGAGGGCCACCAGATGCCTGAGCCTGGGCTGGCGAGGCAGATTTACAGTGGGAGGGCTGCGGGAGGCTGGAGCAGGGCCGGAATGCACACCCTGCCCTTGTCCTAGGTGTCAAGCACAGCCCACCGGGACCCCCCGTGTTGGCAGAGATGTTCAAGGGCCATAAGAACACAGTCCTGCTGACCTGGAAGCCCCCCGAGCCAGCCCCTGAGACCCCCTTCATCTATCGGCTGGAGCGGCAGGAGGTGGGCTCCGAAGACTGGATTCAGTGCTTCAGCATCGAGAAGGCCGGAGCTGTGGAGGTCCCGGGAGACTGTGTGCCCTCTGAGGGCGACTACCGCTTCCGCGTCTGCACGGTCAGCGAACACGGCCGCAGCCCCCACGTCGTGTTCCACGGGTCCGCTCACCTTGGTGAGTCAGTCCCGTTGGCCCCCACCTGATGGTAGCCGTGCCCCAGTCAGGCCCTCCCCATCTTCTCTCCTCCCTTCCCCAGCCTTTGGTCCCCAGCCTGTTCTCGGCCTTCACCTGTGCTGCGCACCATTGCCCTCTGCCGCCCCTCTGGTTCTGATGGCCGCGCTCCGTCCCCATCGCAGTGCCCACGGCTCGCCTGGTGGCCGGCCTGGAAGATGTCCAGGTATACGACGGGGAAGATGCTGTCTTCTCCCTGGATCTTTCCACCATCATCCAGGGCACCTGGTTCCTTAACGGGGAAGAACTCAAGAGTCACGAGCCGGAGGGCCAGGTGGAGCCCGGGGCCCTGCGCTACCGCATCGAGCAGAAAGGCCTACAGCACAGGCTCCTCCTGCGAGCCGTCCAGCACCAGCACAGTGGGGCCCTGGTGGGCTTCAGCTGCCCAGGCGTTCAGGACTCAGCCGCCCTCACCATCCAAGGTCGGTGCGTGTGGGGACCAGGGCAGACAGATAGGGTCAAGGTACAGAAGTCCTGAGTGGGCCCAAACAGAAGGCTCCGTGGTCCACAAGGCCCATGTCAACCTACATGCAATGTAGAGGGCGCTCCTTAGTGTCTTCACCTCACAGCTACCTGCTCTGGTGCGCTTTGTGGTTGAGGGGATTCGGTCACCTTTTTATCTCCAAGACACGGACCCTGGTCCTTAGTCCCTGACTGCTTCCTGTAACCCGTAACATTATCAAAGCAACCTCCTGTGTGCCAGGCACAACCATAATCGTCTCACCAAGCTATGAGTGTTAGTGCTGGGTGATGAGGCCAGGCATTCTGGCTCCAGAAGCATCCTGTGCCACCTGGGGACACAGGGAAGGAAGGAAATGAGGCCCCCCTGAGCAAGACAGCTCTCAGTGGGCATTAAAGGTGCAGGGACATGTGGCACTTGCCATCTCACCATTGCTGGCATGTGTAAGGCCAATTGAGGAATTCCTCGGTGCCCAAGCACAGGGCCCAGAGGTGGTCAGCTGCCGGCACCTGGGGGGAGGGCAGAGTAAGAACCAGCAACCAGAGTAGCATTTCCAGAATGCAAACTGGGATGTTGCCTGGAGGGCTGGTTGATAAGGCAGATTCTTCTGCCCTTAGACATGTGGGGGGTGCCTAAGAATCTGCATTTCAGCAGACTTCCTAGGAATTCTGTACACTGCACTTGAGAGTTGGTGTGTAAACCCCAGATGATTTTTTTTTTCAATTCCAACAAATGCACTGACAATGACCGCATCATGTGGCCTGACATAGGAACACCCCCACCCCGCAGCAGAGAGGGGTGCTGATCCCAGTCAGAGGGTGACGAGGGTGCTGCCTGTGCCCACGCCTCTCCCCACACAGAGAGCCCTGTGCACATCCTGAGCCCCGAGGACAAGGTGTCGTTGACCTTCACGACCTCAGAGCGGGTGGTGCTGACCTGTGAGCTCTCCCGGGTGGACTTCCCAGCATGCTGGTACAAGGATGGGCAGGAAATAGAGGAGAGCGAGTCGCTGGTGGTGAAGATGGATGGGCGCAAACACCGTCTGATCCTGCCGGCCGCGGAGGTTCGGGACAGCGGCGAGTTCGAGTGCAGGACGGAGGGGGTCTCTGCCTTCTTCAGTGTCACCGTCCAAGGTCAGCAACTGTGGTGGTCCGGGCTCCTGCCCCTGAGGCTGACTCAAGGGGGTCATGTAAGCCCCACCCCTCAGTCTGCCTGCTTGGGGGGGTCCCTTCCGGGGATAGCCTTGCGGGTCAGGGGACATGTTTTCAAATTATTCTGTATTTGCTTCTAAGTCCGCCCTTCACCAGCACCCTCCAGTGTTCTTGCCCTCCACATACCCTGCTCTGAGTAGGGAGTGGGGAAACAAAATTCAAGGGAAGGAGAGACGGGGGCCAACATTTATTGGGTACCTACCAGGAGGCGGACATTGTACTAAATACTTCATATATACGCCATTTCGTGTAATCTTCATAATTGGATGAGAAGGAATAGATCTCCAGTTCACAGAGAAAGAAACTGAGGCTCAGAGAGGTTGTGCAACTTACCCATTATCACACAGCCAGCAAACACCATAGCTGGGTTCACACCCAGGTCTGTGCTTACCCTACTGCCTCAGGCCCCCCGGGTCAAAGGGGAGCTTTGAGCATAGTGGACCAGTGGTTCTCAAGCCAGTTCATGTTCTGGGAGCTTCAGAACCACCCTGGAAGCTTATTAAAAATGCATATGCCCAGGCCCCCCCCAGACACCAGACTGTCCAGGGCAGAGCCCAGGGATCTGCTCTGGGAGGGCAGCTTAGGAACCCCCGATTCAGCTCATCATCTCGCTTTGAGTGGAAACCTGTTTCAGCCCCATTGCCAGGAGGTCTTCCAGCTGCTGCCCGCATGTCCCCAGTGATGGGGAACTTACTACCTGTAGAGAGCAGCTGTATTACTTAGCGGCACTGCTAAGTTGTTCCCACCTCCAGCCCGTCCTGGGGCCAGTGCTCCAGGGGCTCTCTTGAAAGCAGCAGCAAGCGTGGCACTCATGGGGCCCATGATAGTGACCTCCTCTCAATTGAAACAAAGGCTGGCTATGCCTCCCCCCCCGGCCCCTGTCCCCACGGAGCCACTTCTAACCCTCTTGGGACTCAGGGAGCTACCTCTGACCCTCAGGTGCCACGAGATCTCATTGCCTCGCCAGCCACACACTCAGTACCCCACGTCCTTGCTCAGACCCCCTGCACAGCATGGCCTCAACCCTCCAGCGTCTCCCCGGGAGGAAGTGGTCTCCTGTGTGGGGGAGGGGGTATCTGTGTGACCCTGTCTCTGCTCCCCACCAGACCCCCCGGTGCATATCCTGGACCCCCAGGAGCACGTGTTCGTGCACGCCATCACCTCGGAGTGTGTCATGCTGACCTGCGAGGTGGACCAAGAAGACGCACCCGTGCGCTGGTACAAGGATGGGCAGGAGGTGGAAGAAAGTGACTTCATGGTCCTGGAGAAGGAAGGGCCCCACCACCGCCTGGTGCTGCCTGCCGCCCAGCCTCCGGACGGGGGCGAATTTCAGTGTGTCGCTGGAGACGAGCGTGCCTACTTCACGGTCACCATCACAGGTGGGGGGCCAGGCAGGCCCGTGGGACACTGCCCGGGCAGCCACTGTCCCCAGGCCATGCTTCTCTCTCCCCTTGGCTGATCCCATGTCGTTCCTTGGCCTGCACCCTGAGGGTCAGTCACCCACAGGAAACACGTTGTCATTAACACTGGCCAGGGCTGCAGGACCCACAGGGAAGCTCTGCCCTCTCTGTTCCCCTGCGGAGGGGAGCTTTACAAATGGTAGCTGTACGGCGAGGCGGGGTCAGGGGCAGGCAGGCCCCTGCACTAGGGGGCTTAGGAGATCTGAGGAGCCTATGGGAGACTCTGGCTTCATCTGGGCACCCAACCCAACTCTCCCTGGTCCCACCTTTCATGCGGGCCCTGCCCCAACCCTGAGAATGTAGCACGTTTCTTTAGCAGAGGGTGCCTCCTTGTCTGTGATGCGCTTTGGTGACTGTGGTGGGGTCTCCCCCCCAGGCGTGGCTGTCTGAGCAGCCATGAGACCTAATCTCTCCTCCGACACATGGCCCACTTGCCAGGAGGAGGGAACGGCATGGATCAGGCAGGGCAGCGGGGCCCCTGGGTCCCAGCCATGACTGTCCCTGTCCTCCAGACGTCTCCTCGTGGATCGTGTACCCCAGCGGGAAGGTGTATGTGGCAGCTGTGCGCCTGGAGCGCGTGGTGCTGACCTGTGAGTTGTGCCGGCCTTGGGCCGAGGTGCGCTGGACCAAGGACGGCGAGGAGGTGGTGGAGAGTCCCGCACTGCTCCTGCAGAAGGAGGACACTGTCCGCCGCCTGGTGTTGCCCGCTGTCCAGCTTGAGGACTCCGGCGAGTACTTGTGTGAAATCGATGACGAGTCGGCCTCCTTCACCGTCACTGTCACAGGTGTGGGTTCCCCCCAGCTGCCCGGAGCACAGTCCTGAGCCCTTGGGGGAGCTGGCCCAGACCCCCTAGTTAGCTCGCTGGGGAGGAGGGAGGCAGGGCTGCGGGGCATGGACCAAGGATCCCTGCCCAGAAGACCCTGGAGCCCCGTTCCAGAGGGAGCAGTCTCCTCCCTGGCCCCGGGGCCACCGCGGGGAAGAGCTGTGTTCCAACGGCTCGTTTGCTGAGCACTTCCTGTGTGCCGGCCGCTAGGCCAGGGGCTGTGGATGCACGCGGGCTCCGTGCCCTGAGACCTGCCAGATTAGCTGGCAGCCGTTAACCAGGGGTCGCAAACGGGCAGTCCGTAGGGCCCCATGCAGCCCACAGATGTGTTTTGTTTGGCCTGCAGAGTCTTACCAAAGTCAGGACAGTTCAAATAACAATCCGGAGTTATGCGTCCTCTTGAAAAAGCCGAAGACCCGGCGGCTCTGGTCCCGCTTCCCCCCGTGGCGACGAACAGCTGGCGCTGAGTAGCAGCTGCCCCCATAACACGGGGCCCACGGTCCTCGGTCCTTGCCTCCTCGCCATGCCTCTCTGCCCCTCCCCAGACTGCTTCAGCCACTGACCTTCCCACCTGGCCCCTGTGGGCGTTTGAGTTTGCGACCCCTGTGTTAAACCAATAAACGCGCAAATAAACGTACAGTGGACACCTCGTGACAAGTGCTGCGAAGGATGAGAGCCGAGGGCTCGAGAGAGGAGAACAGGAGAGTCAGGGCGGGCATCGGAGGGAGGCCCCGTACCACCCGTAGGAGCCAGCCCTGGGCTGGGTCTGGACACCTGGCGGCAAGCAGACAGACATGCCCACTTCTCCCTGGGAGCACACAGCCCGGCAGGAAAGCCAGACACGCGAGACGGTCTTAGACGTGCATTGTCCAGTGTTGTGATAGGGTGCGGCAGGAGCTTGAGGCGGGGGGGGGCTGCTGGCCCTGTGCGCAGGCAGGAAGTGCGTTCAAACTGGATACTTGCGGCAGGAGCTGAGTTAGCTAAGCTAACTCAGTGGGGTCAGGCGTGGACTGAAGGTTGTGGGGAGAATGTTTAAAGCTGGAAAAGCACAGGACGACTGTGGAAGTGATGGTGGTTCATTCGGTGCTGGAAACTTGAGGGCTGCAGCCTACGGTGCCATTCCCAGTGTGTCAGGGGGAGGGGGAGCGTGATAGGGGAGTGTTGTTGCAGGGCCTAGGCAGCTCTGCGCGGCACAGAAGAACCCCGCTGGCTTCACTGGAGTGCCCACCCCGTACCCGGCACCGTCTCATTGCCCTGGCCCCTGCCCTGGCCCGGGAGTGATGACGCTTCAGTCCAGGCTGAGCTACTTAGCACGCCCCACCCACGAACACACACTCTCTCTGCATTCCAGATGCAGCCTGGCACACACAAGCCACAAAGCCAAAGAGGCCTTCCTGCACATCTTCTGTCCTATAGTGAGGCCCTTCAGGCTCTGGCCAGACATAACGGCATCCACACACATTTCCACCCACACTTGGCCTCCCCACAAAACACCAGATTCTTCACGGGGAAGTTGACACAAGCACCACCTTGGCTTTGGGCCAGGGAGAACCAAGTCTGATGCCAAGCTGAGGTCCCACAGCTGTGCCCACACCCCAGCCCCATCACCGTACCCCATCTTCACCCGAGTGCCCATTACCTCCCCCTCCACCACAGGCAGCCACTCCTCTGCAACTTGCCAGCCTTGCTGGTCCCCAGAGAACCAGCCGGCATCCTCTAGAGTCTAAGAACCAACCGTCAGGGAGGTGGGTGGCGGAGGCAAAGGACTTGAGTGTGTGCTGGTGAGCTCATCTGCCCATGCGTGCCTCTGCAAACAGTGGGACCGGGAAGCTAGCAGTTCCCGAGACTCACCACCAGGGGGCTGAAGGTTAGAGGCGCTCTAAAAGTGTTCTGGAAGCTAGAAGATTCTGAGACAGACATCCAGGGAGCTTGGGAGCAGGGGCAGGCTTGGGCTCAGGGCAGGGCACCAGTCACTTCTTGTGTTGACACAGCTCCTTTTCTGTGGAAGAGCGACCGGTTTGGAGCAGTTGGAAATGAACTCCCAGAATCAGTGTTGAGCATCCCTGGGGAACCCTCCGACAGGTGTTGGCAACTCATACACAGATGCAAATATCATTACTGAGTTCTGCCAGCCTTGGCTTGCAATCCCTACCACTGCTCACGGAGTCTGAGCCTCGCTTTCCCAGATGGCAGTTCTTCCTCTCCCCCTCCACCCCCCGCCGGCCCCCGCCACAGAGCAGGTCTAGCCAGGTGTGACCTTAAAGAGGTTGGGTAATCACTCTGTGCCTCAGTTTCTTTGTCTGGAAAACAGGGATAAGACAATACCTACCTCTTCGGATCGCTGTGAGGGTTCAATGTGTAAGGTGCTTAGGGCTGTTCTGGAACGTTAGGAAATAATACTTGTTATTAGAATCCCGGATCTCTCTCTCTCTTTTTTTTTTTAAGATTTTATTTATTTACTTGACAGAGATCACAAGTAGGCAGAGAGGCAGGCAGAGAGGAGGAAGCAGGCTCCCTGCTGAGCAGAGAGCCTGATGCAGGGCTCCATCCCAAGACCCTGGGATCATGGCCTGAGCCGAAGGCAGAGGCTTTAACCCACTGAGCCACCCAGGCACCCCAGAAATCCCGAATCTCTTATTCACAATTCTGCTCTAAAAGAACCTCTTAAGATCAGAAGTCTTTTTGTTAATTTGGTTATGCAAAGTCATTTCAGTAAAACCTGACATTAACTTCTGTGAAACGATTTCTACTCTTTAATTATCCTGCCCTAGAGTACTCGAGTGTACCTATAGGCTACCCGGGAGAAGCGTTAGTATGGTTGATGGGGGGCGGGGTGCCCCAGAGGGGGCAAGGAGAAGCAGGTGTGTGACCTATGATAAATGCACCGCTGCCGCTTTCTGGATTTCCAGCCTCGTGGATTTCAGAGAGCAGGTCCTAGACCTCTTACCCTCGTTATGAGTATCCTTATCACATTATTGTGAGTGACAGGGACTTCTTGTTGCCTGGGAGGCCAACAGCGAGTGTGTGACAGCCTGTGATCGCCCCCCTCTGCAGAGCCCCCAGTGCGCATCATATATCCCCGGGATGAGATGACCTTGATCGCAGTGAGCTTGGAATGCGTGGTGCTGAGGTGTGAGCTGTCCCGGCAGGACGCACCTGTGCGCTGGTACAAGGATGGGCTGGAGGTCGAGGAGAGCGAGGCCCTGGTGCTGGAGAGCGACGGGCCACACCACCGCCTGGTGCTGCCTGCCGCCCAGCCCGAGCAGGGGGGCGAGTTCGTATGTGATGCAGGAGATGACTCGGCCTTCTTCACTGTCACCGTCACAGGTGGGCGCTCTCTGTGCATCCTGGGGAGCTAGAGAGGCAGGAGGCTAAGGGACAGACACCCTACCTTCTCACTTCCTGCATCTTAGGGCCCCCTCCCACACACCTGCCCCCAGGAAGCCTACCCCTCCCCCAGCTTCCTCATTCTCAGCCAGCAGAGAGCTCTGGCTTGCCCAGATCAGGCCGTGACAGTGACTGGAGGCCTGGTGGAGGGAGCCTAGCAGTTAGGAGCCTTCAGTCATCAAATATTTATTGAGCAACTCCTGTGTGCTCAGCACCGTTCTTAATGCGGATAGAGAAGCAAGCCAGTAAGAGCAGCCCTCCAGTTCTCCACTCGAATTCGAGTTCGTGGAACTAGAATTCTAGTGACGATGGACAGACAACCAGTAGGTGTTAAGTACATCAGAGAAAAGAGGGGTACGGGGTCGGGGCCACATGGGGGGAGTGTGCACTAGGGCCAGCTAGGTCGGGGACTACCTCTCCCTGTCGGTGGGACTGTGGACAAATTCTTTTCCTCTAAAGAGTCCTCAAGTCCTCATCCACAAAGCGAAGCCGACATCGGTGCGGTAGTGTCAGGAGTACCTGTGCCAAGAGCCGTAGTGCGCTTAGCGTGGCTCCTGGGACACAGCAGGTGCCCATGGAGGTCGCCACCCGGGGCCCAAGAGCTGCTCTGGGAAGAGAGAGGGATGAGAAGCCAGCTGTGGGGGGTGGGGGAGGACTCAGGTAGAGGCCTGTGGCCGAGCCTGAGCCCCACTCCCTTCGTCTGTCCATCCGCCAGCCCCTCCAGAGAAGATTGTGCACCCGGCAGCCCGCTCACTGGACCTGCAGTTTGGGGCCCCGGGGCGCGTGGAGCTGCGCTGCGAGGTGGCCCCTGCCGGGTCCCAGGTGCGCTGGTACAAAGATGGGCTGGAGGTGGAGGCATCAGACACGTTGCTGCTGGGAGCCGAGGGGCCTGTGCGCACCCTGACTCTGCCCCACGCCCAGCCTGAGGACGCCGGGGAGTATGTGTGCGAGACTCGTGACGAAGCTGTCACCTTCAATGTCAGCGTGGCTGGTGGGTGCTTCCTGCCGGCCTGGGTGCGGGAGGGGGGAGTAAGGCCAAGCCGACATGCTCCTCTCTCTGTCCAGAGCCCCCAGTCCAGTTCCTCGCCCCAGAGGCATCCCCTGCCCCACTCTGTGTGGCCCCCGGTGAGCCGGTAGTGCTGAGCTGTGAAGTGTCCCGGGCTGGCGCCCTGGTCTTCTGGAGTCACAACGGGAGCCCCGTGCAGGAGGGCGAGGGCCTGGAGTTGCAGGCCGAGGGCCCTCGCCGCATCCTCCGCATCCGGGCTGCAGAGCTGACCCACGCAGGCCTCTACACCTGCCAGTCGGGGACAGCCCCGGGGGCCCCCAGCCTCAGCTTCACCGTGCAAGTGGCTGGTAAGTATGGCCTGGACTGAAGGCCTGAGAGAGCTATACCTCCAAACCCGTATGAATCTCCCCCAACTTCTCTAGCGTGCTTTGTCCATCCCTCACCCACCTCTCTCGGCATCTTGCTTCTTTCTCACTGCCCCCCTCTTAGCCCTCAGGCCTCTCCCTCCCAGTGACCCCCCGCTCTGACCCACAGAGCCCCCCGTGCGGGTGGTGGCCCCCGAGGCAGCCCAGACGAGGGTTCGCAGCACCCCAGGCGGGGACCTAGAGCTGGTGGTACACCTCTCCGGGCCAGGGGGCCCTGTGCGCTGGTACAAGGATGGGGAGCGACTGGCAAGCCAGGGGCGGGTGCAGTTGGAGCAGGCCTGGGCGAGGCAGGTGCTGCGGGTGCAGGGGGCACGGAGCGGGGACGCTGGGGAATACCTGTGCGACACGCCCCAGGACAGCCGCATCTTCCTCGTCAGCGTGGAAGGTAACAATGCACCCCTCACACCCTGTGGGCCCTGGCACCCCAAATTCCACACCTTTGCCCCATCCTGGGACCCCCTCCGCCCCTGACCCCCACCTTGCTATCTCTGCCTCTAACCGATGCATGCACAACTGGGATGAGGGTTCAAGCCTCCTTTTTTCAGGAACCCTCTCTGTAAGAGAAGACATAGCGCAGTGGTTAAAACTAGGGGCTCTGAGGTCAACTCACCCTGGTTCCGACCTGGGTTCTGCTTGCCAGTAGTGTATGACTCTGGCAAGTTGTTTCACCTCCCTGAGCTCTGGCTCTGAAGTGGAGGGATGGTGCTTGTCTTCTAAGGCTGTGGTGAGAGTTAAGAGAAATGGGGTCCATGGTAAATGATCTGTTATGGAGTCAGAGGCAGGCCAGGATTGAGAGAAGGTGGCTAGGAGGGGCAGGGAGCTGGCATCTTGTCCTTCGGGACACCCTCATGGTCCTCAGGAAAGATGTTTCCAATAACTGGGAGATGCACCCCCAGGAGAGGAGGAAAAGGAGGGAGAGGGAAAGACACAGCCCACCTCACTGCCTGACCCCATCCCCCAGAACCACCACAGGCAAAGCTGGTCTCAGAGCTGACACCTCTCACTGTCCACGAGGGAGATGATGCCACCTTCCGGTGTGAAGTCTCCCCACCGGACGCCGAGGTCACCTGGCTACGCAATGGGGCCGTTGTCACTCCAGGGCCCCAGCTAGAGATAGGCGAACACGGTTTGAGCCGCACACTGACGGTGCGAGGCTGCCAGCTCGACGACGCGGGGACGGTGACCGCCCGAGCAGGGGGCACAGCCACAAGCGCCCGGCTCCACGTTCGAGGTCTGGTCCTGATGGGGAGGGAGTGGTCTTGGCTTCTGTCCCTGTTTGCCCAACCCTGGCCCTAGCAGATATGTCCACGCGCCCCGGGATCATGGGCCAGGGAGCAGGGTGTCAGGCTCTGTGCCCCCTGCCCCTTCCATCTCAAGAAACAGAGCTACTGTTCCTGCGGCGCCTGCAGGACGTGCGGGCTGAGGAAGGCCAGGATGTGTGCCTTGAAGTGGAGACGGGTCGAGTGGGTGCAGCGGGGGCCGTGCGCTGGCTGCGAGCTGGGGAGCCCTTACCCCATGACTCGCGCATGTCCATGGCCCAGGATGGCCATGTCTACCGCCTCTTCATCCACGGTGTTGTGCTGGCTGACCAGGGCACGTACGGCTGTGAGAGCCACCACGATCGGACCCTGGCCAGACTCAGCGTGAGGCGTGAGTGTCCTGTCCTCTCCTAATGCACCACCCACCCCCTGACACAGCCTTTCCTGGCTGGCCCAGGGCCCCTCACACCCCCACCAAAGTGCCCCTCACCACTGAGGCAAGTTAGCCCTGCCTAGCCTCTAGAAGTGTGACCTGAAGCAGCCTGCCCAAAGCAAAACTTTCCCTTTTTAGTGTTTTCTATGTACCTTAGAAGTCCATGTGGATTTTGCATTCCATTTCACATGTCCAAGTTGGCTTTGCTGTAAACATAAATATTATACTCCAGAAAGACCTGCTGTGTTATCCCTCGGTCACACGCCCCAGGATACATGGGCCCATTTGGCAAAGAGCAATCCCACCCCACAAGCCGGAGCTTTCCATTAACTGTGAGACCTCATGCAAATGAGTTAACCTATCTAAGCCAAGTCTTCTTAAAAATGGGGGTGATCCCTACTCCAGGGATCTTTGGGAACATTCATGAAGATAACATAAAAGATGCCCACACAGACCTTGGTAAATGATTGCTGTTGCTTCTAATTTATCTTCTAATTTATTTCATTCATCTAATCACAATAAACCCATGTCTCAATGCTATTAACCTTGTACAACCGGGAAAACGAAGGCCCAGAGAGGTCAAGCAGTTTGCAAAAGGTCACACAGCACCCAAACTACGTGGCAGAGTTGGGGTCAAATCCCAGCGTGTCTGACTTCAATTTCTGTGCTCCTTCCAGTGTCAGAGCACCCCTCACCCAGATCTCTCAACCCTCCAACTGCAGCTCACCCCCTTCATGTGTGCCCTCCCCTAACAGCAACAAGCCCCTCCCCCCAAGTTGGTCTGCTGGGCTCCTTTCTCCCTGTACCTGGTTCTGAGCTTCTTTCCATACGGGCTCAGGTTGGGTGGTAGGGGTGGTACAGCAGGGCCAAGGGGGTGCGTGAGCCCTCAAAACCCCTGCTCAGAGCTGGAGCCCTCATTCTCCCTCTCTCTCCATCTCCCCCAATCAGCGAAGCAGCTGAGGGTGCTGCGGCCTCTGGAGGATACGACCATCATTGAGGGGGGCAGTGCCACCTTCCAGCTGGAGCTGTCCCAGGAGGGTGTGTCTGGGGAGTGGGCCCGGGGTGGAGTGCGGCTGCAGCAGGGGCCCAAGTGCCACGTGCATGCTGAGGGCCGCACTCACCGCCTGGTGCTCAGCAGCCTGGGCCCGGCCGACTCGGGCTGCGTCTCCTTCACCGTGGATTCCCTGCGCTGTGCAGCCAGACTCACTGTGAGAGGTGCGGATGCTGTGCCCACTGCCTGCCTACCGACTGTGTGACTCTACTGATCCCCCTACCTGTGTGGCCCCCACTGACCAAGCCTGTCAGAGTGTGACACCCCTGATACGTTGGCCCCGTGTGGCCCCAGAGACTGCCCTGCTTGAGTGTGACTCCTTTGACCCATCTGATCATCCAGCGTGACTCCACTGACCTCTGGTCCCTGCAAACCACTGACCGTGCCACTGTGAGCCAGCCTGTGCTGGTGTGGTCCCTATTGTCTGCCTGCCTGACCATGGCCCCACTGACCACTCTGAGTGTGACCCAACTGACCACACCTGCCTGCTGTGACCCCCCCCCACTGCTTGCCTCATTGGGCCTCTCTGGCCACTCCAGTCCTAGTGATCCTCTAACTGCCTGAGGATGACCCCTCTAGCAACTCTGCTTGAGTGTCCCCCATTTGTCCAGCCCACCGTGTTCCCTTCCAACTGCACCTGTTCTAGAGTTATCCCCATTGCCCTTCTGAACCCATCATGTTCCCCACTGGCCAGTGTCACCTGTCCATTCCAGCCAAGTGTAGTCCTCCTCACCGACCATGCTTGCCTATGGGTGACTCCACTGGCATTTCTGCTTTGGTCGCCACGCCATGCCCCTCTAGCCCCAGCATGTCCCCCACTGGCCACCTTAAAGTATGACACCCCCTGTTGGTCACTCCTGTCCCATTGACCCCCATGGCCCTGTCCTATCCTCCACTGACCAGCATCCCACTTGGATCCCCAGCACATTCTCTGCCTCACTAGTGGCCTCCACTGATCACCTTTCCTAAATGTGTCCACCACTGACCCCTGTGCCCAAGTATGTCTTCCATCTCCCACTCCCAGAGGCCCCAGTGACCATTGTGCGGGGGCTACAGGACCTAGAGGTGACCGAGGGAGATACAGCTACATTGGAGTGCGAGCTTTCTCAGGCCTTGGCTGATGTCACCTGGGAGAAGGTCAGAGCCCAGCCCACCTTGGCATCATAAGGAGGGAAACAACTAATATTCACTGTAGGGGTGTGCCTGGCACTGTGCTCAGATTTACATTTACTTTACACTTAAACCTCTAATCCTTACAACAGCCCTATGAGGAAGGTCTTGCGATCTCAGTGTTACCTGGAAGGAGCCTGAGGCTCAGTGGGGTTAAGTATTGCCCAGGGACAGACAAAAGGGGTAGAGCCCTAACGTCCCCAAAGGGGACACCTTCCCAACAAGGCTCGTCGCTCTCAGCGAGGCCCTGAAGGCTTGGGACAGCCAGATCCCAGCTTGAGAGCCAGAAAGGCAAAAACGCGCCTGGAAGCCGCCTGACAACAGAGGGCGCCGCCGCCGCCTCCCAGGACCGTGTCCAGCGGAGTTCACCCTGACCCTCTGCAACTCTCGCCCCTAGGACGGGTGCCTCCTCACCCCCAGCCCTCGGCTCAGGCTCCAGGCCCTCGGCACGCGTCGCCTTCTCCAGCTGCGGCGATGCAGCCCCTTGGACGCCGGGACCTACAGCTGTGCAGTGGGGGCGGCTCGCGCCGGGCCCGTCCGCCTGGCTGTGCGCGGTGGGTTCCGGGTGCTGCCGGGGCTGGGCAATGCTGTGTGCGCGGGGGCTGCGGACCCGACTGACTGCTGTGCTTCCAGAGAGAAGGGCGGAGCGTGGGCGTGGTCGGGTTCCGCCCCGCCCCACCTCACGCCTCCCGCTCCGCCCCAGAACGCAAAGTGTCTGTGCTCTCCGAGCTCCGGTCTGTTCGCGCCCGCGAAGGTGACGGCGCCACGTTCGAGTGCACCGTGTCGGAGGTCGAGACCACGGGGAGCTGGGAACTCGGAGGCCGTCAGCTGAGACCCGGAGGCCACGTCCGCATCCGACAGGAAGGTCTGGCAGACTTTCTTCCCACTCCGGTCCCTTGCTGCCCCGCCCCTGACTCAGACAGGCCCCGCCCTACTAGGGTAAGCCCCGCCCCAGCTCGAGTGGGCGCCGCCCCATAGCCCAACGAGCAGTCTCCCGGTCTTTCCCGGGTCTCCAGCTCTAAGCCCTCCTTCCTGGACCGCTCCTCTTTCCCTTCGACGACCCAATTCTGCCCAGCCCGGCGCACATTTGCCGCGTCCAAACCGACCCGGTGACCTACACCGGCCCACCCTCATCCCCGAACCTTCCCCAGTGGCGGCTCCTGCCTCGCTTAGCGCCTCCCTCACGTACCCAGGGAAGAAACATATTCTGGTGCTGAGCGAGCTGCGCCCGGAGGACGCCGGTGAGGTCCGCTTCCAGGCGGGTCCCGCGCAGTCCGTGGCTCAGCTGGAGGTGGAGGGTAAGCTACTGGGGAGGAACGGGAGGGAGTGGGTATCATCTTCCCTCCCCCTCGGGAGTCTCAGGCTGGCGGCTGGTCCTGGGAACGCTGCCTCCCCGCCTCCCAGCCTCCCTTCCTCGAGGGACTCTTCTGGGGGAGGGTCCCCTTCTTGGGGAGGAGGAGACTTTGGGGTACAGAGGAACGGGCTAGTGCCATGGAGATCTGAGACCAGGAGTGGAGGCTGCAGAGGGAGGGAAGATGCCTCTCTCCTCCTGGGGCCCCTGGGTGTTCCTATTAACTTAAGCTCTCCTCCTCACCCCCAGCACTGCCTCTCCAGATGTGCCGCCGCCCCCCTAGAGAGAAGACGGTTCTGGTCGGCCGCAGGGCCGTACTGGAGGTGACTGTGTCCCGCTCGGGGGGCCACGTGTGCTGGTTGCGGGAGGGGGTCGAGCTGTGCCCCGGAGACAAGTATGAGCTGCGCAGCGACGGCCCCACCCACAGCCTGGTCATCCATGACGTGCGACCTGAAGACCAGGGCACCTACAGCTGCCAGGCCGGTCAGGACAGCGCCCACACGCGGTTGCTGGTAGAGGGTGAGTGAAGCTGACTGGGCAGAGGTCAGAGGAGCAGGCTGGCTGGCTAGGAAGGAGGGGTGGCCTGGCAGCTGGTGGGCTGAGACACACCTACCAGAGGTTTTCCAGGACTTGGGATGACCAGTTGGTTCTGGGGTGTACTGGAGGTCTGGAGTGGGGGAGGGGGTGAGGAGAGGAGGGAGCCCTGTGTTCTCCACAGGAACCATTTGCTTCAGGTCAGCTGTTCCCGCCTTTCTGTGCCCTTTCCCGTTCAGGCTTCTCGCTCCCTCCTGACTCTGGACATCTGTCTCCCTTGAATGCCCCATTGGTACCCTAGTTCCTCTCCTTCCCACCTACTGGCCCCTTGGTCTATGCCCCCACCTGCTTCTCACCCCCCTCCTGCTCTCTGCCGTCCTGGCTTCTGCCCTTCCTGGCGAGCTCCATATCAGTCTGAGCAGAGGGCTCCTGAGCTAGTCCCATTTCCTTCCTCTTCCACGTGGAATGCCCCACCCTCCTGCATCTCCTCCAGACTCGTGTCTTGTCCCACTCCTAACCAGGGGCTGACCCGTCCCCCCCCCACCGCACCCCACAGACATCCCTGATAGAGGCCCAGGAAGGGTGAGGCAGGGGGTGAGGACCCAGCTCTTCCTATGTGGGTTCCTGGGCTCTGCCAGGGGAGAGGACGGTGGTGCCCACTCTCTCCCCAGCCCCACGCCGAGTCATTCCTCTGCAGGTAGCTAGGAGGACCGAACCAGGCCAGGCAGGTGCCCTCGGACAGCTTGGAAGGCGTGTGCCCATACCCTGGGCAGGGGTTGGGGGGGCAGGGGAACCAGAGGTGCTGAGAGACAATAAAGTGGTATAGTCCTTTTCCCTGGCTCTCTGTGTGATGTAGGAGGGCAGAAGTTGCCCGGGGGCCCTGTGTTGTAAGTGACACAGGACACCCAAGGCTGCAGCCCCTCCAGTTTGGCCCCTGAAAGTGCCAGCCACTGAAGACCACCACCACTCTTGGCAGAAGCCACACAGTTTGGCACATTTATAAAATATGTAAAACAGGGTGGGGTGAGGGGAGACAGAAGCATGAGGTGTCCAGGGTGGTGTGACAGACACCAGACATGCACCGTGCATTGAAGCCCCCTCCCCCAGCCCCTCTCCCTAACCCAGCCCAGAGCAGCACCCCCCGCCCCCCTCCCCTGCCCCTGCCCTCAGGCTGGTGGCTTTGCAGAGGACAGGGGACCAGGGTGAGGGGTGCTGCCGTTTGCCCCATAGACAAGGACAAGAAGCCTTAGATGAGTCTGGTTGAGAGGTGGAGCGATGGGAGAGGAAGGCAGACCTCCTCCATATTGACATGCAGGAGAGTGGCCTGTGGGACCCCAGCAGTGGGAGAGGAGGCAGGGCCAACCTTAGACAAGCCCTATCAATCAGAAATCTAAGGCAAGGGTCCCAGTGTCCCCTCCAAGCCCACCCCTCCATACACATACACACACACACACACAGGCGACACACTCACAACCCTGAGCACACCCCAATGGGGCTCACACCCCGCATCCCTCAGGAGCCCCTCTGGAGCTAGGGAGGAGGCTTGCCCCTTAGGCCAGGGCTAGCCTGAGACAGGTCCTCCCTTCTGGTAGCCAGGCCAGCCCTCTTCAGGGTGGGGAGAGGGACAGCCAAGGCCACAAGGCCAGGCGGGCTGGGTGGTGATCCAGCAGGCCTCCCCAAGCCGACAGAGCTGGTGACCGTAGAATCTAGGTGGGCGGGTGTGCAGGACCGCTATACCCGCACAGGGGGCCCTGAACAGGCTGTCAGCGGCCCCCGAGACCCATACTCATAGTCCGCATCTGTGGGCGAGGCCATGAAGGAGCTCAGTGAGCTCCCGGTCTGCCGGTCCCGGAAGCTCTGGATGTAGCTCTGTGGGAGAGTGAAGACAGGAGTGAGAGAGGCACTGCAGACCCTGCCCAGAAGGCCACCTTGGGCAGACAGCCTGTCCCTGCACCCCACAGCCTGAAACTCAGCCCACACTGCCTTAGGCCCGGGACCTCACCACACTGGGAGTCCACAGCCCTGAGACCCTACTACCCCTTACCATACCTCATTAATATTCATACTCAGGACACCTTTCCCCCAATCCTAGAGCTGGACCCCTCTGGCCCATTGGGCAGGGGTTACAATAGGTAGACAAATGCTAGGCCTGCTAGATAGTGATCAGCCCCTGGGGGAGGCCTAGCCCTGCTGGGACAGAGTCTGCCGCATTCTCTTCTTCCCCTTTGGGGCTGGAGAGGCTCAGGGTGCTCACCGGGGAGAGGACATCTCCGTTGAAGCGTTTGATGGGCACCGGCCTGCGCCGATAAGCCGGGTCAGGGGGCCCGGGCCTTGGAGGTGCCCGGGGACCTCTGGACGGTGCCCGAGGGGGTCTCTTCTTCCTCCGCTTCTCTTTGCGCTGCTCCTGCTGCCGAATCCGCACCAGCTGCACGCGTCGCCGCTGCCGGCTGATGACCACTGTGGGGGTGGGGCAGAGAAGGGTCTCACAGGCCACCTGCCTCGTCTCCCCCAGGCCTCCCCGATCCACCCTATCCGAGGGCTCCAGGCTTCCAGAATCCCCTTGTCTGCGACCCCCCATTTCCCCTTCCTTTCCTGGTCTCCCACCTCCCAAACGGGACTTCTTGCAGTTGTTTTTGTCTTCCGAGAGTCATGTGGAAGATTCCTAGACTTCTAAGTGCTCCTTCTCCAGCTGTTATCCCTTTTCCCACCCTGAGCCCCAGGTGACTCACCTAAACCAGCCCTCATTCTCCATCAATGGGGCAACTGCTATCTCCTTCTCACTGATCTGCCTTTCTACACTTGCCCTCCCCGATGTTTTCTACACTTAGCAGCCAGAGTGACCATCCCAAATCCTAAATGAGATTATAGCCCCCCTACTTTAAACCTACAATAGCATCCCATTGCCTTCCTGGTAAAATCTAGAGTCCCCGTCATGGCCCAAAGGGCCCACACTAATGGCGTGCCTCCACCCACCACACTCCCGCCCATGGCCTCAGCAAGCCAAGCTCTTGCTTCTGTGGACCTGCTCCTGCTGTTCCCTCTTCTCTAGCTCTTTGCATGTGGCCTCTTATCCTTCAGCACTCTACTTAAATGTCACCTCTCCCAAGTGGCCTTCCCTGCCTATCCTATCCATAATAGCCTCCATAAGTCCCTTGTTCATGTCACCCTGCATTTCTCTTTCATATAACTCCAGACCTGGAATTACGTAGTGCTTGCATTCTGTTGTCTGTCTCCCTCCACTTGAATGTAATCCCTTGAGGGCAGGGACCTTTTCTGTTGGATCCCCTGTGCCTGAAATGGGCTTGCCACAGACCCCACACAACCCTATACCTTGTTGCAGAACGAAGATTGGGGCTAAGGTCCTGTCTTCCCAGACGCTGAGCGGGTCAGCTCTCCAACTCTTCTGAGGTATACACAGCTCACCTGGCCACTGGTGTACACAGCCCTATTCCCCCACACCCCATTCCCTCCGTCCCCCCCACCCATCCCTGGCCACTCATTTCTCTCTCATCCACCCTGTCTTGTATCCTCTCACCTTCCGTGTGGGAGTCCCCCTCGGCTGTCACCCGCCACTGCACCAGAACGCCCATCAGGCTGAGCAGGGGCCAAAGTGCCAGCAGGGCCCAGCTCCGCCAGCAGAGGGGGGGTACGGGGGCGGCACGCAGGCGCTCCACCGCATAGCGCCCCAGCAGCAGCAGCTCGGCAAAGTAGTCGGCGGCAGTGGCAATGAGCGCAGCACCAGTCACGGCGGTGGCCAAGGTGGTGAGTGGTCGGGGCCAGCGCAGTGTGAGCAGGGCACAGAGTAGGCCGCCCCCCAGCAGCAGCCCCAGTGGGCCCCACACGGAGCCCGGCTGGTAGTAGGGCGCGGAGCCCAGCAGGGCGGCAGCAGCGAGCAGCAGACCGAGCAGCAGCCCAACCAGGAAGAGGCCCACGCTGCGCACCAGCATGGCCACCAGCCCGCAGAGCAGCCCAATGCCCAGTGCGATGCCTGCACTTGCCCCGGCACTCAGCTGCGTCTCCAGCACCCGCTCTCGGTAGCACAGCAGGAAGATGACCACCGAGCCAAACAGCAACCCAGTGAGGAAGAGCACTGCCTTGAAGCAGCGGTAACCTGGAGGGGAACAAGGGCTAGTAAGGGTCCAAAATGAAGTCACCGGGCTCCAGGCAGGAGATTGGAGGGTTCATGGACATGGAATCACAGGGGAAGCAGTAGCAGGACACTAAGATCAGAGACCCCCCCCCCAGGTCACTGGTGTCCTGAAGGCATCAGTGATGGGACCACTGAGGTCGAGGCAGATCAGAGAGCTAGGTCACTGGGAGTCACTGGGAAAATAGAGAGACAGAGTTATTGAGATGAGCGTTGGGTCTTTGAGGGTCACAGGAGTCAGATAAATCATTGGAGTCAAGAGTGAATCAGTGATAGGGACATTAGGATCTTTGGAATCATAGGGCTCAGAGAGATAGGTCACTGGAGACACAGGGGATCAGCAATCAGAATCATCATGGCCTTGGGAGGGACTGTTCAAAGAGATGAGGGATTCAGAAGTCAGAACTTGAGAGATGAGGGTCACACAGGTTCAGAAAGATGAGGTCTTTGAGGGGTCACAGGGCTTCAGAGATACGACATTATTAGAAAATGACAAAAAGAATGGAGAAGCAGAGTTATTGGAGAGGGGTTCCAGAAGATGAGGTCATTGCAAGTAGGGAAATCAACAGACATGGAAATGTTGAGAGTATTAAAGGGTTTCTGAGAGAGGCTAATATTGAGGCCAAAGAAATAGGAGATCATTGTTGGGGAAGGGTAGACAATGGCATCACAGGGGTCAACATGTTAGGAGTAATAGAGGGAGACAGAGGGATGGGAGGTAATGAGATAACGAGGTGGTTGGGGATCACTAGGGTCATAGGGTGTCAAAGAGGATTATAAGGGGAAACAGTGGTCATGGAGTTTCATCAAAATGGAAGTTACACCCATTAAAAGTACCTGAAAGGGTGAGGGATTTGTAAATACTGAACAGTTGGGAAGAGGAAAGTCAGAGATGGAGATTAAGGGGTCATGGAGCACTAAAGAGAATGTTCATAAAGAGGAGATTGAGTTTTAGGAATGAGGAGAGGCATCAAAGTCCAGGAGGTTCTGGGATTAGAAAGAGGAATAGGGCATACAGCAGGGCTCAGGGTCCAAGAGCCTGGGAGTGAGAGCATCCAAGGAGGGTAGGGTGGAGGAAAGCCCAGGAGAGGGCATGTCAGGGTGCACTGAGCAAATGCAGAGGTAGTAGATATGGGCAGTGGAGGGCATGGGATGACAGACTCCTTGGAGATTTAGAATGTGTCCTGAACCCTTAGAAGGGCATTTCCTTTTGCTCATTCTGCAGTTGTTCAGCCTAGAGTTTGGGGGTGGAAGGGGAGGAACCATCTGGCTCCCATCCGTGCCTACTACACAGCCATTCTAGGGAGAGGTATAAAGGCTACAGAGCACTAATCTCAAGGCACCTCTGCCCAGCCTGGAATCCAGACCTCTGTGCCTCCTTTGTACTTCTTCCGGTTGCCTATAATGCTCCCCTGGAGCCCCCCCCCCCAAGGAGCTTGTTCCCCATTCTGAAATCCTATAACTCCTGCTGTAGTCATCGGGCACTTACTTCACTAGCCCATCTCACACCTTTATGCGAATTAGAAAAAGTCGTGTCTTCCCCTAGGCAAAGCAGCCTGTGCCAAGACCTAGAGTTTGGCAAGTGGAGCAAGGGCTAGATTTCAGCCCCCAGTTACCTATTCAGCTGAACTCCCTTGTGCAGTGCCCCATCCTATACAACTCTTCACAGCAGCCCTGATTACTAGAGCCTGCCTTGTAGGCTATCTCCATGTATGTGACTACCATTTAGCCTACCCTAACATGTATTACAGGGATGAATGTTCCAGAAGTCTCTCCCCTATTGGACAATAAGTCCTGTGGTAAAGGACTATGTTCAATCACCCTACTAAATATTTTCGGTATCTACCTAGCAAACACATCTTTACCACAATAGCTATTATTTATTGAGTGCCTACTATGTTCACAACAACCCAATGTGAGACAAATATCATTGTCCCCACTGTTCAGATGAGAAAACTGAGGCTTAGACAGTCAGGAGCTAAGGTATCACAATTAGTAAGGTGCAAAGCCAGTTTCAAATTCAAGCATGCCTAATTCAAAAACCTATGTTTTCTAGGATCTAGAGTCTAGATCCATGAACATGTGTGGGATGAAAGAAAGAAAAGAAAGCTATGGTAGTGGTGGTGCTGGTGATGTTCTAGAGAAGATTTGGTGGGGTGAGGGGGTCTAGATAAATAATTGGGGAAGCAGTGGGGAGCCCAGATAAGGGATGAGGTAGGGGTCTCACCGAAGAAGCAGTAGACGACTCCAAACAAACAGCACATGATGCAGACGAGGGCCGGCAGTGCCTGGTACCTGCGCTCCAGGGGCTGCTCACAGGGTGCACCCCAGAAGGCATCATCTGGCTCGGGGGGCAGCAGCTGGAACCGCAGTGTCGCCACAGTGCCTGGCATAGTGCTGGGAATGGAAGGGAGTCACCCTCCCAGGTCAGCCTGACAGAGAGGAAGTTGGGGTCAAGGAGGAGTCCTGGGTCTCCACCAGGATGGGGGCAAGAATGGGAGTGGGAGAACCAGGCAAGGACACCAGTGGACAAGGGAGTGGTGCCCAGATCATGCAGCTCTGCAAGCATTTCTGAAGTGGACAAAAGACAAAGGGAAACAAAGTGCCCGGCTAAAGGAGGCTAGGATGAAGAAGTTAAAAGGGGCAGTGGGTTGAGAAAAGAGGAGGGCAATGTACTGCCGGTAAGAAGGAGGCAGCCAGGAGACTCCTCTGTGGGCGGCTAAATCTGGAATTGTCCAAGATCTACCTGGGCTGGAGGCGACCTGAGCTTCTGAGCGAAAGAGGCTGTACAGGGGTCGGAGGGTCCGGGGGTGCGGAGCGCTAGAGGCCCCAGCTGACTGGGGTCCGGGAAAAGTCCGCCGTGCAAGGAGGGGGGCTGCTGGGCCGGAGGGACTGGTCTCTGTGCGGCGGCGTCGCTGCTCCGCCTCCAACACAGGCTGGCACTCCAGTCCCGCGAAGTCTCCGGACCCAGGCTGGGCCTGGGGAAGGGAAAGGAGCAGGAGCAGGGGCTTGGGCTGCCCCAGAGCCGCGGCCCCATGCCCTGAGCCCGCCCGCGGCCTTTGGTGCTGATGGACAGCTCCGGCCTCTGCTCCTGACGTCACTCAGGGCGCACCATCCAGGCAGGGGCGGGCTGCTTCTGACGTCACCAGGGACGCACCAACCACGCCGGGGAGGCAGAGGACTCCGCCCCCGGCGTCTCCCTCACCCGCACTGAGGAGGGGGCACTTCCGGGGGTCCTTCCCCTTTAACCTCCCCCTTCTGCTCCGTCTCCGGTAGCTGGAGCCCGAGACCCCACCCCGGGGGCGGGGATCTCGCAGTGACACGTCGGACAGCGGCGGCGGTGGCCGAGGCTCCCGCGCTGAGCGCTGGAGCCCTGCGCCCTACGGAGGATCTGAGCGCTGCGCAGGGGATTCAACCAGGGCCGCGTCCGTGGGGAGGGAGCGGGCCCGCCCGCTTGGCCCGGGCCCTCCGGATCCGCCCCCTCCCCGGTCCCGCCCCCTCGGAGCTTCCTCCGGCTGCTGTGGGGCTGCTCCGCGGCCGGGGGCCCGCGGTCCCGGCGCCATGCGGGCATCGTTGCTGCTGTCGGTGCTGCGGCCCGCAGGGCCCGTAGCCGTGGGCATCTCCCTGGGCTTCACTCTGAGCCTGCTCAGCGTGACCTGGGTGGAGGAGCCGTGCGGCCCAGGGCCGCCCCAACCCGGAGATTCTGAGCTGCCGCCGCGCGGCAACACGAACGCGGCGCGCCGGCCCAACTCGGTGCAGCCCGGAGCGGAGCGCGAAAGGCCCGGAGCCGGCGCAGGCGCCGGGGAGAACTGGGAGCCGCGTGTCTTGCCCTACCATCCTGCACAGCCTGGCCAGGCCGCCAAAAAGGCCGTCAGGTAGGGATCAGCCCCGCCAGCCCCACCCCCTGGGCACTGGCGGGGACGGGCGCGCCGGGGAGGCCGCCGGAGGCTGGGTCAGGCTCCGGAAGGAAGGGGCCGGCCGGCCAGGAAGTCTTTAGCCCCGATGATTTCCGATGGCCCTGCTTCCCCAGGAGCTGTGTAACCCATCGGACGCCCTTTCTGTGCCCCGTCCAGGCCTGAGCTGAACTTGCCCTCCTCCGTCCTAAACTGGCTCCATCCTATGCCGTCGTCCTTCATAGATCCTATTAGCTCCCTAGTTGGGCTGTTGGATTTGGAGAAATGACTGGCATATAGGGTGGATGCATAGAGAGAGGGAAAGAGGAAAGAGAAAACTAGGATTTACCTGTTTCTCTTGTTCCGGGGTGGGACACTTCAGGATGAGATTTGTGGGGGAGGGGTGAGGTACTATCCCATTAATGCCTCTGCCCATGACTTGAAATTATTTTCTCCTAAGTAACCCCGAGTTCAGATTTCAGTTTTGCAACTTACCTTCTGCATTATGGAAGGTAAGTTGCTGGAACCCCTGAGCCCCAGTTTGCCCTTGTTCCAAACACACTCAGTGCATTCCTATGCCATGTATTCCCTTACATCCTTTGTGTGATGTATTTGAGGTATCATGGCATTATCATTATCATGGCATATTTATACGTGGTGTGTGGGGTGCCTGTGTGCTGAGCACTTGGCTAAGCGCTTTGATTAGATGCAATCAACCCCTTTTTGCAGAGTAGGCCACTGGGTGAGGTTGCAGTAGGTTAAATTAACTTGCTCAAGGACACAACTAAGTGGTGAGACAGAGAATCAGACCCACAGTGTATCTCTCATTTCTGCATGGATATTGCCATCTCCCCAAGGCACTGTGTAGGTAAGGCCAGTATTTCAGGTAAACCCTCATGACTCCTAAGAGAGAGTTGTTGTTCTTATCTATGTGGAGGGAAAGAAACAGACCCAGAGAGGATGGGACCTGCCAGAGCCTGTGTATGCTCTCTCCTGCCCGCCCTCTTGCCTTTTGGATAACCTTGTTCCCTCTTCTCCCCCAGGACCCGATACATCAGCACGGAGCTGGGCATCAGGCAGAGGCTGCTTGTGGCGGTGCTGACCTCACAAGCCACGTTGCCCACACTGGGTGTGGCCGTGAACCGCACGCTGGGGCACCGGCTAGAGCGAGTGGTGTTCCTGACCGGCTCTCGGGGCCGCCGGGCACCGCCGGGCATGGCCGTGGTGACTCTGGGCGAGGAGCGGCCCATCGGGCACCTGCACTTGGCGCTGCGCCACCTACTGGAACAACACGGTGACGACTTTGACTGGTTCTTCATAGTGCCGGATGCCACCTACACCGAAGCCCATGGACTGGCTCGCCTAGCCGGCCGTCTCAGCCTGGCAGCCGCCGCCCACCTCTATCTGGGCCGGCCGCAGGACTTCATCGGGGGGGAGCCCGCCCCAGGCCGCTACTGCCATGGCGGCTTTGGGGTGCTGCTGTCTCGCACACTGCTGCAGCAGTTGCGCCCCCACCTGGAAAGCTGCCGCAACGACATTGTCAGCGCGCGCCCGGATGAGTGGCTGGGGCGCTGCATACTGGATGCCACCGGGGTGGGCTGCACGGGTGACCACGAGGTGGGCAGATAAGCCGCCCCACCGGCACCTCCTGTCTGAGCTTGTACACTTGCCCCTCAGAGGCGAGGGGGTAGTTGGAAATAATAGCCCTGGGTTTTCCATGCCAGGGCTGTCAATTTCTATCCTTGTTACCTGGGGTAATTTTATTTACCCCTGTAACCTGGGTAAATCACTTTATCTCCTGAACTTCAGTATCCTCCTCCAGACCAATGAAAATAACTATTGCTTAGGGTTGTTATAAGGATTAGAAAAAATTAGGGAGCCTTGCACATAGTGGGTGTTCAGTGTTGACTATTATTATTTTCTTTGAGCCCCTGAACAGCTCTGAGGTAGGATACGTATGCCCATTTCATAGATGAGCTAGCAGAAGCTCGCCCAAAGTCACACAAGCTTACAACTGGTCAAAGTAGACTTAAACCCAGTAATCCTGTTGTGGACTCCCAGGTCCACAACATAAGGTCATAAGATGGGAAGATGAGGCACACAGTGGGGGTGGGATGGGTGGGGAGGCTATCTCATCCCTCTTTCCATTATGGACCCTACCCTTCCTCTCTCCAGGGAGTCCACTATAACTTCCTGGAGCTGAGCCCTGGGGAACATGTGCAGGAAGGAGACCCCCGTTTCCGCAGTGCCCTGACAGCCCACCCTGTGCATGACCCCATACATATGTATCAGCTGCACAAAGCTTTTGCCCGAGCTGAGCTGGAACGCACATACCAGGAGATCCAGGAGCTACAGGTATGGCCTGGGGCCCCAGGGATAGAGGGGACAGGTCCTGAGACGTCTCACAGATCCCAGGGAAGTAAAAACTAGCACTAGAGGGGTGCCTGGGTGGCTCAGTCAGTTGGGTGTGCTCCTTCGGCTCAGGTCATGTTCTTGGGGGTCCTGCGATCGAGCTCCACATTGGGCTCCTTGCCCAGTGGGGAGTCTGCTTCTCCCTCTCTCCCTCCCTCTCCCTCTGCTTATGCTTGTGCACTCGCACTCTGTCTTTCAAATAAATAAATAAAATCTTAAAACAAAAAAAAAAAAGCTAGCACTAGAGTCCAAGAACAAACCAGCTTCCCAGTCCCTGTTTGTTTCTGCCTCTGGAAACTTCCCTTTTCACTCTTAGGCTGCCCCAATCTGGGGAAATGTTAGGTGGGGCCCTGAGATAGCAGAGGTTGGCAGGGGAGTGGGAACCCATCCCAAGTAGTGTTGGCCAGCTGCTTAGTCCTCCAGCTGTGTGCTGGCCCTCCCCCGGTCTTTGCCTTACTCATGGTCTGTTTCTCCAACCTAGTGGGAGATCCAGAACACCAGCCATCTGGCGGCCGACGGGGAGCGCGCAGCCGCCTGGCCTGTGGGGATCCCTGCACCCTCCCGCCCGGCCTCCCGCTTTGAGGTGCTGCGCTGGGACTACTTCACAGAGCAGCACGCTTTCTCCTGTGCTGATGGTTCGCCCCGCTGCCCGCTGCGAGGGGTCGACCGGGCCGATGTGGCTGATGTTCTGGGGGCAGCCCTGGAAGAGCTCAATCGTCGCTACCATCCAGCCCTGCGGCTCCAGAAGCAACAGCTGGTTAACGGCTACCGACGCTTTGATCCCGCCCGGGGCATGGAGTACACGCTGGACTTGCAGCTGGAGGCGCTGACCCCCCAGGGCGGTCGCCGGCCCCTCACCCGCCGCGTGCAGCTGCTGCGGCCGCTGAGCCGTGTGGAGATCCTGCCTGTGCCCTATGTCACGGAGGCCTCACGTCTCACCGTGTTACTGCCTCTGGCTGCAGCCGAGCGTGACCTGGCCCCTGCATTCCTGGAGGCCTTCGCCGCTGCAGCACTGGAACCCGGCGATGCGGCGGCAGCCTTGACCCTGCTGCTCCTGTATGAGCCCCGACAGGCCCAGCGGGCAGCCCATGCCGATGTCTTTGCACCTGTCAAGGCCCATGTGGCCGAATTGGAGCGGCGGTTCCCCGGCGCCCGGGTGCCCTGGCTCAGCGTGCAGACAGCCGCACCCTCCCCGCTGCGCCTCATGGATCTGCTCTCCAAGAAGCACCCACTGGACACGCTGTTCCTGCTGGCCGGGCCAGACACAGTGCTCACGCCTGACTTCCTGAACCGCTGCCGCATGCATGCCATCTCAGGCTGGCAGGCCTTCTTCCCCATGCACTTCCAGGCCTTCCACCCGGCCGTGGCCCCCCCGCAGGGCCCTGGACCCCCGGAGCTGGGCCGAGACACGGGCCGCTTTGACCGCCAGGCAGCCAGTGAGGCCTGTTTCTACAACTCCGACTACGTGGCGGCCCGCGGGCGGCTGGCAGCAGCCTCGGAGCAGGAGGAGGAGCTGTTGGAGAGCCTGGACGTGTATGAGCTGTTCCTGCGCTTCTCCAGCCTGCACGTGCTGCGGGCCGTGGAACCCGCGCTGCTGCAGCGCTACCGGGCCCAGACGTGCAGCGCACGGCTCAGTGAGGACTTATACCACCGCTGCCGCCAGAGCGAGCTGGAGGGCCTGGGCTCCCGCACGCAGCTAGCCATGCTGCTCTTTGAGCAGGAGCAGGGCAACAGCACCTGAGCCCGCCCCGCACCCCAGAATCCTGGCATGACAGCATGCTCCCTCCTCCCCAACAACCCGAGCCACCTGCCAAGCCTCTCCAGACAGGGCTAGCTGCAGCCTCAGACCCCAGGGCCACCCACGGGCCCCCTCTCTCTAGCTCTGTGGGTCCTCAGGGTCAGGACAGGCCCCGGGGGGAGGTGCCTCCGGAGCCACCCCTCCCTGTCCCAGCCCTGGTCTCCCTGTCCGCCCCCCCCCCCCCTTGACGCTGCTGATTCGGGCTGTGGCCTCTTGAGTATTTATGCAGTGCAGTCTGCCTGACGCCGGTCTGGTCTCCTAGGGCCTCCTGGGGGCTGGGCTGTAGATGAGGGGTTGGGGAAGAGGGGAGCTGAGAGAAGAAGGGGGGTGTCCCCCAACTTCTCCCTTCTGGACCTGGATGAAGCTCCCTGCCTTTAATAAACTGGTTGAGTGTAGATTCGTGGTTTTGAGTTTTCAAAAGGTGGCCTGGGGACAGGGAGGGCTGGCCGTGAGGATGGAGGCTCCCTTGTCCTGGCTGGCGGGGGCCTGGGTTTCCTTTTTCCTGGGACCAAGCCATGCCTGTGCCCAGCCCTGCCCCAGCTTGGTCACACAGGCACACAGAGAATTCTTTATGCCTCTTTATTCTCAGTTTCGTCAGCGCTTTATAAAACCAGACCAGAGGCAGAGAGGCCCATCGAGAAGGCTCCCTTCCCCACCCCCAAGCTCAGCCAAGGTCTAATGGGTCGGCCTGCTCCCTGTGGAGGAGACTCTGAAGGTGGGGTTGGGGCAGGGGGAATTGGGAGCTGGGCCAGGCCTGCTGGGCCACCCAGTCCCCCTGCCAAAAGGGGAGCTGGGCCTGGAGAGGGGAAGGAAGTAGAACCAGTCCAGCACTCCTGAGTCCCCGGGGTTCTCCTTCTCCTACTGACATTCTAGGGCTGGGACTCTGGCTGTCCCTGAATCACCCACCCCCATAGCCCCACCCACCTTCTACATCTGTTCCCCCACCCCACCCTGTCCTCCCTAAATATATACAAATGTACAGGGGGTTCCACACCTGCTAGGGTGGGCCCCTTCCTCCACCTCCCTCACTCTCTTCCTTCCCTCCCCTCCAGCCCTCCCTGGGCACCAGCCTGAGGGTTGGGGGCGGGGGGACAAGAACCCTTGTGCAAAGCAGCTGGCGCCAGAGCTGGTGAGAGCCTGAACTGAATCCCCACCCTCCCAGTGAGGACCGCCCTCTGCCCTCTCCCCCTTCCCTCGGGCTGCCCCCAGGCCTTGTGTCCCAGGAGGGAGGAGACTGTTGGGGATACTGGGAGGGTTCCCAGACCCCTGGGTCTTTTTAGACAGCACCGTCCTAGCAAGCAAAGTCTTCAAAGAGGCCTCCTCGGGGGCCAGGAGGGTGGTGGTGGTTGGGGAGCAGGCCACTGGCTCCCCCACCTTCAGCGCGGCCCCGGCTCGGGCATGGACTCTGCAAAGTGAAGAGGGAGTGAGACATGGAGAATGCGAGCCAGACTCCTGGGCCCCACACAGCCAGCCTTTCCTTGTGCCCTGGGGCAGGGGATACAGCCGAGCTCTGACAGGCTAGGTCAGAAGTGGCCGAGGCCTTCAGTCCTAGGAGAGAGCCCTGGCTGCGCTCAGCAGAGCTCACCCTCACCTGCTCCTTCAGCTCCTGCAGCCCCAGGGTGGAGATGCCCCCGGTGGAGGTCCGCAGGGGGGTCTTGGGATGACGCCACACCCGCTTCAGTCGGTCCCAGGACACCTTGGGGTTCAGGGTGGGGGGACAGCAGTGGGCTCAGGAAACTTGGTAGAGGAGAAGGGCAGGCCTCACCGAGGCCCACTTTGTAGGACTTGCTGCCCCAGCAAACCCCCAGGAGGACTCCCTAATCCTCCCCGCCCATCCCTTTCTCCTAACTCCTCAGCACCCTCACGCCTGCCTTCCAGCTGGTCAGGAGACCCTAGCCCAAAACCCCAAGCTTGGCTTCATGGCCAGGCCAGCTGCACCAGGAAGCCTGTACTGCCCCCTTGCTTCTTCCATAGCCCCTCCTCCCACCCTCCATACCCCCTCTGGGGGTTCCCTACCAGGCCCCCCATCTCTTGCCTCATAGATGTAGTCCAGGATCTCCAGTAGTGTGAGGATGCTGGCCCCAATGAAGAGGCCCATCTGTCCCCCGAGATCTCCTGAGGAGCATGAGAGCAGGTCAGAAGCACTGGCCAGGCCGATCCCCCTTCCATCCCCCCGGAACTGGGTCAGGGCGGCATCTCACCCAGCAGGGCTGACAGGCCATAGGCTGCTCTCTGCTCCATGGCCTCGGAGGTCAGGGCTTCAAAAAAGACATCAAGGACCAGGAAGTTCTCCCTGTGGAGACAGGAGGCAGAGTGTCCCTGTGGGGCTGTCTTCCTGAGGAGGCGGCTAGCAGGGATATCCCAGGTCCAGCAGATCCTGATCCGAGGTCCCCTGCCCCAAGAAGCCAGCGAGAACCACCCTCAGACTCCCAAAGGCTGTGAGGGGAGATTGTCCTAGATCCTTGTCTGCTTCATATTCTGAGGGTTAGCCAGGAGCCTGGGAGAGCAAAATAAAACTCCTGGGCCTGAAGGAGTCCCTCCTGCCTTCTGCTGTAAAGCAGCAAATGCCATTCACTCCACATCATCGCAATACCTCTCTAGAACTTTCACAGGCTCCCTGTTGACCAGCAGTTCACCCCCAAATTCTTTTTCCAGACCTCCAAGACTGCCCATGATCTGTGCCTTCTTGGCCAGATTGCTTTCTTATCTGCTTGTCTCCACACAGCCTTCCTACCGCTCAGGCTCATCTCTATACGATCCCACACTTCTCTAGTCGGGAGGCCTCCCCAGTCTCCTCTTACACACCCAGTGTCCTCAGATGCCGGGCTCATGCCTCCCCCAGCTTCATCATCTGCCCTGCCTGGTAATCTCAGGGGAGGCCTGACGGTCGGTACTACACATGGGTACACTGTGGCGGTACACACACTGTTTCAGGAGCTTTGTGGTGTAATCATCTCTGTCCCCACAGGACCCACACGGTGGCACCCGGGCACCCACAGGATGCTCAGCATTTGTAGATTGGCTGCAGGGGACCAGACCCAAGGCTCAGTGAGTCCTCTCCTGCTGGCTGGCACCTGGTCCCTCTCCCTTAGGGCAGCATTCCCTCAGTGTGCATTTAATGGCACCCGGATTGCTGGGGGAGAAAGACAGCAGTGGGTGGGAAAGCAACAGGTGGGTACAATGAGAGAGAGAGAGAGAGAGAGGTACAGGCTGCTTCGGAGCTCAGAGGAAAGGCATTTGGATCAAGAAGGGCCTTCCTGGGTGGCTCAGTTGGTTAAGAGACTACCTTTAGCCCAGGTCATGATTCTGGAGTCCTGAGATGGAGTCCCACATCAGGCTCCCAGCTCCATGGGGAGTCTGCTTCTCCCTCTGACCTCCCCTCTCATGGTCTCTCACTCTCTCTCAAATAAATAAATAAAATCTTAAAAAAAAGGGGGGGGGGCTCCCTGGAGGTGCCTGGGTGGCTCAGTCAGTTAAGGGCTGTCTTCGGCTCAGGTCATGATCTCAGGGTCCAGCAATGGAGCCCCACGTCAGGCTCTGTGCTCAGCCTGGAGCCGGCTTCACCCTCTCCCTCTCCCCTTCCCTGTACTCATACACACTCTCTCTCAAATAAATAAATCTTTATTTTAAAAAGAAAGGGACCTCCTTGGCGGTACGGACACAGGATGTGACTTGGAGGATAGGTAGGGATTAATTAGAGGAAAAGGACTGTAAGAGGCATCCGCGCAGAAGCCTCGTTAGTAAGAAAGACGCAGCCCACTCCCAGTGTGCACCACGCTCCGGGCCTGTGCCTCCACCACGCACGCGCGCACACATGCACAACACGCACGCGCACACATACCGGATGTAGGTCTCATTGCGGTTGTACTTCCTCGCCAGGTACCGGGCTGAGCCCCTGTTGGGGATCCTGACCATTGAGATTTCTTTCCCGTAGCGAGTCAGGTTGCAGGGAGTAGGGCAGAAACACGGGCCCTCGGAGCCCCCTCCCAAGGAGTCTGCAACACAGAGGCACCAGCTGCAGTGGGGGAGGGTGCATGGCCCCGAGGCCCACTAGCTGCCCGGAGAAGGCACGTCCACAGGGAGGGCCTCTAGGGGCCACCCTGGCACTGCCTAGGGAAGACTCTCTGGGAGTTCCTTCCTGGACCAGCTTCAGACTACCTAAGAAAGCGGGTGAAGGCAGAAACCCCCAGCACCCTCCTACAGGCTTATCCTTCTGTGTCCCAGCCCCCTGGAACTGAGAGTCCTCATGACTCAGACGGAGGACACAGCCCATCCATCAGAGCTAATCAATCACACGAGGGCTCAGACACACATGGGGCTTGGAGAGGATGCTGGATGAATGGAATTATATGCCTGCTTTTACGTATGCTGACGGATGAGTGGATGGACAGATGGGCAGAAAGACAATGCTGTGTTTAATATGCTGGATTTTCTTGGGGGCATCTCGGTGGTTCAGTCAGTTAGGCATCTGACTCTTGGTTTCAGCTCAGGTCATGATCTCATGGGTCTGGGTCTGTGCTCTGCAGGGAGTCTGCTTGAAGATTCTTCCCCTGTGCCCCTCCCCCCACTTGTGTGCAGGAGCACTCACACTGTCTCTCGCGCTCTCTCTGTCCCTCAAATAAAAAATAATCTTTCTTTCTTTCTTTTTTTAATATGCTGGATTTTCTGTTCCCCTCTTCAGATTCACTCTTCACTCTCCTCCACTTTTCTCTGTGCCCAGGAGGCGGGGCTCTCTGCCTGATGCATCAGCTGGACTCCCTCATCTTCTGGCTTTGGGTTGGGTTGAACCAAGGGAAGAGACACCAGCAGGGGCAGAGGGGAACCGGGGGGAAAGATGCCAGGGCTTCCTCTTCACCAAGCGGTGGGTCAGCTGAGGCCACTCGCCCCTCTTGTGGTCCTAGCTCCTGTCCTCTGGGACAACCACAGATCTCTGGGCCCCAGCGGTGTTCCTCCCCTTTCCCCGCCTTAGGCCTGCACAAGTTGAGGCTGCCCGATGTTGCTAGTTCTGTGGAGTTTCACCATCACTGTGGTTCCCACGTCCCTATTTCCACATCTGCCCCTTCATTAACTGTCCTTCCGCTGCCCCTCTGGCTGTGATGTGGTTGGGATATGGGACAGAGACGGTCTCCATGTGGTTCCACTGCCCGTCCACTCCCCATGGCCCCACCATCCGGAGGACTGCAATGCCCTCCTGACCACTTGCCCTGCTTCTGCTCTTACTCCTGCCTTCCATTCTCTGCGGCTGATCAGCACCTTGCTAACTTCAGAGGGTGCTCTTGCCTTGCCTTGAGCCACTGTGGGCTTCCCAGAGCCCCCTCCCCTCTTGCTGCCTACTCCTGTGTTCTCTGCCCTCTAGCAGTGCTGATCTTTCCCTGCCTCCCCAAGCACATTCTCTCCAGCTCTCTTTCTGGCCACAGATGTCTAGCACAGAACTGTCCCCAGGGCCTAGATCATGCCCCCTGCTTTTCACCAGGCTGACTTTTTCCACACCCTTCAAGTCTCAGCTAATCAATCACTTCCTCCAAGGATCCTTCTGCCTTCCCAGGTGGAGCTACATGCCCCACCCGGGACCCTGTAGCACCCCTGAGTTTCCTGTCTGCAAGGACTAGCACCGGGCCATCGTGCTGGTCCACAGCCCCGCAGGCCGGGAAGCTCCATAAGGACAGCCTCTTGTTCCCACTCTCACCTCCAGCACCAGACCAGCCTTGCAACGTCTGCAGAAGAAGGAATGGATGGACGGGTGAGAGAATGAGAGAATCACAGCCCAAGTGAGACCTAGGGACCCATGCGGTTTGCCTTACCCACACTGATACTTAGCCGTGCATCTCTCCTCAGACACAGAGAGAAGTCCTTTCGCTTTCCCAGAGAAGGTGAGCTCATTGGCTGAGCCACAACAGAAAGCCCAGCCCTTCACTCCCAGTCCTGGTTTTCTGCACCCCCTCACCCTGCTACCTCCACTTACCCAAGTGTCCACACCTGCAAAGTCCTCAGAACCCCTAGAAGTACGGGATAAGGCTCAACCCTGGGAAGAACCATCCCGGGAGAGACTAGGAGGAGGGGGGCCAAGGCAGAGAGGAGAACAGTGGACAGAGATGAAGAGGAGGATGATGGAGAGGCAGGGGAAGGGAGAAGGCAGCACGGACCCAGTGTGTGGTCGGCACACTCGATGTAGATATTCGGCGGGCAGATGGTCTCATTGCCTGAAAGGAGAGAAGATTATTCCTGGAGTCTACGGTTCCACCCCCTCTCCCCCAGCACATTCCCAAATGTGGACACACACCTGTGTGCATGCACACATAAACACGTATGTCTGTACATCCCTGTACATGCATGAGCTTCTACGTGCTTGTGCATGTATGCCTAAAATGCAAACATATGCACACTTGCATGCACATGTATACACACACATCTGTATGCGTGTGTTCAAGCACACACACACAACCCTGTCCATAAACATATGTATGCATAGATACATATTAACACGGCCACAAGCACGCATGAGTGTATTCCCAGATACACATGTGAAAACACATAAAATCCCGGACAGGGGCACCTGGGGGGCGCAGTCTGTTACCAACAGACTCTTGATTTCAGCTCAGCTCCTCATCTCAGGGTCATTAGATCGAGCCCCCGTGCAGCTCCATGCTCAGCAGGAAGTCTGCTTCTCTCTCTCTCCCTCTGCCCCTCCTCCCCACACTTTCTCTCTCAAATAAATATATAGATCTTTTTTAAAAATCTCCAACATACATGCATGCGCTCACAGGAGTACAGGCAGGCATGCATGCCGCGGTGCACGTGCTCGTGCACAGGAGCAGCATTCCACCCAGGGAGGTTCTGGAGCCTGGCAGGGTGGCCTGGATGGCTGGCGGGAGGGGTGGGTGCCCACCTGGCATGTGCACCATCCGGCAGTGGCAGCGCTGAAGCACGGCCTCCTTTTCACAGCGCAGCCGGCAGGCAGACACACTGTAGGCTGAGTAGCCCTGAAGCTCGGGCTCCCGGAGCCCGTTCTCCGCCCGGCAGTTGCCCCAGGGCTGGGGCAGATAGGTCAGCTGCAGGGGGGGGGGTGCACATGGGGTCATGCCTCAGAGTCCCACCTGGCCCTCCATTGCCCACAGCTCCAACAAAGTCCTTGGGGTGGGGGGGTTGCTGGTGGGCAGTGAGCTTTTGGAGAGCAGGGCCGGTGGGCATCCCCACAGTGCCCAAAGACCCTGCCTGATGTCCAACTCAGGGCCCAACTGGAGATGCTCACCCGCTGTTCCTGGCAGGACACAAAGGTCTGGAAGCCTGGGGACACACCGAAGCCCAACTGGTGGATGTAGGGGGGCTCCTCTTGGCTATGGATCTGCACCCGGATGCCAGCCTCGAATGATGTCTCATCTGCACAGTGGAGATGGGGACCTTTGGAAACCCATCCCAGCCAGAGGGCATCTCTCTGGGTGCCCCCAAAGTGGCCCACGTCCCTTTCCCTGCATACTTGTCTCTCTCCAGATGGGCAGGTATTCCTCCTGCTGGATGTCCAACATGATCTCCAGGCCACTGCCCATGCCCCCTGCCCGACTGGGCAGCGAACTCTGTGGATCAGCGTTGAAGGTATAACACTTCCCGTAGCGAGTATAGACCTGTGGGTGAGAGAGAGGAGGAGGAGAGGAGATGAATGGAGGGGCTAAGACAATTCCTGAAGCTCAAGGTTCCCTGTGCTGTGAAAGGGCCACTACACCTGCCTGGACACCACTGTCCAACAGCAACCATTCTGCAGCCCAGCCTCTTCCCAAGTGCTATCTTTGCTAGTGACATCTTCTCTTAGATGATTAAGCGGCTTCTCCAATGTAACCTATCAATAACAACTCCTTGCTATCTTCCCAAACCCTGTGCCCTCCCCAATTAAAGGGCCCCACCGTCTATCCCGTTTCTCAAATCGGAATCCCTGACACTTCCCTCTCCCTCACCCCTGCATTCCATCCAGCATGTGCGCCAGGTGATTCTACTTCTGGAACCTATTTAGAATCCAACCACTTTCCTTCCATCTCGTGCCCCGCCCCCTTTCACCGCTGTCTCCCATCTGGCCCCGTGGTCAGCTTAGCTGTCTTAAAAGAGACTTAAAAGACTCTGCTTACGTGTCCCCTCTTCAGACCCATGCCCATATTACCACATACACTGGGTATTAAGTGACACCCTCCATCCATCAAGATGTTCCTCGGTTTGCTAAGTCCTTATCAAGACCTGAGATGATCTTGTGTATCTGTTTGTCTCCTTGTCCAGTGTCCATCTCTCCTTCCACTGAGGTTTATGCCGCACAGGAGCAATGAGCTTGTCTGGTGTCCCCAGCCCTGGCCCAGTGCCTAGCACAAGGGATGCTTAGAAGCAGTTACTGCCGCGCTCAACGAAGCTCCCTTTCCCCGTACGGAGAGTTCCCCAGCATGGACACCAGATGGCGCTGGCGCCCCGGAGATGGAAGCTGTGGCCCCGCCAGCCCAGACTACGATGGAGCGTTGGGGAGCAGCTGGGGAGGGGAGTGGGGGGGGCGTGGTCAAAGGAGAGGCGAGGCAAGATCCCCGCTGCCAGGCTCACCCCACAGAGACGAGCCCGTGGGTCAAACCCATCACAGGCAGCACCTTCCCTGGGGGCAAGGGGTCAGTGCACTCAATCACTCTCGCGCTCCCCCTCCCCTCTCCTTGGGAACACTTCGCACTGGTGAAAGCTGGGAGAAAAGGAAGGGCCGTGTTGGGGAAAAGATATCCTAAATGCCTAGCTTCAGAGAGACGGTGTAGAAGAGAGAGGGGCTGGGTTGGGGGCAGCGGGAGGGAGGATCTCTGAGAACTGGGGGCCTGGGGCATCCTTACTGGGGAGCAGTGTTAAGTGTCCCATGCCCCTTAGATTAATCAATTACCCGGTTGATGCTCTCCTCTCACACCCCTGTCACACTGTTCTTCTGCCACCCAAACACCCTGTCTCTTGGTCCTCAAACAAAAATGGGTGCATAACAAGCACCGTGCAATTTACAAAACATGGCAGCGTCAACCCCCACCCCCACCCCATTTCAGGAACTCAGCAGCTCTGGTGTGGATAGGTGTAATTTTTTTTTTAAGATTATTTATTTATTTATTGACAGACAGAGATCACAACCAGGCAGAGAGGCAGGCAGAGAGAGAGAGGAGGAAGCAGGCTCCCTGCTGAGCAGAGAGCCCGATGCGGGGCTCGATCCCAGGACCCTGGGATCATGACCTGAGCCAAAGGCAGAGGCTTTAACCCACTGAGCCACCCAGGCATCCTGGATAGGTGAAATTAACTTGTTGCTTATAGACCAGGAAAGGACTGCTCAGAGAGGTGATGTGACTTGCTCAAGGTCACACCAGCAGTCACCTAGTTGGTGGGAGAGGTGGAATTCATCCAGTCGCTGGACTTGAGCTGTTCCCAGAACCCATTGCTGGCAGCTGCCCTCCTGCCCAGCCAGGCCCCAGCTCCTTCTCAGCCCCGCCCAGCAGAAAAGAAGCAGGAGTGTGTCTCCACACCCATCTGTCCCCCTTTCCTCTCTTCCTCCTTTCCTTGCACTCCACTCCTGTACACCTTCCTCACTCTGTTCTACAGATCGGCTGCCTCTCAGTTCCTCTTCTGTTCCACCCCTCCTGCTCTGCCCCCTCACCCGATTCTGGGTTCCCTTCCTTGGCCCCGTCTGGATCAACCCTGTCCACTCTGTGCTGGGGCAGGAGGAGGCACCACTCAAAGCCCCAGAGCATTTGCTGTGCCCAGGCACTAAAGCTAGAAGGCTTCACATGCTCTTTCCCATGGGATCCTCACAACCACCCCAGATCCCACAGCTGAAGAAATGCAGGCTCAGAGAGGTGGGCTGATTTACCAAAGGTCTCCGAGATCACTGCTTCTCAAACTTTAATGTGTGCACAAAGCACCAGGGGACCTTGCTAAAATACAGATTCTGATTCAGTAATGTGTGGGATTCCACATTTCTAACCACCTGCGGGTCCCTGGACCACACTTCAAGTAGAAAGACCCTAAAGGAACGGGTGGGAGTCCAGGAAGACTGCTCTGCTTTAGAACTGCGCTCTGACCTGTCACTGGAGGGAGGGAAACCCAGAAACCCCATCTCAGGGTGCAAGATTCCTGGATCCTCAGTGGTGGAGAAAAGACATATGGGGCAAATACATAAGTAGAAGCCTCAAATCTCAAAGCACCACCCTCTTCCTACTTAAAGCCAAGAAGACGCTGGAATCTCTTGCCAATGCAGCAAGTTGTGAGTGTGTGCTCTACTTGAGAGGCTGACTACGGCCTGGGCTCTGTGGGGGACTGGCTTAGTGAGCAGCCGCCCACCTCCACCTACCCCGCCTGCGGAGCACTACCTCCGCTCTCCCTGACCGCCAGGAACCATCACGGTCTCTCCACAGCTTGGCCCAACCCATGGGACTGTGGCCTCCCTGTGGGCGTTTACTATCTTGGCTTGCAAAGAGCCCAGCACAACTTGTAGAAGGAGGCGTGTGGTGGAGGGAAGGCATGCCAGGTGAGCCCTTCCAAAGGCGCTATTGTGTTTTTTATTTATTTTCTCCTTTGAGCCTTCCAGAAACCACGCGATTGTTGCCTCCATTTAATGGTGAGGAAGCTCAGAAAAGGAAAATGACTTGGCTAAGAGCAGACAGCAAGTAAATGACAACAGAGATTCAAACACAGCTGAGCCCATCACCAAAGCACCCAAACAGAGTGAGCGCTTGTAAACACCAGGCAGGTATTCTGGGAATCCGTGTTTCCAGCAGGCTCCTGACCCTGGGTGGGGCTGGGCAGCCTCCCTTCCTAATATCCCCAACATGTTCGCACAGACGCATGCTGCGTGACCCGGAGCCCCGCCCCTGCAGGGCAGAGGTGACCAGGAAGGTTTGGACTACAATGACTTTGCGGGGGGGGGGGGGGGGGGGGGGGTCCCGCCCCCCCCCCCCCCCCCCCCACCCTGCCCTTGAGGTGGTGGTGCAGAGCAGCCTAGGGAGGAAGAGCTCTGGGTCAGACAGATATACACCGCAGGGAACAGACAGGCCGGATTGGCAGGGCCACCTGCACTGCCCAGGTCAGGCCTGACTGCTGGGCAGAGCAGAGCGTTGCCCCGGAGACGGTCCCCGGGCCAGGCAGGCAGCAGCGGGTGGAGTTGCCAGCCCCTAAGTGGCAGCACTCTGGCGGCGGCACAGCCCATGGCCTCTTCCATGGAGACGGCACGGCAGCTCTGCCTCGAGGTCCTCTAGGCTGGCCGCTGCTCTCTTCCCCATGGACTGGCCCAGGAGCAGGCTGTGTACGGGAGAGTCCAGGGTCCAGCCACAGAGAACAACAGGGGCTGGGCCACCATGTGCCTTTGTGTGCTGAGGGTCTGTCTCCAAAAGACCCACCCTCGGCCTCTGGGTCCCATCCCCATCTCAGATCCCCACCTCTTCCTTTGATCTATCCCCCCCACCCCCACCCCGCCCTCAGTCTCGCTCACTGCCTTAGCTTCCAGGTCCACCTTCTGGACCCAGGCTGAACGGCTTCTGGATGGGAATCTGTCTGTGCTCCGTGTGGGCTCTTGAACTCCTCCATGACCTTTTCCTGTCCCTCTCAGAGCACTTTACCCTTTCTTGGCCTGGGCTCTGGCCTGGGTTTGCCTCCCTAGTCTCTGTCCCCTGATCTTGGTGTGTATCTCAAGGCCTTTCTCTATTCTCCTGGACTGGCCGTCCTCAGCATCTGAGAAATGATGCATCTGGCCTCTGTCAGCTTGTCACCCTAGCCTGTCTTCCTCTCCCATTGGCCTGGCTGCCCCCACCCCATCCTCTCTGTCCCCTTGACCTCTGCATCTGCATCCTCTTTATCCTTAGCCTGAATCCAGTCTCTGTCTCTTGTCTTCCTACTAGACTTTTCCTGGGCCTGATACTGCCCCTATCAAGCCAGGAACCACTCCCCAGGTGTGCTTCCCTCCTTCTCTCTGCCCTCTCCTCCAGGTCTGCCCCAGACAACATCAGAGCTTGGGAGAAAGCCATCCAGAGCTCCCCACTCTGAGCAGTGGCTCCTCTCAGCCCCTCGGGTTCCATCTATCCGCAGCCCATTTCCCCAGAAAGCTCTCCTTGGTTGGCTGACTGGCTTGCATGTGCCCCCCGCCCTCCCCACTCCTCATCCTCCCTGCAGCCTCGGAGCCCACTGGAGCCCACGGGGTTAACAGGCAATTAGCAGGGCCAGGGCTCAGAGCTGTGGGGGAGATAAGAAGCAGCCCAGAGCAGCCTAGAGCAGCAGACAGAGCTAATCCTGGAGCTAATCTGCGGCCTGGACTTTTATCTCCACTGCCTTCTGGGTGCTCTGCCTCTGCTAAGGCCCTGGCACCTCGCCCCTGACTTTTCCACAGTAGCTTCATCCCCCCACATTCCATTAGCCCTCCCCTGATGTGGTCCAGCCCCAGGCTTTTCGCAGCCCCCTAGAATGAACTCCCCTTAACCCTACAGGACTCTCGAGTCCACAGGAGGCTGTGGAAGGCAGTGCCTCTTCTCTGGTCCTGGACGAAGGTGACTAGCACAGCAGGTTGAACAACTCTTGAACAAGCCCTGTGTTCAAGTTCAAAGCCTCTTGCTTCTCTATCCTCATGGGGTAGGAAGAAAACACCAGCTCAAGACACGTGGAGTGTCTATACTGGGCCTATAAAGGCCAAAACAGAAGCCTAGTCCAAGGGCACAGAGGAAGACAGGGCAAATTCAGGGCCAGAGTCCAGTCCCTCTCCCCCAACACTCCCCTCTGACCCCCCCGGGGAGTCAGTGGGCCCTGGTGCCAGCCTCAGCTCCCTGCCACGGACAGCCCATGTAACCTCAGCTAATAAAGTGATTGGCCTCTCTGGACCCATCTGTCAAGTGGGACTAGAAATTCTTTTTGGGGGGGGGCGACTAGAAATTCTTGCCTGACTTATTTCACAGTGAGTGTAAGGAGTGTAGGTAAAAGGCGTCTGCAAAGTTGAAATCCTACACCCGAGGCCTCAGCAACAGCAAGAAGGGTGTGGTCGAGACCAATAACCCGGGGCAGAGATAAACCACTAGAGGTGGTACTGGTGATGGACACACATAACATAGCTTCTTAGCTTGGGGAAAGGAGCTCAGATTTTCGAGTCCCACAGAACCGGGTTCAAATCCTGGCTCTGCCACCAGCCTCAGACAAACCCCCTTGGGTGCGGGTGCATGATTTAATCTCCCTGAGCCTAGGGTTGCTCATCTGTTAAAGGGAAGTGGTAATTTCTCCTCCTAAAGTTAGTCGTGAGGATGAGATAAGTTCAGAGTGATGCGTGGTGGGGTGTTCAAGGAAGGCAATGGGCGGTGGCATGGGGTGGAGATTTGTGAATGGAGCTTCTTGCCAAATGGTGCAGCTTTTCTCTCTCTCTCTTTCTTTCTAATATTGACGTATACTTGACATTGGTGCAGCATTTTGATCTTGGATTCCCAGTGGTCCCATTCTTAGGGCACCCTGCGCCTTGGTAAAGGCTCTCTCAGCAATCTGTCAGAGCGGACCCCCCCACCCCCACCCCAGTGCTGAGATATGGCTCCCCAAGAGCTGGGAAGCTGCACTCAGGCCAACGGGTCTGTTGTTCACCCTGGTTCACATCTGGGCCGCGCCTTCACTGTCTGTGGCCTTCAGGTTCAGTCATTTAACCTCTCTGATCCTCCATTTCTCACCTGTAAAATGGGAATAATAATAGGCACCCTTCAGAGGTGTCCCAAGGAAAGAGATAATCTACATAAATAATAGCAAGAGCTAACAATTATTTAGGGCTTACTCTATGCCAAGCATGGCCCTTATATAAATTAGCTCCTTACTCCCCACAGAAACCGTCTACAGAGGTCACTTATCCCCATTTTATAGACAAGATAATAGAGGCCCAAAGAGGGTAAGGGACCTGGCAGGGTCCCCTCCCACAGCTCAGCAGGTGCCAGCCCATCTGGAGCCCGAGGCTGCGCTCCTACCCATGTGTGATGATACACACCTAGGTGCTCAGGACATGGCAGGTGTTCACACAACATCCACGTGTCCAACACTATTGGCTGAGCCTGGGCACTGGGTCGCACCATGCGTGGGGCTGGGGATGGTTCAGAGAACCAAACAGACGGTCTCCGCCCTGAGGGCCCTTGCTGTCTGAATACAGAGGGATTCATTTATTCAAAACGTGTTTATTGAGCCGCCTACACTAAGAGGCAGGTGAACAGCGGTGGGGAACAAGACAGACCCGACAACCGCAGGTACAGGCAGATCATTACTAGCTGTGATTATTGCTGTGATGGGGCGAGGTGGGGGGCGTGGAGAAGACCATCACAAGTCCTCTGACAGTGGAACAAGAGCTGGAGTTGAGTTGGAGAGGCAATCTTCTCGGAGCAAGCCCACTCACCCCCACATGAAGGGCTTCAGATCGTGCCACACGGCGGACATGAGGAGAACGACACCCCCTCACACCTCCCCACCCCGCCAAGGAGGCCTAGCCGCCTCCCCTACCACACCCCCACAGCCACCCCGGGGCTTTGCCCAGCGACTTCCTCCCCAAGGTTGTTGCGCTCCCGCTCCCAGCCCGGGAGGAAATCCCGGCAGTGTTTGTTCAAATGTAAATGTGTGAGCCGCGGTGGAAGAGAAGTAGCGGACGGCCTAGGCCGCGTGACTCCCAGCTGAGGTCGGGGCAGGAGCGGGGAGAGCTTGGGGGCCCGCAGCAGAATGCGAGGATTCCAGGCGCGCGTCGCTTTTCCACGGGAGAGGAGAGCGCGCGGCCTCCAGCACGCAGGTAAATAGGCAAACCTGCTCCCAGGTAGCGACCACTTAGGCCTTAAACCCTAGAAAGTCATTTTTCCAGGCGGGAATGTTTTTAATTTGTAACGAAGCCCTTCCCTGGCATTGCCGCCCCTCGATGCAAAGTTATTCGTTAGAGTTGTGTTGACACAGTGGAGCGAGCACACACCCACTGCCGGGCGGGAGTTCCCGGGCCAGGACCCAGGGGGTGGCGGGGGCGGCGGTGGGGTGGTGGGGGTGCGCCCCCACCCCCCGCACACGCTCGCGGGCGGCCCGGCCCGGCCCACCCGCATCCGGGGGGCCGCACCCAGCGCCGCGCGCTCCCCGCTGCTCCCTCCTCCCTCCCGCGGGGCAGGCATCCATCACCGCGCCCGAGCGCCCTCCCTCCCGTCTCCTCCGGGCGCCTCGGCTCTCCTCCCTGGGTTTGCCTCATTTGCATTCCCCCGGCTCCCGGCTCCTCGGCAAAGTGACCTCCGCACACAGCAGCGCCAGAGGCTTCCACCGCGGAGGGAGACACTGCCTCCCGCCGCCCGCCGCGCCCGGGGAGGGCCGAGGGGGCGCGAGCCCGGACGTCGGGGCGGGGGCCCGAGGAGGCGGCTCTGCGGGGGCAGCTGGCGGGCTCGGGAGCAGCGGTAGAGGCCCTGGGCCCGAGGGGCGCCCACTGAAGCTGATGGGATATGAACCCGCGACCTCAGATCCTACGCGGGGCGGGAGTGGGACGTGGAGGTCAGCACCAGGCTCGCGGAGCTGTGCCCCAGAAGGGGAACCCCTGTTTGGAACCTGGGGCTCCCCAACACCCCGTGCCCCCCGCCCCCGCACCGCCCCTGGAGAGGGGCCAGCCCTAATGGGCAGTCGCCCAGGGGTCTCCAGTCCCCCTGGGGGCCTGACCAGCCCCAGCACCGGTCCCCTGGCCCGCCAAGCCGCCTCCCCTCCCCCCACTTGGTATTTACACCTTTCACACATTTGTAAGCTATTATCCTGTCCACGCTTAGTCACCGCTGAGCCAAGCGCCACGGATTTAGCTCCTTTAATCTTTCCTCCTAAATCAATCCTCCATTTCCCCTTAATCATCCCGTGGCTCCTCTCTGAACTCTCTCTCGCTGCTGCCTCGCCTGCCGCAGCCGATGCCTGACTCTGGAACTGTTCCCCCTCCAATCCCAAACGGGTGTCCCAAGGGCATGGTGAACATTTGGGGGGTAGGTTGGCTTTCCGGAGCTGCCGGCCCCCTGCTTGGGAGCCAGGAGAAGTGCAGACACTCCTCCTCCACCCCCCTACCCTCTTTCTGGAAACACAGCACTCTGAACCTTCTTGTCTCCACCCTCTGGGTCTCTGTTCTCCTCCCGCCTTCCCACCCCCATTCCTCTGGATGGCTCCAAGACCCTAACCCTCAGGTCTCCTGTCCACGGCTCTGGCCGTCCCTACCCCTCTGCCAGCTGCTATAGGGAGGAAGCATTGCCGAGAGAGCCTGGAAGGCCGGGGAAACACTAACTCACCAGCCCCAGGAAGCCTCATCCCCTCCTCCAGGGTGCCTGTCCATCTCTTCCGGGCCACCCTCTCTCCACCCCGCATTTTCTCCTGTCTAGGGGGACCCACTGACTCAGGGACCTCAGCCCGAGCAGTCTCAAAGCTCCCCATCCGTAGTGCTCCCTGGGATGCTCCTGCCTCCCCCACTCCCATCCCTGATCCTTTCTGCCCCCACAAGCCCGCCCTGCGGAGGCAGCCCTGCTGCCAGCCACAAGAGGGAGCAAGTCCGGGGAAGCAGAAGGGTAGGGGTGGGGGTCTAGGAAGGAGCACGGGTAGGGGAGAAAGAGAGAGGACAGGAGGGCGATACAGGGGCCATTTCTTCAAATGCTAATCAGCATCTTCCGGCAGTGCCACAAGAAGCTGAGCTGATAATGAGCCCAGCTCGGGGCTGATTCCTGATTAATGAAGAGGCCACGGGGCTGCTGAGTGGGGCTGGGTGGAGCACATCCTTCATGGCCCTCCCCGCTGCCCTTGCAGACCAGTCCTCTGTAGCAGTAACAGCCCCTGCCCTTGGATGCTCGGCCACACCACTCCGATCCCCCAGGTCACCCACTCCACTGGCCAACGGGAAGTGGCCGTGCTGAGAGCGCCCCCTCCAGGAGGGCCTGAGGGTGGCAGCCGGCGCCCCGCAGGAGGTGGGGAGAGCATACTGGGTTCTAAAATTCAGGAGTTGTAGGTAGCCCTTGGAGTATTTTTTAAATCAGGAACATTTTTATTAAAATGATCAAGACTTGGGCTTCCCTGGATGCCCCCCCCCAACACACACACACACACACACACACACACACACACACACACACAAAAACCCCTGGGCATCCATCCCTGACTGAGGGCTCTGGTTAGCTGGGGCTGAGGAGCAGCTGCTCCCCTCAGGGATAAGTGATCTTTAGTTTTGTTCAGGCCCCACTGTTCCCTGCTGTGTGCCCTCCACGACCTGACCTGCCTGGCTCCCCGAAGGCAGGACCAACCCTGAACTAGATGTTGAACTAAATGTTCTCAACATTCATGCCTCAGGAGGGTACGGGGCCTGAGGGGACAGAGGGCTGGACGGAGGGTGAGGATAAGAAGAGGTCAGCTTGCCTGCCCGGACCAACCCCGAGGGGAAGCCCATCCCTTCTTGAGTCAAGGGGATGAGGGGCAGCCCTCAGCCCCTCTGGAGCCAGGAACAAAGGTTTGGAGTTGGCATGTTCTTGGGGGTAGCCCTCCCACAACCAAAGAGGCAGGACAGAGATGATCAGTACTGGTCTGACCACGCCGGGACGGGGACAGGCTCAGGAGGCAGCTGGGATGGGCGGCAGGGGACTGCCGAGGATCTGGGGGCGGGCAGGGAGTGCTAGAGGGCCTCCGTGCTTGCTTCTCCCTCTGCCTCAGAGCTGTCCTGGCTGGCAGCTGGGTGGGGCTGGGAGCGAAGGGAGGAGGGCAGGGAGGGGGACTGCCCAGCTGGAAGAGGCCTTCTCTAATTGTGCCTGATTAGTAGAGAGGAAGAGAACAGGGCGAGTGATTAATAGTCACGGCAGTCACCAGCTAGTGGGGAGGGAGGGCTGGGAGGGGGAGGGAAGTCTGGGAGCCAAGAGGGGATGGAGGCCCACGGGTCCCTGGTCATCTGCCCACCTAGGGACTGCCTGGACCCCTGACGACCCTGCAGAGAGGGGCCGGATTCTACCTCTGCCTCCTCAAGGATTCTCCATGTCCCCCATGCTTCCATTTTCCAGACACTAGAATGGAAGAGAAAAGACCAAGGTCATGTCCCACACCTAGGAAGAAAGGTCTGTCTGCTCATGTGGTGTTTCCAGACACCCCGATGTCCCCAGACACAGACCCTAACCTCAGCCCAGATCGGAGATGGCTGCACTTCCAACCAGAGCCCACAGCCACCACCTCCCATCCTTGGACCCCAGCTGGAAGTCCTAGCCCTGCCCATTGAGGTAGTCTAAGCCTCATTCCTTGGACCATGGAGAACTACACTGTCCCATACGGTTGCCCCTAGCCACATGTGACTGTTTGAACTGACCATTCCTTTTCCCTGTCACACTGATCCCCTGTCAGATGCCCCGCAGCCAGTGTGGCCCGTGACTACCCTGCTGGACAGTGCAGATATGGACCCCTTCCACCATGCCCGAGATGTCCAGTGGGAGAGCACTGATCTGGAGAGTGTGTGTGCACACACGTATGCACATGCAGGAATATTTGGGAGGGCTGGGTCACAGGGCAATGCTGGCAAGGCTGCAAGAGTGTAGGGGGGGGTTCAAATTTTTTAGGTCTTACTATTGTATTTATTGAATATAGAAACTGTAGCTCATGGAGGCTTTTTGAGTTCTCCAAGGCCACACTGCTTTAAGGGGAAAGCCAAAGTTCAAATCTGGCCAGTCTGGCTTGGGAAACCACACACTTGACTGCCTCACCATACACTCCCCGGCTGAGAGGCGATGCTGAATTTTAGAGCCACCCTTGCATTTTTCAGCCAAAGAAATGAAGCCTAGGGAGAAAGAGTGATTTCTGCCTTCTAGTAAGCAAGCCGCAATGGGGAAAGTATGGATGGGGCTTGGAGCAGTGGGGTGGGGGGGGGGCAGATGGTGGTGGGAATTGGGAGGACGGGAGAGAACATATAGGTGGTGAGAGCAGGAGGCTAGGTGGGCGTGGGTGGGTGGGGATGAGACTGAGTAAGGAGGGGGAGGGGAGGAGGAGAAGGGACCGGGTGAACTAGGTGGAGGGGAGCATGGGTGAAGCCTAGAGCTTCTCCCCTCTCTCTCCCCTTCTCTCCAGACCTCCCAGACCTGCCTCATGCCTTGAACCTTTCTAGTCCTCTTCAGCCCAGAGTGCCCCACCCCCCTCCTCTCTGAACTCAAGCTCTAACTCTTCCTGTCCCTCTTTTGGCAATTAATCCTGGCACCTCATGACACCTGCATGGCTGGTTAACTCTTGCATGGTTGGTTAAGCTTCTGAGCATCCCTGTCTCTGCTCCATCTGGAGAGTATAGGCTGCTTGAGGACAGGGACTGGGGCCAGGGCTTCCCTTCTTTGCTCTCCCCCCACACACCACCTAGCAGGCACGGAGTGGGCACGCAGTGCTCCATGTTGACTGGGTGAGTGACTGGGAGTCAGTGAGGGGGTACCAGGGAGTGTGGGGGTGAAAGCAATTGCAGTGGTAAGAGAAGCCGGGAGCAGTAGCTTAGGGGACTGGGGGAGGGCACGTTACCCGGAGTAAAAATAGGCTGGAAAATGTGACATTTATTAACTTGGATTCTGGAGGAAAGGTCACAGCAGAGTGGGGAGTGGGAAGGAGGAAACAGGGAAAGCAACAGAAAACACGTGGCAGCCCCTTACCCAAAGCCTGTCACTGTCACTGACCGTCTCGCTACCCGTGCTCTGGGCAGGATCCTCGACACCTGGTCCCCATACCCATCTCCCTGCCATTGATCCCTAGCATGAGCTCCGTGTTCTCACCACAGGGTCCGTTGTGGATCTCCTGTCCTCTGTAGAGATCCTATGTCTTCCTCTCTTACCTCTTCTCCCATCTTGCCCCACAATACACCCCCATCTCGCCCGTGGCCATGAGTCATGGCTGGCCATCCCAGCCAATAATCCCAGACCCCATTGTATTTGCAGCAGACTCAACTCCAGAAGGCCAGGTCCAAGGGAGAGTTACATTCAGCAAATGGGGGATGGGGTGTGGGCAGAAGGGTATGGAGTCTAGACTGGGTGGGGGACACAGAAAGCAGGATCAAAAGGGGAATTCCTGTCCCCCAGTGCTTGCTTTGGCCCTCTGCTCCTCTAGGATATGCCACAACCCCAGAGCTGAGACCCACAAACTTCTCCCACCCTCCTCACCCTCCTTTCTGCAGCCCAGCATATGAAAAGGCCTGCAGGATGTCCATCCTTCTCATCCGCCCACCTCTGGATTCCCAGAGACTCCCTGTTCCCATAACCTCCAGGCACCTCTCCCTTTCCTAGAGCAGGACAGGAAGCCCCTGCTTCCCTCACCTCACTTCCCTCTTCCCCATCTCTCCCTCCTCTCTTCTCCCCTCCTTCCCACTAAGGTTTCGACACACTTCCCCTTTCCTTTCTATCCCCAACCGGGGCCTGAGATGCAACCTCCTGCTTAGGGACACAAAGCTCCCATTGATTTCTGCCCCCACAGCACCTGCTGAGACTGGGCTCTGCCTGCCCCCCCCAACTCTGAGGGGTGAGGATGTCAGACAGAAGGGTCCCAGGGACCCCAAAGGCCACATGCACACTCTCAACACCTCACCTCCTCCTTGGGGACTCCTGCAGTCCTGGGCTTAGGAGTAGTGATTTTTTTTTTCCCTAGAAGAGGGGTGTGTATCGGCACAAAAGCCCAGCACCCCCCCCGACCCAGCAGTGTCCCTCCTTCCTGTCCCTTCTTCCATTTCTACCCAACTCCCCCACATCCCATGGCAGGATCACCCAGAGGCTGAGGAATGGGTTGCGGTGCAAGGAGCCTTAGGAGGCCTATTAGGGGCATGTTTCCGGCTGATGCTGAGGTGGTGAGTGAATGGGAACCTGGGCAGGGGGCCGCTGGGCAGGAGGAAGGTGAGCCCCCCACTCTGGCTCCCATCTGTGGGGCGGGCCACTAGAGGCTGGCTGGAGTGGGTACCATGTTGCTGCCACGTATATGTACACAATGCTGGAAGCCGACTGGGGACTGGGGACAGGCAGCACAAGCGCCAGGGATGAGGGATACCCCGTGATCCTGGGCGAATGGAGCACTAGTGGACAGACACACAGACAGCACGCGAGACACACCCCCAATGCTCACAGCTGACTATGAGAGGGCAGCCTGAGCGGACACTTCAATGCCAGTGAGAGTGTGTGTCTGTGTTCACATCCATGTGAGATGGCACCAGCAGTCCCCACACGGGGAACAGGGATTGAGATAGATGAGGGGTGGGGGGAGCATCTGGAGGGGGGATGGCATCCACTGTGTGGCCCCGTCCTCAGCTAAGTGAGCACTGAGATGCGGGCAAAGAGATGAGCTCTTGGTGTGTGGGTGTGCAGGTGTGCACGTGAGTGTCGTGACAGGGACCCTGAGCACAAGACAGGCAGTGAAGGAAACTGTCCCCAGCAGCAGGGCTCTGTGTGTGTGTGTGTGTGTGTGTGTGCGCGCACGAGCGTGCGCGCGCGCGTGTGCTGGGTCGCAGCGAGGGTGAACCAGGCACACAAGAGTGAATGAGTGATTCTCAGTGTAAGAGCCAGAGCCGGGCAAGGGAACAGCAAGACCCAGGAAACGGAGGGAGGGAAAGCGGGAGAAGCTGGAGGGGCAGCATGAAAGAGGGATGTGTGAGAGAGTCTGTGAAAGGGGGTGTGTATGAGAGACACAGAGACCGAGAAGAGACACTGGTACCCAGTGTACGGGAAGATCAAGATCTTTGCTTCCAGCCTGCCGGTCGGGCCAGCTCCCCAGGAGGCAGTCCTGAGTCCCTCTCTTGCTGGAGCCCCCCAGACACCCTCTACCCATCACCCTTGTCCAGTGGGGAGAAGAATCCAGTAGCCACAGAAGCAAAAGGGAACAACAGACAAGTGGGGGTCAGTTGCTCCAGCCTCGGCACAGGGCATCCCTCACCCGCAAGCTGCCTGGCTTCCGGGCTCCTGGGCCCACTCCAGGCACCACCCCGCCCCCCCCCCCGGCCCCCAGACCTGGGCACTACAGCAGCAGCAGAGTGGAGGAGAGGAGTGGCAGCAGCACCCGGGTAAGCCCATAGGAGCGTCCCCCGCTTCGTGGCCCAGGAAGCCAGAGGGAAACACCAGGCTTGGGGAAGACACAAGGCCAGCCGCTGGTGGTGGAAGGAAGGGAAGCCCCAGTGAGGATACCCCAGGGCCCTCCCTGCCCCCCACCCCCGCTCCCTGCTAGCCTCTGGCCACCCCAGGCCAGGCGGCCCGCCAGCAGGACTTACCACGGAGAAGTTGCTGGCGGAACAGTGATGCCCACTGAAGTTACAGCTCTTGAGCATGTCTGCGAGCTGGTGGCCGGTGCGGTTGAGGATGTCTACCATGTCGGGCTCCGGGTAGCGCAGGCCGGCGGCACGGTGCCCATCCCGGTCCTTGGGGGGCAGCCCTGTTAGGTTGGCCAGGTGGAAGATGTCGGCGTCGCTGAGGGCCGAGTGCCGGAAGCGGTTGATGTTACAGAGGGTGACGGCCGGGAAGCCCGCTGTTGGGGCTGGCGCGGCAGGATCCATGGCCACCAGGTGAGGCCGGGTCAGGTAGCCCCGCGCCAGGCCGGCAGCCTGGTACAGGAAAGCGGCCAGTGAGGTGAGTAGGGCCAGTGCCCACAGGCTTCTGCGCAGTCCGTGGGGGCCTGGGCCACAGGCCCGGCCCAGCCCGTGCAGAGTGCTGGTGCTGGCAAAGGTGGCCAGGTCCCGGGGGGCTGCTGCCCCCTGTGCTGCCCCCAGGAGGCTTTGCTCATCCCCTGCCTCCTTCTCCTTGGGTTTCGCATCCTCCTCTGCGAATTTGATTTTGCACACAATCTCGATCGGCATCTGTCCCCGGCTGCTGGGACTGGCCGGAGCCTCCCTGCCCCTGTCCCTCCCTGGTTGGCAGCCCACGGTGCCCTCCGGAGTGGCGGTGGTGGCAGCGGCTGCTCTTCTAAACTCAGGGCAAGCGGGAGGAGGACGGGGACAGGGTGGGGGCCTGAGGTGGGGGAGTCACTCCCACTCCCAGCAGCTCCGCAGCCCTGGTGCTGCCTATGCTGCTGCTGCCTCTGCCGCTGCTTTTCTCTCTCCTCGATCGTCTCCTTGTGGCTTCCCTTATCAGCACCAGCACAGCTGTCAGCCCCTGCGTGTGTCCCTGCGAGCGAGCGAGCGAGCGAGCGAGCGAGGGAGTGAGCGCTGCTCCGCCACGCCGCGCAGCCCCAGCCGCTCCGCTCAGCATGTGCTCCGGAGCCCACCCCATGCTTAATAATTCAGGACATGTCAACAGCGTTTCACCGGCGCCACTGGCTGCAGGAGCCAGGCCAGGGGCGGGGGGGCAGCCCCCACCACTGGCCCAGGACAAGGATCGCCAGCCCCTGCCCTAGATCTCATTGGGCTGTCCCCCAAACTCTCGCTACAGCCTAGGCACTCGTGGGGTCTCCAGACGGCCCCACTGCCAGGCCACCCAGGGGAGACATCTGCACCCAGAGTCCTGGCTCATTCTGCCACTTTTCGGGACCACGCCCCCAGGAAGGGTCAGCCAACTCCATCCAGGAAACGGAGGATGACTCCTGACTCCCGCGCCCAGCCACCACCTGCCCCCACTACCCCACTCAGAGCAGCTTCCAGAAACTCCTTGGGAGAGCCACTTGTTTGAATGAGGGAGGGGAGGGCAGAGGAGGCAGGCAAGACAGAAAAGGGGGCAACAGACTCCACCAAGATTCTTGGCTTCCTTAGAGCCTTGCTCCCAACTTCAACACCCACCATAACCCTGCCTGCCCCGGGGCTCTGGCCGCCCCCTACCATCCCCCCAAACTCAGTCACTCGTGGGTCTGGGGCAGAGGAACGCCCTGGCTGACTTGCATATCTGTGGCCACTGGGCTAATCCAAACATCCCAAATCTCTTGCCAGGCTGGGCTGGGGGTGGGGGGAGAGGGGGTGAACAGGCCAGGGAGCAGAGAAGAGTTCTGATGGGTGGAGGAGAGGGTGGAATGGAGAGAGAGGAAGAGCCCAGACGGGGATTTGGGAGGGAGGAGAAATGTGTGGGCTTGACCAGGAGGGAGTCCTATCCCAGAAGCAGAAGCGGAGGGTGACGGGCACGGTAGGGTGGAGAGAGCCCTGGCGTGGCTGTGGGTTTGCGGAGGGGAAGCAGGCATGTGGGTTGTTATCACAGGCAGGGGTGGGGCCCCTGTTGGCAGCCCAGGAGGAAATGCCTTGGTGCTCCTGGGGTGGGGTGGTCACAGTGAGCCGCTGGTGTTCTGGGGGGCCCATGTGAGAACATGCGCCCTCACGGGGGGAGGAAGCCCTTGTCCCTAGACGAAAGGGGGGCGCTGATTAATCGGGGCGCTAATGAGCAGCAGGGAGAGGAAGCTCAGAGGGGCGGGGGAGGCGGCTCCATCGATCCGAGCCGCGGAACCAGCAGCTGAAAAAAAAGTGAGAAGGGAATCGATCTGAGGGAAACGGCAGCTGCTGGGGATTAGAGCCCCAGGTCCACCCGTTGCCCAGAGGCCACCCCTCCCCTGCGTCAGGCCTGCCCTGCCAGTCGCAGCCCCCGCCTGGACCCTGAGGAGGGGTGGCTACCCTGGGGAGCAGGGACTCAGTGCTCACTCTGGCTACGAGGCCAGGTCAGGCCTCATCAGTCACTGGTCACCCCAGCATGGAGCCCACCAACCCCGAGCCCCGGCCATGCTTGGCACCCTGCTGGGGTGGTCCCCAGCCTCTCCTCAAAGTAGCTTGCGGGGGTCGGGGGTGCTACGGCTAGGCTTCCCCCAAGTCGGCTCCCCCAGCCAGGAAGAGGAGACTCCTGGGGTCAGGGCTACTTCTGGCAGCATCCCAGAGGGGAAAGTGGGGAAGGCACAGGAAGCAGCTGCTGAGTTAGCAGTCAGAACCTCTGAGTGACCACAGACCGTGCCCCCTGCCATGCTCTGCCCTCTCCACTAGCCTCCCAGACCCTTCTAGTGCTTCCACCCCACCTCCTCCTCCCCCAGCCTCTCCCCCTTTCCCCTAGGTTTGATTTTTTTTTACCGGGGTTTTTTTTTTTTAAGGTGATTTAATTGCTTTTTTAAGGTTACTTCAGTCTGGGGCTCTGCCAAGAAAGCGGGGAGCTGTCCCCCAAGCTCTCCCCAGTCCTCACTACCCTGGACTCAATGCATGTTCCTAAATTACCCTGCGATCTATTAGGATCACAGGGTCATACTCCCCTAACATACTGGCCTCCATCATCAGCCCACATCACACCCTCTTTCCTCCAGAGGGCAAGGCAGGAAGCCTCTGAAGGAATGAAACTGGGGAGTGGGTGGAGAGGGGGAGTTCCAGGCCATGCGGAAGTGGAGCAGCGAGCAGTTCACTGCACTCACCCCTCACAGCCCTACCCCACAGCCATCTGTCTCCAATTGTCCCCAGGTCCCCATCACCCAGTCTTCCAGACCCCTAGGAATCTGTTTATGCTTGGTGGGAGCCCCCTCCCACATCCCCTCCGCTCATCCTGTGCCTCCCCTTTTGGTCTCTTCTGTCTCCTCTGCCCCCGCTTTCCCCCTACCCCCTTCCCCCCTGGCCCCCCCCCCCCGTCCTTCCCCCCTCCCCACTCCCCTGCTTGCCTCCCTCTGCCCGCTGCAGTTGGGTGATAATCTCCCTCATTTAGCCTCCCGGCTGCTTCCCCGGCTCATTGCCCAGCTGGTCCCTGGGGCCCGGCCCAGCTTCTTCCCCACCCCCATCCCCCGCCCTGTGCCCAAACTCCCCCATCCCCTCCTGGCTTCCCCCACCTACCCCCCTGGGACCAGCTGCACCCCTGCAGTGAGCATGGGGGTGCCCAAGTGTGGTTGGCCAGGACCTGTGCTGGGTGAGAGCAGAGGGGGAGGGTCCATCTGGGACTCGGCTGGGAGTGGGTGTGGGGCACAGGAGAGACACAGGGGTGAGGGGGCTGCAGGGGCAGGCTTCCTCTGCTCTTCAATTGTCCCCATTCCTGGTCCAATTCTCCACCCACTCCCACCCCCTAGAGGGTGAACGAGGCTTCCTGATGGCCGTGGAGGGACCGTTAGGCAGAGAGATTAGAGTGGCATCTGTACAGCTGGACAAGACAGAGAGCATGGGAATCGGGGGCAGAAGAGTGAGGGAAGTGACAGGGCAGGAAGGTTCTGCCAGAGCACCTGAGAAGGTACAGGTTTTATTTGGGCAAGAGGCCTCAAAGGCAGAACTAAAGACCTTCCGTGATCCAGCTTGGGGGTTCCAAAGGGAGCCTCCAAGGTCCTTACCGCACCGGGCTTTCGGGACTTCCCCTCCCCCCACCTCTGCAGCTCCCCCCCCCCCCCGCCCACTGTCTGTATTTGTCCCTTCGCACCTTGGGTGGGCCCCAGCCCCCTTTCCTGGGTGGCCCACTCATAAATGACACAATTCCCAAACTCTTAGCATTCTCCTAGAGAGAGTCCCCAGCCTCCTCCGCTCCCAGAGGATGGACGGCACCTCCTGGCCACCCTTCCCAGCCCAGACACCTGTCCCAACCCTGGCTCTGGTGCGGACCAAGGGATGAGCTAGTGTGGGACAGACGTGGGCGGGAAGGGACAAGGATGGGGGAGCGGAGGCCGGGACTGGGCCAGGCCTGGCTGGTGAGCGAGCAGCGGTGACAAACGGGCTGTGCGGGGGCCGAGGGGCGGGGGGCGGACGGCGGCTGATTTATCTGGGTTATTTATGCTGCGGACGAGGCAGGAGAAGCGGTTAATGAGAGTTCCAGCGAAGGGGGGTGGGGAGGCCAGGACGTGATCGGAGGCGACTGAAGAGGGTTAGCGTCCCACCGCCAGACCCTGCCCCCACCGCAGGCCAGCATTCTGCACCCCCTACCCCGTCCTACGTAGGGCCAGCCTGGCCTGATCCCATCCTCTTCTGGGGATGCCCAAGCTGAGGCCATGGATCACTGGGGGCTGAAGGGCACCGGGCCCAAGATCGGGGGGCCAGTGGCTGGAGGAACTGAGGAGGGGACCAGAAAAGGGAGAGCAGGGAAGAAAGAAAGAAGAAAAAATCTTGGCGAAGCAGAAGCTTCCCAAGTCTGTGGGGCCTGCAGGGTTGGGGGGGCAGGTTGGGAGGAGGAAGGGACCTGAGTGGGCGTGGGGTGGGCAACCTCAGAATGGAGCCTGGAGACAGGGCAAAGGGTACTGGAGTGCAAATTTGGTGTCAGCTAGAAGCCATCCTGGGAGCCTGAGAGGCAGAGAGAGGCTGGGAGTGGGGGTGCTGGTCAGAGAGAAGAGGGAGCCAGGAAAGGAGGGGGAAAAGATCCAGAGAAGGAGGGGGAGAGGGCTTTGCAGCAGTGAAAGCTGCTGGGAGCAGATAAGGCGGCACAGCAGCAGGAGGGATTAAAGCTCTGAGGGGCAGGGGCGGGGGCACGGCGCTGGACGGGGGACGGGGGTGCGGGGCAGGAAGGAGAGGGCTGAGGGCAGGACATCAGGACCAAGAAGAGCGGAGACCAGAGCGGGAGAAGCGAGGGCTGTGAAAGGGGCCAGATTAAATCAGAGGGCCAGAAGGTGGCTATCTCCTGGCAAAGACAGGAAAGAAGAGGTCCCTGCTCATCTCTCTGGGGATAGGGGCTTGACCACTACTGGCGAGCCCCCATGCCCTGCACACGCCAAGGGTAGCAGAGCTAAGCAGTGGAGTGCATGCCAGATTGGGGGGTGGCAGGGAATAGCCCCGGGAGCCTCTGAGCTCCAGGCTAAAGAACAGAGGGCACACAGCGCCTCCTTGAGGTGGCTGATGGAACACCGTCACAGGGAGCATCAGTCAAGGGTGCTCAGCCAGCTGGCCCTGGGATAGAGACCCCATCACACCCAAAGAGGCACGAACCAGGGTTCTACAGGGGATTTCTTTGTGGCGAGGAGTATGGGCATGGAGGGAGGACAGCGGCTTTGCCCAGGATCCCGGCTCAGACCTGCAGCCCCTCACTACCTCCTGCCCTCCTGTTCTCCAGGCCTCTCAGAAAGGGGTGCTCGGGAAAGGGGAGGCCCCTGCTCCCTCCAGAAGAACCCAGGTGGCCCAGGCAGCGGAGGGGAGCCTGGAGGGAAGGAAGGGGAGGAGGAAGAAGGGGCGGGAGGAGGGGAGCGGGGGTGGCGGGCGGGGCAGAGTAATTGCGTGTTTGTCAGTTCTCCTGTCTGCACAGGAGGGAGCGCGTGTGTGGTGGTGGTGGGTGTAGCTTCACCCTGAGGAGTGTGTCTGTTGGCAGAGGTGTCAGTGTGTCTGTCTCCGGGGTCTAGGCTCTCCTTGGCCCCCGCCCTCCCCTTTGTGTTTTGGGGAGCGCGGCTCTGGGCACACCCAGCTGTGCTCCGTGCTGATGCGGCAGATGTGGCGGGGCCCCAGCTGTGCCTGCTTCCCGGAGAGGGGGAGGGGGTGGCAATCTGCTCCCCCGATAATGGCTGCTAAGCGCCAGGGGGAGGGGATGGAGACTGGGGTGGGACTGGGGCCCAGGTCAGCCTCGCCAAAGGGAACAGGAGGGAGAGGAGAGCCCTGCCCCCCCCCCCCCCCCCCCCCGCCCCCCCCCCCCCCGCCCCAGGGCCCTTCCCCCCCCCCCCCAACAAGCCTGCTCCCCCTCACTGATTTTACAGAATAATCTTTTTATGGAAACCTAAAAAAGCACTAATGGCAGGAGCACACCCCTCCCCCGCATCCCTTCCCCCGCTCATCCCCCCACCTCCCACCCCAGTTCCCTTGGTTCTCTCTCCTCAAACCCTTTGGGGACCAGCACCCTTCTACCCATACAGGGCCAATGAAGACCTAGATGTGGAGGAGAAGGGGGCTCCCACATCGTGGGCCCTGAGCTGTGCCCTCAGAGATGGATGGGGCGCTGTCTTTCCCAGGGCAGACAAGAGCCAGAGAGGAGTGGAGGGCGTTACAATTCCTAAGACTTCCCCGACCTCCCCAGGAGCCCTCGATAGGGACTCTGCCAGCCTGGTGGGAGGGGCAGGTTTCAAAGATCCCAGCTACAGTAGCTATCCCCCCATCCCAAACGCTGACCCTTTCCCCTTCCAGTGCCTCTCCACCCCCACTGGGTCTAGGAGGGGGGTCCCGGGGGCCAGGGCCTGACACAGACTTATTGGATTTCACGGTGTTTTGCTGAGAAAATAATTAAATTATCATATTTATGATGGAGCTGCCATGGCCTCTGCCAACCACTTGGAACAGAAGGGTCAGGACTGGGGTGGGGGGCAGGGAAGAGACCCCGGCCCCAGACCCATAGCCCAGCCGTCTCCCGGCTTCTCCCTCAGGGAGCTGACCCCAGGCCCATAGGAGGCATCCGCGGCCTCCTCCCCACCCCATGCAAATGGAAGATCTGGGCTGGAGGAAGGGCCGGGAGATGGGGAAGAGTCTAAGCACAGGCAGGTTGTAGGTCTGGGCTGCTGAAGCCTGGCTCCTTTCACGCCTGCTCTCATGCAGCCTGCTGGGCCGGAGGGGGCCCGGGAGCGCACATCCAACCCAATCCCCACACTATCCTCAGCCCGGCTACTGGGGGAGCAGGTCTTCCCCATGGCCCAGCTAAGAAGCTATGAAATCCTGGGCTCTGTCCCAGACTACGGTGCTGATAACGAGGTCTCGGTGCCCCGCCGCCTGCCACCCCTGCCTGCTGCCAGGACCCCCTCCTCCCTCCCACCCACGCCCTGCCCCCCCATTCTCTTTGGGTAATTAGATTCCTCTCAATTAGCAGATTACGATCATTACCAGCTCATCTGGCAACTAAGCTCTGCACCCACAGCTGGGGAAAGGGGGGTACCAAGAGGCGGCACATGGGGGTCATGGGCAAACATGAGAGATGGCTGGGTTGCTCTGGGGCGTGGGGAATGTGGAGAGGACTGAGACCTCCCAAAGGGCGGAGTCAGGGTGGTGGGAGGTGGCCAGGGCCCCTGCCCTCCCAGCACGAGTACCCCCCACCCCCACTCCCGGACTTGGGGAGGACGAGGCACCAGTTTAGGTCTGCCCGACCTGCCAGGGGAGTAAGAGACAGCCCCCACGCAGGCCTCGGGTGGGGAGAACCCCGACTCTGCCAAAAGCCAGGCTAGGAGCAGATGGAGCTGGCAAAGCGGAAAACAGGCTGGGGCCGGGCTGGGCAGGAACTGGGAAGAGCAGCCACTGGTGACCCAGGATCAGGCCCGTGGCTCTCAGTCCCCGAGCCCATCGCCAGCGCCCCACAGCCCAGCCAGAATCCTGCACCCTTCCTTTTGGAATCCTTACACTCGGAGCTCGAGCCAGGCCCAATGAAGAGGAACAGGAAGGCGGGCGAGCCCTCAGTGCTGGAGCAGGGGTGAAGGCAGGGGCCAGACAGGCTGGGAGCCTTGGGGGCTTTCCTCCCAAGCAGAGCGGGCACAAGAGGCTAAAGGCAGTGGGAGGGGGAGATCTACCAGGGCTCCAGATTCATTATTCATGAGCCCGCAGCAACGACTCCAATTTAAATGCTAATGTGGGGGGGCCTGACTCAGCTACCCCCACTCTCCGCCCTCACCCCCAGCCCAGGCACAAGCGGGAGTCCGTGCTGGCTCCAAGGTCCACCCGGGTTTATTAGGGACTGAAGAGGGAGGCCAGGAGTCCCCCAGCCACCCACGTTGCGCCTGGCACGTGAAGATCCTGCCTGCCTTCCTCTGGTCCTTTTGGACAGAGGCCGGCCCTGCAGGAAGGAGCCTCAAGGGGAGCAGGTAGGAGTTGGGAGTTGGGGGGGGGGTGTGCCTTCTGGGAGTCCCCCTCAGAGGATGATCTGGTTGGTGAAGCTGCGGCTCAGCTCCTTGTGTGGCAGAACAATCGAGTTCAGGATGAGCACCTCAGCAGGGATCCGGACGCGGCAGCCTGCAACCAGAACGAGGGCACCCAGAGGAGGAAGCCCCCGGAAGCAGCCGTGGGGAGGGGAGGCCAGAGGCAAGGAGCTGGGGCCACGGCCATCCGGAAGGCATCCCTTCCTGCCCATCTGCGCCCTGGCCTCACACTCCCAGCGACTCACAACAACAGGGCCTGGCACACAGCAAGCACATTATAAATGTTTGCTAAAGGAATAAACACAAGCAGACGTACGCATGCACGCACGCACGCGCGCGCACACACACACGTGTCTGTGTCCCATCCCCACAGGGCAAGGCCATCACCCGTGGAGGTTTTCCCCAGTCCTAGTCCCCGAGGAAGCCATACCTAGGATGGTGATGGCAGGCAGCAGCTTCCCGTCCTTGAAGAGGCTCTCACTGTCCATGTGCGCTCGGGGGTCGTTGGGATTGGGGTCATTGGGAGTACCCTCCACACGGGCCCAGCGCCCCACAGTGCTCCCCCAGCCCACAATGGTGTGCAGGACACACGTGTGCTCCTGCCAAACACGACAGTGTGCGGTGAGGGAGGAGAAGGGCCCAGATGCCGAGCCCACGGGGGCCACCCCCTCCCAGCCAGCCACAGGGTGCCTACCTGCAGTGTGGCCCCATGGAGAACAATGCTCTCGCGGAGCCGCACACCCTCGCCCACGGTTACCCCCTCCCCGATGGAGACATTGGGGCCCAGCTGTGGAGAGGAACAGATACCATAAGCCCTGGGGGCCTTGGAGAAACCAGAATCCAGCCCCTTCTAGAACAGGTAAGGGGGAAGGGACCTGCTTGAGCTTGCACAATGGGTGGCCACAAAGCAGAACCCCACCTTCTGAGCTCAGAAGTTCTCTGCGTCATCCCACCCATCCTGCCAGCCTGGCCCCCCACTTACCACGGCTGATGGGGCCACCTTAGCTGTGGGGTGGATGTAAACGTTTCCTAGAAGCAGAAGAGAAGACCTGGGGGCAGCTACCCCACACCATACCTGGTTGTGGGGGGCGGGGCAGGGACTGGGGCTTCACCTCTGAATCTGAGGTCAGGAGTCCTGGCTCAGAGGGCACAGGGGGCTGGGGTTGGAGGCAAAGATGAGGAAGGGGGCAGGGGGACATACCTCGGATTCGTGGACCCCCAGGAGTGTGCTTGGCCAGGCGTTCTGGGTGAGTGAGCTGGTACTGACCCAGGTAGAGGCGGGAGGCATAGAGGGCTGAGCTGGGGGAGCCACAAAGGGGGACGGGGGATTCAGGGGCCAGCAGGTGCCTACCCCCCACAAATCTCAGCTCCCAGGTGCCCCAGCCACCTCATGAGGCATACCCTGCGGACTTGATCTGACTCCAGATACCATCAGTGAGGTGCACATAGATCTGGCCCTGCCCAGCCAGGGCGGAGAACACGTCCTGCTCTAGGCGGATGGTGCCTGCCCCTGGCCACAGGCCTGAGGAGTCCTCCCTGGCAGAGAGGAGACGCAGACATCAGCTCCCCAGCTGAGCCCGCCCAGGAGGCCAACGCAGTGTCTCAGGGATAGAGATCCCAGGGAATCCCACTCTCCAGGCCTGGCTAGATCTTCTCCAAAGGGACGCTCATGTCCCAGGAAGTGCTGCCAGTACCCTTACCCACATCACCCTCCCACCCCCACCTGGGGTGCGATCCCAGGGGACCCCCAGGCATGGACTGATCCCCCATCTCTGCCCTAGGCCCAGGGAGTTCACCCGGGTGCAGCTTCCCCCCATTTCCCTCTCCTCCCCATCCACTCCTCCAAACCCCACCTCAGGTCACCCTCCCTCTCACGGGATGGAATGAAACACAGACACTCACCCCAGAGGAAGACAGCTGGTGAGGGCAGAGACAGTCACAGAAAGAGAGGGAGAGAGAGAGATGGTAGAGATGCCAACTTAGCAGAAACAGACAGAGGCCAAAAGAGATGGAGAGAGAAGCAGAGATGGATGGAAGTGAGTGGAGCATGAGACAGGGAGCCAGGTCGGGAGGAGGGAGTGAAGGCCAGGACCCGCGGGGACAGGGACGGGGCGGGGGCCCCTATCAGATCCAGGGCCTTACAGGGATAACCTGGGGAGGGGATTGTGGCCAGCAGGGCTCTATGTGGTATGCTCCGAGGGGAGCCTCAGCCTGACAGTGTGTGAGTGTGTGTGTGTGTGTGTCTCTCTCTCTCTGCATGTCTCTGCACCCAAGCGTGTGTGCGCCCAAGTGTGCGTGTTGCCGTCTGTTCCAAAAGACATCTCCGGGACACTCAGGGCTTGAGAGAAATGGACCAGAAGGGGAGTGGGCAGGCAGTGACAGAGGAGGAATTGGGATGGATAAGGAAGAGGGACAGAATGAGGTTAGAAGGGGAGGGGACTGGGAAGGCTTGGCTGGGGATGACAAGTGGAAGGAAAAGGGAGGAGGAAGGTGAGCAGGTGAAGAGCCTGCAGAGCCTGGGGGTGGGGGTGTGCTCTGTGACTGGGGGGACTTGGGGTTACAGGGCCATGGGGCCCGCCTCACAGTTGCCCATCCTGCTGGTTACGCTGGAAGACATCCCGAAGGGGCTTCAGGGCTTCCGGGGAGAAGAGGTAGATGCCACAGTTGATGATGTCACTAACAAAGGTGCTGGGTTTCTCCACATAGTGCAGGACCTGAGGACAGAGAAGGCTGGGTCCAGCAGAGGAGCCCCCTCCCCACCCATCCACCCTCCACTCCTGCCAACATCCCCTAAGACCTACTGACCACCAGCTACTCCCTGCTGCTAGGACGGTCTTCCTAAAATGCAGAGTTCCTGCCCTTCACCTTCACGACAAATCCCAAAGGCATGCCTTTTCCCTCCTCATTGTCCCCACCTCCCAGCACCCCCAGCACACAATTCACAACCCTTGCATGCCTGTGCCTGGAATGCCCTTTCTCAGCGATTCCTCTGGAAAACTGAGCTTTCAAAACCCGGTCGATCTTGCCACTTCCTCCGTGAACCTGTATTTGTCCCGCACTACGCAGACCTTCTCAGGTCTGGGCACCCCTGGCTTCTGGCCACACGTCACTGTGGCCCTTGTGTCATTTGCCATGGTTGATTTCTGACTGTCCTTCCCACTGTGTGTGTGTGTTGGGGGGTTGTTCCTGAATGGCAGGGATTCTATTTCTTTGGCTCTGTTTCTTTCATATCTAGCTGGTGCCCAGTAGAAAACTTAAAAAAAAAAAATTGCACATATCTATGTGTGTGTGCCTGTTTTTTCTTTTAAAATTTTATTTATTTATTTGTCAGAGAGAGAGAGAGATGGCACAAGCAGAGGGAGCGGCAGGCAGAGGGAGAAGCAGACTCCCTGCTGAGCAAGGAGCCTGGTGTGGGATTCGATCTCAGAACCCTGGGATCATGACCTGAGCTGCAGGCAGCCGCTTAACCGACTGAGCCCACCAGCGCCCCTGTGTGCCTGTTTTAAGTGTATTTTTGATACTAATGCTTGAACAAATAAGAGGGCTGTGTGAAAGTGGAGCTCAGGGCAGGGAGTTTCACAAACAAGGACTGAGACCCTCCACCTGGCCATCCCACTCCCACCTCTGGAATGCCAGAGGCCCCAAACTGTTTCCTGCCTCTGTGCCCTTGCATAGCCTATTCCCTCCACCAGCAACGCATTCCTGTCTCCTTCATCTCCATGAATTTAACCCAACTCAGACCCTGCCTCCTCCAGGGAGCTCTCCCTGCCCCCACCCAGGCAAGGCTGGGGTGGGCCTCCTTTCATGTTCCCACAGAACACCGTGCATACAGCCATCGGGGTGCTGCACGCATGGATATTAACTCTTAAGCCTCTGCTCTTTGTCAGTCTCCCTAGAATGGAAGATGAACCGCCAAGGGTATGGCCTACCTGGTTGACAGCACTGGAGCCCACCCAATAGCATTCTAGCATTCTCTAGAGGCAGAGGGGAGGGGGCACGATGATACAGAGTAAGAACCCAGCCAGCCCTGTCTCTGCTCTCACCTCATGTGTCTGTGGATTCTCTACAATACAGCCGTAGTTGAGGGACTGTGTCCTGTTAGCCTGTAAGACAGACACACCAAAACAATGACCCGCCTGCTCCAGGGCGGTGAGGTCTGTTTTTTCTTTTTTTCTTTCCTTCCCCTGTAGCACCTGGCACGTACTTCCGCCACTGACAGGCCTTCAGCAGGGGGAGAACTGACAGCGGCCCTCCCCCTCCTTCCTTCTGAGCAGCCAAAGGGCTCAGGGTCTCTACCGCCACCACTTCCTCTGCTACTTGCTGGGATTTCTGGCACATTCCCCGGTTGATGCCCGTTCCCCCTCTAGCTCTCTGAGCTGCCTCTGCCTCTTCGACACTCTGCATTCCAGGAACTTCTCTGGATCACCCCCCTTTATCCCCTCCAGCCCTCCCGGCCCCCTCACCGTGGTGCCAAGGAGCAAGAAAGGGTGAGGCTGGTGTCTATAGGAATCCAACATAGCAGTCAAGGGGAAGTCGGAGCAGACATCAGCGTTGAGCACAAAGAAGGCCTCGGGGCCCCCGGCCAGGATCTGGTCCCGGAAATGGTAGAGACCACCTCCTGTGCCCAGGGGCACAAATTCCTGCAGGTACCTGTCCCCAGGGACCCCAAAGCCGGCTCAGTGAGATGAGAGGAGGCAGATAGCATGAGCCTGGGCACCTGACTCCTCCTGCTCCTAGAAATACACCTGTCTGAGGCCAATATCCTCAAGGATTCAGAGATTCCCAAATAAGACCCTCCTAATACATAAGGGCAAAGTCTGCCACATGCTGAATTAACCCACTCACAAGAACTCCGAGGCCTTGGGCACTGCTCCCACGCCCCATACCCCCCATACGGCACAGACACCTGATGGGGAGGTTAAACTCCTGCTGGGCAGCCTCTAGAAATCGGGTAAGGGCCTCGTCAGGCTGGTAGAAGCCAATGAGCAGAATCTCCTGCATCCCAGGGACCTGAGAACAAGGTAAGAGGTTGGAGGAAAAAAGAACATATCTGATAGGACAGAATACTGGGGGAACCCCTGGCCCAGGAGTCCAGAGGCCAGAGCTTTGGTCTCAGCTGTGGGGCCCCTACGCACTCACTTTACCACTCTGGTCTGTGTTCTCCTCCAGACAAAAAGGAACCTAGAGGAAGTCTGTCACTGATCTTTCAATCTTATATGATTCTCTTGTTCGCCCAACCCATCCCTGCATCTGAGGATCACCCTAGCTTTGAAAGATCCTGCCTACCAAGCTGCATGGGAAGATCATCCATTCATTTTCTCCCATATTTATTATCTGTCAGTCTGAGCTTGAGATCAGTGTGAGATAAGGGTACCATTTATCAAGTGCCTACATTGCACTAGGCACTTCACCAACATCATCTCTTAAATCTTGCCATCCCCCCAAAGTAGGCTTAATCACCCCATTCGACCAGTAAGAAAACTAAGGCTCAGAAAGGGTGAGGAATTTACTCAAGTCCTTAGAGCAGGCAGAGACTGGATTCAGATAAAACCTTGCCTGTCCTGATGCCAAAAGCAATAAAGAAATTAGCTCCACAGTGAGCAAGGGTTTGAGTTCCATGCTTTGCTATCATTCAGGTTCCTCGGGCTATAGCTTTAAATGGTCTCGAAGATTCCTGCCTGATCTTGCATTCCATGCTTTAAAAATAGGAGTGAAGTCTGAACAAGAAGAGGCCAGATGAGAAACCAGATTAGCGAAGAGAGCAGGGCAGCTGCACTGCACAGCTCCGAGGGACACCATTCACACTGTCATTTATAAATGGTAGTCCCTGGACTAATGCCTGGTCCGAACACAACGAGGCAGGAGGGGGAATAGAGCATGAAGGAGATGAACAGGAAGCTAGGTAGGAGGGGGAACCTCTGGGGTTACCTGGGCACAGGCCTCAATGTGATGCTGGATCATAGGGACCCCCGCTACTGGAAACAGGGGTTTGGGCACCTCAAAAGACAAAGGCCTAAAGCGGGTCCCTGAGAGAGGAGAAAGAAGCACATTTTAGCTTCCTGCTTCCCTCTGCCTCCATTCCCCAGTCAGTCCAGCCCAACCTCCCTAACCCTTTCCCTGGGTTCCTCACCCTTTTGAGGGCCTCCAATCAGGATCACAGCTTTGAGCATGATGGCAACTGCTACCTAAACTTCAAATCCCAACAGAGAAATCCGGCTTAGATCTCACACCCCAGCCCAAGAACCCCACTCATATCCCAAGCAAACCCCAAACCCCGAATAGCAACACTTAGCCCTCTCACAGGATGTAAATCCGAAATTCAATAGAGTCCCTCCTTGGACACATCTCACAAATCCCATACATCTGAAACCCCAACCCAGATTCCAACCAGCCTTAAAATCCCACAGTGATTTCTGATAAGTCCTGAAATCCACACCCCATAATTTGATCCATCAGACTTCCTTCTGGCCATAAACACATTCAGCAAACTCAGAAACTCAGCAGTAGACCTTAGACCCCAAACCCGCTGATTCCCAACTGTTCCATTCTTATGCTACAGATGTTAAGCCCCAGCTCCCAACAGTGAACCCTGAATACTGAATCTCAAATCCTGAGTGAGCCCCACATACTTAACTGCAATCCTAAGAAGGAATCCTAAATATAACGTATCTGGTGAATCCCAAGTCCAAGCAAAAACCCCCTATATGCTGAATTTGAATCCTAAAACTAACCTTTAAGTGATGAACCCTGAATCAAAAGACAGATTCCCTTGGCATCTCAAACACGGAATCTACCTCCCCCTGGGTCCCAATACTGGAGGCAAGTCTGAAACTCGAACCGAAGCAATGATTGCTGACCCTCTGAACACCACAACTCTGTCTAATAAACCCTAGTCACGCGTAGCCAGGGAATTGTGGGACCAACACAAGAGCAGACCTCCGAAGGGCCAGCCGGGACCTCCGAGCAGCCTTCAGTGTAGGGGCCGCCCCCTGCCCTCTACCCCTTTCGCCACCCCTCCATCAGCAACCTTTACCACTAGCTCCCTTTATTCCAGCTCTGTCGCCCGCTACTGCTTGCTCCTTCCGCGCACGTGTCTTCTCGCGACTCGCGAGAACTCTTTCGCGGAGTATGCCGGGAATAGTAGTTCTTAAGATCCCGTCGTTTCCCATAGCCCTCTCCTCTATCCGCCCCTCCCACCCCACCCCCCAACGCCCGCTTATTTCTAACTACAGGAGAGGAGGGAGGTGGGACTTATGGGAGAACAAGGGGCAAGGCCAAGGGATCTAGGAGGCGGGGCTAAGGAGAAGAAGGGTGGGGCCTAAGAGGCAGAGGAGCGAAGCTGAGATTAGGACTTTGAACTGTCTGGGAATGGGCCCCAGAGTAGCCGCCAAGGTAGGAACAGGGTCCCAGGAAGACGCGGGCCTAGAGACGAGAGGAGGTGCGGCCAGCCGTGAAATGGGCGTGGCGAGGGCGCCGACAGCGGCGAGTGGGTGGGGCCTGAAGTAGACGGAAAAAGAGGAGGCGGAGTCACGAGCTCCTGGCGTGGTCCCGCGGGGAAATGAAGGAGCTCCATAGGGTGAGAGAAAGCCTATCTCAGATTTACAGTCTGTACCGTAAAGCACTAAACCAGGCACTCTCCAAACATTCCCACCCCCACATACTGTGACCTTAGTGTGTGGGTCTGGAGTAAGCGTGGGTGCGAGTGCAGGGGAGAAGAAACGGCGTCCCCAAAAACCAGAACACGCGAAGGGTCAGAGAGAGCAGTTTTATTAAGCAAGATGGTGGGGGGGGGGTTCGTCGGTCCCACGCACCCCAGGGCTTTGAGCCAGGGCGTTAAGATCCGAGCGTTCCTTTCAGGCCACGTCCACGCGAGCAAAGCTCTGGTCCATGCCCAGGCTGTTCTCCACGTACACCTCGTACTTGCCGCTGTCCTGGGGCGTGGCCCGGCGAATGGTCAGCGTCGTGGTGGTACTGCCGATCTCGAAGAACACCCTGGCAGGGAGAGAGGGAGCGGGGAGGGCGGGCCGCGGTCAGGTTACAGGCGCCCGGGGCCAGGCTGGTTAGCCAGCTGTGGTCCTCGCTTCGCGTTCCCCGCCCCCGGCCCACTCCCGCCGGGGTTCTGGGCCCTCTTCCGCCCCAACGGCAGGTCCCCGCCCTCGCCTGTCATCCTCCTCGATGTCCTCCCCGTCCTTGGTCCAGCCGACGTCAGGCGCAGGCTCTCCCATGATCTCCGCGGTCAGAGTCACGGTGGTGCCTTTGCGTGCCTTAGTGTTATCCGGTCCCTTTTGAATCTTCGCAGGGACTAGAAGAAGGGAAAAGCATGCGACCCGGGGAAGGTCCTTAGGGGTGAGGCGGAGCAGGGGCATCACGTCCCCAGATAATACCCGGCCCTAAATATGAGATATATTTAAGCCCGTAGTGGGACGTTGAGCAAGTCTACCCTCTTTGGGGCTTCATTTCCTCCGCTGTTAAACCGGACTAACAGCTGGCCCTGCTCCTTCCCACGGTGGGATGGGGGATCAAAAGAAATACGCTGAGTGAAAGACCGGGAGCGTTTACACATCTCAGTGCCATGGATGGACACAGTTCCGAGCAGTGAACACTGCCCTGGGGCGGAGCCAGAAGACCTGGGCCCTAACCCTGGCTCAGCCTCTGGCTCGCTGTGACCTTGGGGCACTGGAGTGGAGTGTTTAGAGCCCAAAGCGGACTTCTCGGTCTGGGGCGGGGGCGCGTGAGGGCGGGATCTTGAGGCAGGAAGGGCTAGCCAGCCCGCGCTCCGCTGCGCCCCAGGCTGCGTCCTCAACCCCATCGGGTCTCGGCCAGGCCCAGGGGTGGGCGCTCGCTGGAGGGCCCCGGCTGCGGCGCCGGGAGGCGGTGCTGCTCTTCGCGGTGGCGCCGCACGGGGAACGCGCGTACCTTCCACGAGGATGCGCGCCGAGTCAGAGCACTGGCCGAAGGGGTTTGTTACGTTGATGCTGTACTGGCCCAGGTCTGCCAGCTCGCCGTCGCGTACCACCAGGGCGACCACGTCAGGGTCCTCAAAGACGTAGCGATACTTGGGCCCGTCGCGCAGCTCCTTGCCGTCTTTGCTCCAGCGGATGAAGGGGTCCGGGAAAGCCGAAATGCGGCAAGTCAGCTTGGCCGCGCTGCCCTCGATCAGCACCACGTCCTTCAGCGGCTCCAGCACTCGTGGCGGCCCCTTCTCGCGAAGCTCCTTCCGGGACCTATCCGAAAGCCGGGTCAGGGCCCAGAGCTCCCACGACGCGAATCTGGACCGCCAGCACCGAATCCCCTGCCCCCGCCCCCTCGGCCCGCTAGAACTTTAAATGTGCGGGTGGGTGGCGGGGGGGGGGCTGTTCTTGAACTGTTACCCTGATGAAATGATTTGATCTTGTCGGCCACCTTTCCACACCTCGTCAATCTCTCTCCCCTAAGTCCAGTGACCCCAGCGGTCCATAACACTGCTCTGCTCCCACCCACGCCCACGCTGCAGGGCGATTTCTGCAGCTCCGGCTCCCCTCCTCCTGAGGACTCCGGGCTCCCCCTCACCTATGGCCCCGGTAAGAGGCCTGGATGCGAATTGCCGCGCTCTGGACCTGGGGGTCGTTGATATCCAGGGTACATCCCGGAGGTGGGGCCGCAGCCGCTGTTTTTTTGGCGGAAGTTGCCTTGGACATCTGGGGAGTGCAAAACAAACATGAGGTCTAGGCTGACATAGAGACTTTGACTTTCAGCCTTTCTCCCCAGTCAGTTCAGAACATCCTGGGGATGGGAGTGTCTGGGGCTGGTCTGAGAATAGGGACTCACCGTGGGCGGGTCGACCTCGCGGCTTGAGTCCACTAGCTGGGTAGCAGGTGGGACAGAGCCCTTCCGGAAGGCACAGTAGGGGCAGGGGCAGGTGCTCAGCCCAGGGCCCTGGTTTTATACATTGCTCTGCTCCTTGCCTTGTTTGGCCTGATTGCCCCAAGCCCCCCCGGGGACCCCAGCCCCACCCCCTGACCTAAGCAGGCTCCTTATTTAGCCTGAGGATGTTTGGGATGCTGGCTCAGCCGCTGGGGCAGACCCGGGGGGAAACCCGAGCAGCTCTGGGGTGCACTTCATGTCAGCACCAGGACAGCTGGGCAGCTGGATGCGGCCCCATCCCCTCCCAGGGCAGGGGGTAACCCTCCCACTCCTGGTATCAGACAAGGGCCCAGGCTGACAAGAGATTCAGCTCCCCGCTGGGGCAGCTTTGCGCTCTGGTCAGTCCCCAGACAATTGGACAACATGCCATTCCCAGGACACTGTTGGTTAAAGGGTGCAAGTGTTTGTAGGGGTGTCCCCGAATGAAGCCAGAGTAGCACGGACAGGGGAGGGACTTCACTGTCCATCCAGCCAATTATGAGAGGGCAGTATGGCTGTTAGGACCAATTCGGAAGCACTTACTCCCCAGGCCCTGGGAGTCTAGGGTGCCATTTCTGCACTGTGCCCCCTGGCGGTAAACAGAGATCAACCTAGAGGGAACGGTAAAGATTTTTGAGAACAGCATCTCTCCTCTACTGCCGCAGTCCCGCTCACTTCCCTCCATGTGACATGATACAGTCTGACTGGGCTGGGTCTGACTGTTGCTGAAGACTGGCATTAATAATGACTCCCGAGTTCAAGGTCTGCCCAAGTCCCAAAAAGCGTGCACAGAGGCATCAGGCAGCCTAAGAGAAGGGGTTCAGTTCACCCATCTGGGACTTGCCTGGAGCCCAGGCTACCCAACCCAGGACACCAGATAGAGCATTGCTTCCATTCATTGTAACTGCCCGCCCAGGTGGGGAGTGCTGTCACCTTTTATTCAGAGGAATTTTGACACAGCTCTGCTGCCATAAATTACCTTTGCTCCTCCAGGTTTGGAACAAGCAGTTCACATGCCATTTTCAATGGAGATGGGAAGGGAGCTCAAGATCAGAATGGGGATGGGAGAGGAATTTTACCATTTATCAAGATATGAGTCCGGGCACCTCGTTTTTATATGAAAACACTTGTGGTGAGTAGGGGATTAAAGATTCTCACAGGTAAACTGTGTATCTTCATCGCTAAAATGATAGGTGGGCAAGACCCCTCTCTAGTCCCTTCCAGCTGACTTGAACATCCTGTTATTTTATGATGATGGGGCTTGCCTCTTCCCCGGGGTCCTGAGAGGCCAAAGAGGCCGGGCTGGGCGAGGATGGGCAAAAGGTTGTTCGGACCACAGTCAAGGGGCCCTCAAACTCCATCAGCAACACACCAGCGCTAGCCCTCTTGGCTCGTGGTGGGAGGAGAATTTATTCCTTCCACTTTGCCAAGAACAGAGTTTCCAAGCAGGGGAGATGTGGGAAAGAGCGTCCCCCTGGACACAAGGAGAACTGGCTCCACCCTCCCCTCCACCTCTACTCAGGGCATCTCAGTTGTAGGACCCTGTGAGCATGCTGTGGTTCTGCAGGGGAGCAGCTGGAGGCAAGGACACTCAGCACCCATCAGACTCCTAGCATGCCACAGGGACAGGAACGTCCAGGTTGATGTGTCCCGTGGCTCTAGGAAGATGCTTGTCTGTGGCCCCACCTCAGCAGACTCGCCGACCAGAGAGAGTGTCATGCAGCTGGTGGCCCGTGTGCCCTAACACAAAAGCATGGATGAGAGGCTGTCCTGGTTTCTTCTGTGGCCCTTCACACCATCATCACAATGTCGCCAATCATCATGATGAAACCCCTTCCGTGCTGGCCTGTCTCCTGGGCAGAGTGAAGGAGGCAGAGCCAGCCTTGGGGTGTGGGCTGGTGCATTGCTGAGCCCAGCATCCTCCAAGTTGCAATGACAGAATATGCAAAAGGGGGGAGGGACCACCAGAGTCTGGTTAGATGGTAGTGGTGGAGTCCTGCCGGAACTCCAGAAACTTCAGGAGAGTCAGAAGTCCCTCCTCCCTCTAAGAATAAGGGAGACGTGGGGCCCCGGAGGCTCAGGATCAGGAACCACAGTCTGAAGGTGTTAGCTGTTATAGATCAGCTTTCCCTGGTCCAAAGAAAGCCGAAATGCCCCTGTCCCAGTAACCCCAGCACCCCATTCCCCCAGCCATCCCTCCTCATAGACCACACGTAGGTCCTGCAGCTTGCCGTTTTTATTTTCCTTGTGACAGACAGACAGACAGCTGGATGGCTGGGGTGGGGGGGGTGGTCAGGACAACACGGGCAATAGGAATTGGATGGAAGGGAAATTTCATAAAAGTCAATAAATAAATAAATATGAACGGGAAGAAGGGCGAAGGCCACAGAGGGGTGGTGGGGACATCTTGGGGCCAGCACAGAGTGCTCAGAGCTGCCTCCACTGGGCTGGAGGAGGACAGGAGAGTGCTGGCTCCAGCAGTCACCACCTCCAGCCCCCAGCCCTCCAGGTTCTCCTTCTGGGGATGCTGGCAGCTAGCCCACCCACCCACCCCACCTGAGTCCTCTCCTCTCCTTCCCCCACCTTGCTGCCCTTCTTCACATGCTGGCTCCTGCTCCCTAGCCCTGTCTCTGTGTCCTGTCGCTGCTTCACCAACACTCACTTCCAGCCCATGGCCCCGACACCCTGGGCTCCTTCCTTTTCCTCCTCCCCAGCTACTCACACCTTTCCCAGTCAGTTCTCCCCCAGAACCTTCCTCAATCTCCTCTCCCTGTCCCTTGGCTTCTTTTCCTGATCTCTTCCCCATTCCCTTCCTGCCCCTCTTCCTGCTTCTCTGCTCCCGTGCCCCCATCCCCACCCAGCCTGGCCCACGGGTCTCCCCCTCTGGCTCTGGCCTGGGTGGCATCGGCAAAGCCTGGGGCCTCTGTCCCTGCGGGTCCGTGAGGTAATAGCCCGGCTGGATGTTGCTGCTGGTGGTGTCAGAAGCCCCTGGCCCGCGTGGCTCGGGATGGGCCCTGGAATGTCCCGCGGCCTCAGTGGAACCCCGAGTGGAAGCCCGAGGCCGGGCTGTGGTCCGAGCCGCTAGGGGCTGCCTGGGTAGGAGCGGAGCAGCACCTTGTGGCGGGTGGCGGCCTCGGCCCGGCGGCGCCGCTGCTCGCCCAGGAACTCCTTGAGCCGGTTGGTGGTGAAAGTGAGAGTCTGGCGGCGCAGCTTCATCAGGTAGGCGTCCTGCAGCCATGGGTGGGCCAAGCAGTCCTGCAGGGAGGGCCGGCTCCTGCCAGGCCCCACCAGGGATGGTGAGCCTGCGAGGATTTCGCCTCCCACAGACCCAGGTCCCGGTCCTGGAACCGCGGCCCTGGGCGAGGGATCCTGGCCAACCCTGGGGCTGTTTCCCCATCTCTGGAATGGGGAAGGCAATTCTGCCCAACCTCACAGGGCTTAGAAGCATCAATGGCACGTAGAACAACCATTTAGTGGTAGCAGTGGTGGAGCGGGGTGTTCATGGTGGCCCGGGAGGAACTGGGGGGGGCTCTTTGGCTCAGGCCTGGCCAGGGCAGTCTGGGGGTGCAGGGAGTGCCAGGGGCTTGGCAAGTATGGGGCCTACTCACCAGGGGTGTACTGAGAGGACCTTTCGCAAGAAGAGTGTGGCGCTTTGGGAGGTGTTGGGGTATAGCTGGAAGGCATCAAAGCGGCCCCCCACAATTCTAGCCTCTGTTTCCTGGGGGTCTGGCTCGTAGAACGGGGAGCGTCCACTGAGCCTGTGGTGGAGATAGCTCAGTTGACACGTGTGCACTGAAGGTCTGCTCACTGTCCCGGGGAATATTACTGTGGGGGCTCAGAGGGGCTCGGTGATCTGGGCGGGGCCATGCACCTATGGGGGGGGGGGGCGGGAGGAGGGGGGAGCAGGGAGAGGCGGCAGGTGCAGCCCGGGCGCACTCACATGATGTAGGTGAGCACCCCTGCTCCCCAGATGTCTGTGGCAGAGCCGATGGGTTCTCCCCTCACCATCTCAGGAGCTGACAGGAAACAGAGGTCAAGCTGAACCAGCTTCCCGATGGCAGGGGAGTGGGAGAGATGAGGGAGGCCCCTGGGGGCCTGAGGAGCAGGACGAGGCCCAGGTCACAAGACCACAGATCCAGCAGGCAGGAAGGGAGTGGGGGTGGCTCCCAGAGAAGGTGGGGGCCACCTGAGGAATCAGCCCAGGTATGGAAAGGTGAGGTCCCCAGAACTACACTGGCACCAGCTTCCCCCGATCACCTCTAAGGTAGGGCGCCCATTCACAAAGAACACGGCCAACAGCAGGGTGAGGCGCCGTGGAAATCAGCCTGGCTGGCTCTAATCCCAGGCCTGTCCCTTCTAGCTATGGGATACTGGCAAGTACTAAGCCCATCTGGCTCTCCCACTTCCTCATCTGTGAAGTGGGGCTTGTAGAGTAACTCCGAGGAGCAGAGCTGATAAACTTGCTAAGTGGTAGCTGGTTTTCCTCATGTATATATATTAACAATGGATTCTGTCCCATTTGATCAAACCCTGGCTCTAGCATTCATACCCGATGTTGGACAAATAGGGAACCTCACTATACCTCTTTCTTGTCTGCAAAATGGGGATAATGTTATGCCAATATCCAGGGCTACCATGAAGAGAAATTAAAAAAAAAAAAAAAAAAGGCATGGAAAGGACTGAGTTCACTGCTTGCATACAGCAAGCACTCACTAAAGGACACGTGAAGGAATGAAACAGAGTGAGCCCCGGCGGCTGCCCCTCCAGTGGGAGCCCCAGCCGCACCCCCACCCCGACCCAGGCCTGTGTGGCGCCCTCACCCATGAACTCCAGCGTGCCCGTGCGGTGGCCGAGGGGCCGCAGGGCCTGGGGGTTGTAGGGCTGGGCGCTGCCGAAGTCCACGATCTTGAGGGCGTTGTCGGGGGCCAGTAGCAGGTTGTCGGGCTTGATGTCCAGGTGCAGCACGTGGCGGCCATGAAGGTAGTCCAGCCCTTGTAGCAGCTGCACCACATAGGTGGCCACGTCGTCTTCCGAGTACCGGAACCTGGCGGGGGGGGGTAGCCAAGCGAAGCCCATGGCGTCCCAGCTCAGCTCCCCCACGCCCCCACCAGAGTGCCCAGGTCCCCCAGGTACCGATCGCTGAGCCCGCAGAGGAGCTCGCGGTTCCCGCAGCTCTCGGCGATGAGCACGAGGTAGCGCGGGGTGATGTAGGCCTCGTGCAAGGCCATGAGCCGCTCGTGCTGCAGTGTCCGCAGCACTTCGTACTCCTGCAGGACGCGCCGCTTGCCCTCAGCTGCATAGGGCACGATCTTAGCCACGAAAGTCCGCCCGGTGGCATTCTCCCGGCACGCTCGCACCACACCAAAGCGGCCCCTGTTGGGGGTGGGGGGGTGGGGGGGGACACGTCACACACTCAGAGGAAAGGAGCTGAGGGCAGCAGGGGAGAGCGGGGGCCCCAGGGAGCAAGGATGCAGTGGTTTTGAGGGCGTCCTCTGAAGCCAGATCCTAGGAACCCGGGCCTGTGGCTCAGCTGCCCCTCACTGGCTCTGTACCTCGGGCAAATCCCATAACCTTTCCAACCTCAGTTTTCCTGTCTGTGAAATGGGTGATGATAGTGCCATCTCTCTGTCTCTCAGAGTTGTGAAGAGTAAATGACATCATATGGTTAAAAAGCTCAGCATGGGGCCAGCCAAGGAAATTTGAACCCAGTAGTGCCAGGCACCCAGAAACCAGCCCCTCCCCAGCCCCTCCCCAGCCCAGTCCAGGGCAGTCTGGTCTTCTCTCTGCATCCCACTCACTCCCCCTTTGGTCCTTCTTCCCTTCCTGGACCCACTTGCCTGGCTTTCTCCTCCAGGAAGGTGTAGGGTTTCTGAGGGGGCCCCTGCCGAAGAGTGGTACCCTCCGGCCCAGGAGAGCTGTGGGGACCACCCACAGGGGAGCTGGCCACCTCCTGGGCTGGGCTAAGGCTTCGTACAGTCACCTTGGTGGGCTCAGGAGGAGGTTCGGGGGCTGGGGGCTCGGGGGCTGGGGGCGCAGACACAAAGGAGGTTACCATATACAGGGGAGTAGAGGAAGATGCTGGCTTCACCCCCTGAAGGGTAGAGGCTGGGGTTGGGGTCCCAGTGTCAGGGATGGAAGACTGGGGCTCACCAGGGGTGGCCTGGGCACTGGGTGGGGTGGGCTCTGCTGTCTGGGCAGGCTGCAGGCCCCTGTGCTTTCGTGGGGGAGTCTGGGGTGGTGGACCCACAGCCTTGAGTGAGGACAAGGCCTGGCTGGGGGGCGCTGGGGGAGGCGAGGGGCCGGGAGCAGGTGGTTGAGGTGCTGGGGGAGTGGGAGTGGGAGCTGGGCTGGGGGTCAGGGGTGGGGCCAGTGAGGTAGGAGAGTGAGGAGGCGGGGCCCTGGCCGGCCCTGAGGTAACAGGGGCATCTTGGTGAGCAGCAGATGGCAGAACTGAGGAATCTAAGTGAAGACAAAGAAAAGCATCACCCTGATGCCCCTGGGCTGAAACTGGGGCGCTCAGCGGCCCCTCTGTTCTCTGGCCACCCCCATACCTCGTCCCACTGACCTTGTGTGCCCCTGACGATGACCTTCTCAGAAGGGTTGCTGAAAGGCCCTTGCCCTGCCCGGTTGGCGCAGGCCACACGGAATCTCACGGTCACACCGACTGGCAGGTGGGTCACGTTGTAGTAACAGTCGGGGATGCCTGAGCTCACAGGGTGCCAGACAGACTCCCCTGTGGGCAGCGGAGGAGGGGCTGAGGCCACAGAAGGGGAGGCCCAAGCTCCCAGGGCTATCCGTGAGGAACCCAGGGAGGGTGATCATGTCCTGGGCCTGTGCCTCTTCCGCCCCCTCCTCCCCCACTCCCCCACCTGCCCTGTCCCTCACCATCCACCCGCCGCTCCAGCGTGTACGTGCAAGGTGCCCGGCTGTCTCCCGGCTTCCAGAGCACCAACGCCGTGTCCTGGTAGGTCTGGGGCACCTCAGGAGGAGCTAACTTTCCTGGGATGCCTGGCAAGTGGAGGGGAGCCCCAGTGAGCCCCTATACTCAGCTTAGAGCCCTTCAAGCCCTACCCACCATGTGTCATCCCTGCGCACCGCCCCCCCCCACCCCGAGGTCCCAGCCCAGGCTCACGGGCCACAGCCACGGTGCAGGAGCTGGTGATGCTGCCCAGGACGTTGGTGGCCGAGCACTCGTACAGCCCCGCGTGTCGCCTGCCCGCCCGGGGGATGCTCAGCAGCTGCCGCCCGTCTTTGCAGGACACGATGATCACCGACGGCTCGGACTGCAGGGACCGCTTGTCTAGGGCCGGGAGGGGCACAGGGGGCTGCTGAGTGAAAAAGCACCCGTGGTCCTCCAGGCTCCCTCTCCCCCCACAGATGCCACCTCCCTGGAGCATCCCCTGGCCTTGGGCCCACTCGCTGCCCCCTCTCTGGGGGAGAAGAGTTCTCACCTTTCATCCAGGAGATGTGGGGGGCAGGGCAGGCCGCCGGCAGGCAGAGCAGGGTGGCTGCCTCGCCCTCCAGCAGCACCTGGTCCTTGAGTTTGATGTGGAAGACTGGGGGGAAATCTGGGGGGAGGACAAAGACAGCCATGGATCTGCGGGAACCCCGGCTCGCTGGCCACGGAGGAAGGCAGGTGCCTGAGAGTGCTGGTGCTGCCAGCAGGGAGCAGAGGGAAAGGGGATCTCTTCCCAGTCAGATGTGGGAAGGAGAACCCCATGCCGTGCCTTCGAGAGTTTTCTCTGGGGTGAGTATCACTCTCCCAGGGTGTAGAATTATCTTTTCCTTTCATTAACCTTGGAGGATGCTTGGGAGCTCCGCTGTATGTGAACCGCCCAGAGCGGGGCCTGGCACCACGTGAGTGCTCTATAAGCATGGGTTAAGTAAAATAAAAACAAATATGGAAGCATTAGGCTGATTAAAATTCCATAATACCCACTCCCCCTGAGGCACCACAGGGCAAGTGGCAGAAGCCAGTGACCTGAGCTGAGACTCCTGGGATTGAACGTTACATTCAATCAAAATGTGTCATCTCCAAAGACCTAAAGTCAAGGCAAATTCAGGGCACACCTTGGAAGTGTGTCAGCCTCCCCAACCCCTCGTCCCACCTGGGGTCTGGGGACACAGCCTTGGACCACATACACACTCCTTCAGGTCAGCTAAGTAGTGAGAGCTTCTGCAGGGACAAGAGACAGCACCTGAACGACCTTGGACCATGTATTTTTCTGTAAACGGAGGGAAACCGTAACACGAAGCTCTAGGCTTGCTGTGAGGATTGAGAGGTATGGGAGGGGCTTCGCGTGTGTATAACGTATGGCCGGTGCTCCTAAGGGTTAGCTTCTATCGCTGATGTGCTTAGGAGAGGAGCTAGGGACAGCTAGGGGACACCCGCCAGAGAAAGAGGCTCTTCCAGCAAAGCAGGCCTCCTGCTGGTGAATGCGACCACGGCTGGGCTGTGGACAGGCCAAGGTCTTCCCTGCATTTCTGCAGGCCAGGTGGCTCTTTGGTGTTTCGAGGATTTGCCTTCCTGCTCCCTGGGAAGTCTCTTTAGAAAACTCTCAATCTGGTCCCAGCCACTGGGGGCGTGGGGTAAGGGGGGCAGAGAGAGCTGAGGGGTCCACACATTTGGGAGCCCCAGCTACTGCCTGTCTGAGGAACTGGGAGTGGAGGTGGGGATAAGCTGGGCAGGGGAGGAATGCTCTGCAGGAGTGAGTATCAGGAGAGCCAGCATGACCTCTCCCCCAGTTTCGTGCTCCACCCCAGTGTTCCCTGAGGAAGGGTCGCACACCAAGGGTCCAACGACGCAAAGTAAATATAGTTTCACCCACGGCTGCCTCCTGACCAAGCAAGGGTACTGGGTAGGGGGAGAGGGGGCGGGCCGGGAGGAGAGGTGAAAGGTGACCCCAGCTCAGCCCTGCCAGTCCCGGCCCTATTTCCCCAGAGGCCAGCCCTAGTTGGTAAAGTGGACAGGGACAGCCTTCTTCCTGCAGGGAGGAGAAGAGGATAAGGTAAGGGGACACTGCCTCGGCAGGAAATCAGCCGCACAAGCAAAATGGAGCGGGGAGAGGAGCCCCAGTGGGAAGGACTCAGCTGTCCCCAGGCCTCAGGGCTGGCTTCTCTCTTTCTTTTCTCGCCTTTTCCACACCTGCCCCCACGGGCTGGCTTCCTTCCTCCCTCCTTGTGTGCTACAGCTCCCCCTGCTTTGGGGAAGACACCCAAGCTCCCCTGACCAGAGCTGGACCTGGTCACCCCAAACTCAGCAGAGGCACGGTGGGAGCGGTGCTGGGGAGTTCTATTAGGAAACTGGGGATGGATAAAGATCCTGCACAGTCTGGCCTGGAGGGCCTACTCCTGTCGGCCCACTGCTCTGGGCTGCCTGGCCCCATGAAGCCTTTGCCTGTGCTCCCTGAGTAAGGATCCTTTCCCAAGTAGGGGGCTGGGGTGGCCCCAGGTGGAGAATATCTTTCTCCCTGCACACTTGTGCAGAGAAACAGAGCAGCGCCTACCCCAAGTCCCCCTCCCCTCAGCAAAGAGCCCTGAAGGCTGCTTGCCGCCCCCGCCCCCCCCCACCCCCTATAGGGGCAGGGAGGATGGGGAAGGACAGCAAGGGTGTTCAGATCTATTGAGGAATGGAGAGTTGGGGCCACCACCCAGACTGCGGGCCTCTGGGCTGGGAGAGAAAGAGTGTCTTTGGGTGCCCATTCCAGCATACACGCGTGTGGGGCGGGGCTTTGGGGGCAGGGGCACCCTGGCCTGTGCTCCTTTCAGAACTATGCCCTGTTACAGCCGCTGAGGGTCTCTCGGGAGGGAGGAGGCTAGCCAAAGGAAGGTGTAAATCTGACGTCCCAAAGCCACCTCTGGGGTCTGGCTGCAGGGGACCACACAGCCCAGGCCCCTGGCTGCTGCCGCATACCACAGCAGCTCTGTGACTTGGCCGAGCTCCTAACGAGGCTCAGGCTGCTTCCTCACCAGGAAAACAGTGACCGTGGTAAGGAGAAACGCGTGCTAGGACACTCAGCATCTCTAGTTCGTGGAATTAGTTAATTCTGTTATTACTGCTGTTTTCCTGATCTCTGGTCCCTTCTGCTACGGCCAGGGCTCTTCATGGGGGACTCCACCCAGCGGTGACTGCCCCTGGGGCAGGGAGGCAGCTACTCACCCAGCAGGCCTCTTACCCGACTCACTGCGCACATACTGGTGACCCAAATCTTCCTGAGCACTGGCAGAGAGGTTTGGCTGTGAATAGCCCTTTTCCTTTCGTAGCCTCGAGAGGCCCCAGCGCCGCCGGCTTCGGCCTTCCCCAGGAGCTGTGAAGACCCAGACCCAGAAGCACTGGCCCAGCCAGTCCCTGAAAGCTCCCGCCTCCCAGCGGCCCTGGGCCCAGAGAAGCCACGAACTTGTAGCCACACACCCAACGCACCACCTCCGCCTCTCGGGCCAAGTCCATCCTCAGGGCGTCCAGCTCTTTCTCCCAGAGCACCGCCCCAGCGCCCCACGCTCCTCCGCACTCCGCGCCTGCATCCCCGCTCCATACCCTCGGCCTAGCCACCCGTGTGTCGCAGTCACCCTCCACGCCCCTTGGCCCCGCCCCCTCACCTGAGGAGCCGGACGTGCCGCTGGCCTCGGAGCCCAGGGACTCGGCGGAAGGCGTGCTGGCGCCGGCCTGGGCCGCCAGCTGGTTGTGCGGGACGCCGAGGCGCCGCAGACTCTCGCCCTCCGACGTGGCCCTGCGCAGCCGGCCGAAGAGCGGGGTGCTGCGGCCCGACGCGCCCCCCGAGTCCTCGCTGCTGCCGCTGCGCTGCAGCCGGCTGGACAGTCGCTCCAGCGTGGAGCTCAGCCTCCTGCGCACCGTCAGCACCGGTGAGCCCCGCGCCGAGCTGCCGCCCTCCGAGCTCTCCCCGTCCCCGCCGCGGGCCTCCCAGACCGGGTGGCGCTGCGCCGGCGGGGTCCGCCGCAGACGCTGGGACAACGACAGCGAGAGGCGGCGGACGAGGCCCGGCTCCCCCACCGCCCTGAGGTCCTGCACGGAGTGGGAGCGCTCGGGCCGTCGGACCAGCTCTAGGGGCGTCCCCGCTGGGCTGGGCCTGTACATGCCGTCCTCCTCCTGAGCCCCGCGGAAGGGGCCGCGCTCCTCGGAGCGCGAGCGGCTGAGCAGTCGCAGCCCCCTTGATAGGGGCGACTCTCGGCTGCGCTTGAACTTGGCCTCAAACACGGCCTCTGACTCCAGGTTCTCGATGCTGCTGCTGAGACGGCTACCTGGCCCGCGGGGCACGGTGGGGACCCGAGCTTTCTCCGCCAGCACCGGGTGCGCCCCAGCTGTAGGCACGGGCTTCTCAGAGGCTCCTGGAGTTGGGGAGGCCACCCGGGCAAACACAGCCGGGTGGGGTCTGGGCTCGGAAGGAGGCGCCCCAGGGCCCTGCAGGGGACCTTGCGTGTGGCCTGAGAGCTGGAGCGACTGCATGATCTGGGCATAGGGTGTGAGAGGGGGCGCTGGGCTTTGCGGAGCCACTGGGGGCTGTGTACGCTTGGCGGCTGGGGCTGGCTCTAGCTTGGGCTTTGGGCTCTTTTCTTGGGCAGGCTGGGGCGCCAAGGGTTGTGGGGCATCACTGGGTGTGGTGGCAGGAGGCTTCAAAGACTTGGGGACACTGGATTTAGGAGCGCTGGGTTTGGAGGCACTGGGCCTCGCAGGGCTAGGTGGCTGGGCCTCGCTGAGGGCAGACAAGGAAGGAGACTCCTGGAGCCTTCGGGCCCCAAGCCTGGCCACGGGGATCTCGAGGGGCGCCCCAGCACGGCGGTGCCGGCCCCGGGGCTCTGCCTCCCCCTGTGAGAAGCTGCTGCTCTTCTGCAGGCCCCATGTCTCAGGCGGAGGCTGGTGGCGCGGTGCGGCCTCGCTAGACGCAGCCCGGGCCAGGCGGGGATCCCGGGTGCGGCCCCCCCAAGCTCTCTAACAGAGGGCCCCTGAGGCCGCTGACTTTACCATCCTCGGGGCTGCCCCGCAACAGCCGCTGGCGCAGGGCCTGCAGCCTCTGGGCGTACTCGCCCTCCCCCAGGCCACCCCGGGTCAGGCGGGTGGCCCCCGGGCTGGGGCTTCGGCGCTGCGGCAGCTCCACAGAGGCTGCCTTGTGCAGGCCCCGGCCCGGCTCCCTTGGCCCGGCCCGGGGCAGGGCGCTCTCAGCAGAGCTGCCCCGCCGGAGCTCCCTCCGCTGGGGGCTGGACCCAGCTTGGGGCTCCTGGCCTGGGGAGGGGAGGGCCTCAGGGCTGGGGGCCTCCTGGTCCTGAGAGGGGGCCCGTCCCTGCTCCTGCCAGTCCATAGGAGTGGCAGCCCCAGCCTCTGGGGTCCCCAGGGCCTCATCTTCCGTGGGAATGTCGGTGAGGGACACCCGGGAGCCCGAGAACTCAGGCTGCAGTGGTCGGGGCACCGAGGGCAGCTCCTCCAGCTCTTCCTCTTCAGAGTCAGAGGAGGAGGAGAGCCCCCCGCTGGGGGGTGGTCTTCTGGGTACAGCTACCCACACCCGCTCTGGGGTTGCCCGCAGCAGCTCCGGGATGGGGCACAGCACCAGGTGGCACTTGTAGCTGATCTGGGAGCGCTGGAGACAGGGTCCTGGGGTCAGACCCGAGAGGGGCCTCTGGCGCTAGCCTGGCCCACGTGAGCCCACCTCAGCCCCAGGGGCCAGGGAGAGAGGCAGAGGGTCAGGGAACAGGAGTGAAGTTGGGGACTGAGACAATAAAAACTGGATGAAGACAGCTGAGCAGAAAGTGAGGGCACATGATAGGAAAACGGCAGAGTTAGAGGGAACAAGTGCAGAGGGAGAAGGAGGGAGGCCCAGAGGCAGGACCCAGGGACACTCACCTGCCACCTCCGGCGGGAAAGGAACAGCTTCAGGTGATCCGTGCTCACCTCTGCGCCCTTGGCCTGTGTCTGCAAACCCAGGAAAGAGGGCCTGAGGCAAAGTCCCCCATCAACTAGACCCTCAGAGTTTGGCAGTGGAGAGACAAAGTCCACAGGAGGGGACAGTGGACTGAGCAGCCTTGAGTCTGGGCTCCTGGGGGTCCCCTCCCCCTCAGATATGTCACAACTCCCACAGTCAAGGGGCCTATATAGGGACAAAATCCCTGAGCTTAACTGGAGTGGCAGAACCTCAGTGGTTCTCGGGCTGGGCTTTGGGGCTTACATCAGGGCTCATGGCCCTGTCCTGTTCCACTGGCTGCCCTCAGGAGCTGGGGATCTGGCCCCTGGTCTGGGCTCTGCTCCCCAGCTCACCATCTGTCCCTGTGGAGATCCAGCGTCCCAGACATCTGGAGCGTTGGTGGGCCAGACCAACACAGATGCTTCCCTCAGCCACCCACCCAGGCTGTCCTTTTCAGAGCTCATTTATGATCTGAGAGTCCAGGCTCCTACTCCAAAGAACAGATACCAGAATGACCTCAACCTTCAGTTGACCCAGCAGAACACTCAATGGATGATTTATTCAGACACTCTTTCTGGGTCATTTGCTGAACCCCACCCCTCTGCCTGGCATTGTCCCCTGCACCGCTGGGGTTTGAAGATGAATGAGTGAGCATTCTGGCTGCACGGAGCTCAAAATCATCAGGCCGAGCCAGCCAGGCCACCCACCAACTGCGGGGCGGGACAGAGGTGGACGCGCAGGAGAAAGGAGGACCAGGGCTGGTCTCAAGAGGCAGGGAAGAGCCTGCTGATGAAGCCCCAAGATGAAGGGTGCCCAGACCTGTGCCTTGGAGGCCATGATACCCCAGCTTGAGCCTCAGTTTCCTTAGCAGCAAAAAAGAAGTAATAATGTCTTCCTTCACGGAGTTGTTGAGAGGCTAACAGACCATGTGTATATAAACTGCTTATAATGACTACTGCACACAGTAGGTGCTCAATAAATGGAGCTGTTAACAATGTTCTCCCTCCTCCCACCTCTTGTACCACTGCCTTGCAAGACTAGACTCACTTTGAACCAAGGATGTTCTAGGGTCTCCTCAGCGGTAGGTCTCCTGTAAAGGAATGCAGGTTAAGTGAGGCAGCCCATAAATGGGAACACAGGGCCTGTAAGAAGTTGGGAGACTGAACACTTAAGGTCAGAGGCTGGGGCAGGAGTGGGGGCTGGCACGAGGGGACTCTGCAGGCAGGGGGCTCCTCAGGGCCCTGCACTCACAGCCGGTCCTGCACCAGCACTTTGATGAGGAAGCCCCGGGCCTCCCTGCTCAGGCTCAGAAATGTGGTCTCCTCGAAGGCCACGTTGTAGTTCCGAATGTTCATCAATGTTGTCCGATCATTTTCCCCAACAAAGGGGGAGATTCCCGTCAGACTGCAGAGGAAAAGGGGACTCGTGTGAGAGGGGGGCAGGGCCCTGGAGCTGAGGCAGGGGCTCCTGAGGGATGCCAGTGTCTAGGGACAGGGTCAGGCCCCCAGGGGCTATGGAGAAGGTAGAGGCTGGGGGATCCGAGCAGAAGGTGGTCTTTCAGACTCTTGCCTGTCCTGCCCCACCCCGAGCCCCCGGTAGGTGAGTCCTGCCTTGAGAACTGGGCGCCCAGTTCCCTGTCCTGGGCCCATGCTTTGGAGGACCTGTTGTGTCCCTCCAGTCATAGCCTGTCCCTGAGGTGAGGAGTCTGTGCCGAGGGGATAAGCGACCCTGAACCTGAGCTTCCCCCTTCCAGGGCCTGTTCTGAACACTCAGGGCCTCACAGTTCGCTGCCTAGATGGCACGAAACCAGTACTGGCCTCTCTCTGTCCAGCCTCTGAAGGAGGCTGCCAGTGTGCCCACCCTGTACGGATGAGCACAGTGACAGAGCAAGCTTAGGCTTCTAGGCTAGGGCATCCCCCTCATTCATGCATGAGGCCCCCTGCAGGGCAGCAAGGGGCAGGGGTGTGGAGGAGAAGGGGTGGGCTGCAGGCCCAAATAGCTCTCCTGTCCCAGGCTCTGGAAATGTTAGGGGTCAGCCTGCTAGGCGCTCACTGAAAACCGGGATCCTGAGTGCAGAGGGGTCCTTACCAGAGGAAGGCGACAACGCCCACAGGCCTGTGAGGAAAGGAGAGTAATAGATGGGTAAGTGGACAGCTGACATCCCACAAGAAGGCTGTCGTTTTCCGCTACCACCAATCTAGTGAGGAGGGGCCTCACTAGGTCAGATGGGTACAAGGATGCCTCCTCCAGAGAGGACTCTCAACCAAGAGGTCCTGACTTCCCTGGAAGAGTCAGGATCATGGCAGGGCCAGCCCAGGAAGCCCAGAGGAGTCTGGGAACCAAGGGGCCGTGTGTGCCTCACTACAGGGAGGCCAGGTGGCTACAGAGAAGGTTCCACACCTAGGGGTGATCAGGAGCCGAGGCTGGACAGGGCTAAGGCCTCGAGTGACTGGGTCCATTCTGGTGAGGGGCAGGTAGTAACATGGGCAAGCGGTCCCCGTGAGCTATGCCACCAACCTACTTCAGAGAAGGAAGCTGGGCTTGGTGAAGGTCCTCTCTGCCAGCATGCAAGTCCCCACCCAGCATGACACTAAGGGAAGCGGGCCCTGGCCACCCCCACAGCTCTGTGGGCCAGCATTATTACCAGATGTCGGTGACTCCAGACACAGGGGTCTGATTGACGATTTCGGGGGCCACGAACTCAGGTGTGCCGTACTGGCAGTACTGGGCCTCTCCTGGAGTCAGCTCCTGGGCATTCCCAAAGTCACAGATCCTCACCTGCTCTTCGCCCTCTGCACCATCCCACACCATCAGGTTCTCCGGCTGCAGAACAGCAGGGAAATCATGGGAGCTGAGTGAAGCGGGGAGGACGCCCCACCGCCTGCCTCGCATAGGGGCTGCCTGCTCCCCACTTCCCACCTGCACCTCACCTTGACATCCAAGTGCAGCACATGGTTCTGGTGCAGGTAGCATATTCCCTCCAGCACTTGCTGCATGTACGCCCGGATCTGTGGAAACGGGAGGCCCAAAGTCCGTGGGGAAAGGGTAGGACATTATGTTTGATCACTGCCAGAGCTGTGGCAAGAAGTCAGGCTACGCCTGAGAAGTGGTCTTCAGATAGCTGATAAGTAGGTTGAAACATAGATTTGGGATTTCTGAGATCTAGGGCCTCCAAGTACAGCTGCACAGGTTGTGCACAGCACAATTATAGGAGGGAACCATCTATATTATAATAAATAGAACTGTGCAGTATACAATTTATACTGCCCTACAGGGCAGGACAGCAGTGAGACTGAATAGAGTCTAGGTGGGACTCTTTCGGAGAGAAATGTCTGGGGAATGCTTATTTGAGGAGACTGGGAACCAACAGAGGTAGGTGTCACCACCACCCCTGGCCTATTCATGGCACAGATGGCAGGCCCAGGACCCGCCCCTCAGTTCTCAGAGCTCAGGTGGGTAAACACCAGTGCCCAACCCAACCCCTACCACCCACTGCCCTCACCTCAGACTCACACACGGTGGGTTTCCTGGCCATTCGCTCCAACAGCTCCTCTGTGCATCTGCGTCCCCAATCAAGGAGAAGAGTGACAGTGCCAACTTCTGGGCCATCCCTGAACAGTGCCCTCTACCCCTAGAGCTCAAGGCAGATCCCAGCTCTGCATATTTCTCCTTCCCCTTAAAGCACAGCTAATACCAGCCCACCACTGTGTCTCCAGCACCACCCCCCACCGTCATCAGGGTGCCCAGATGGGACCACCCTGCTCGACTTCTCATTTGCTGCAGGATCTCAGGCCAGTCACCCAACCTCTCTGAGCCTAGGTTCCCTCAGGCGTAAAATGGGGATGACATCTCTCAATGACCCTGTTAGATATTTAAAAAGATCAAGTTAGAGCAGAATTTTGTTGACTGTGGATGGACCTTCCTGCCTCTATTTGAGAATGACCCAGAAGCCCATGACAGGTAAGAGGGGCATGTGGCTGAGATCTGGGTTCTAACAGTGCCGACTGGGAGGCGGGGATGAAGGATATGGTCACCCTGCTAATGGGAGGGACAAGGGGACCACCCAGCATGCTACGCACAGTGTGGCTCTTTTGAACCCAAGGTCTCATGAGAGTCTAAAATCCATTCTTCGTGCAAACAGCCTCCCCAGTTCAGCTGGTGCCAAGGCTCATCTGAAACGGAGTCACTCTGAATGTACGGATAGACTGTCCTGCATTTCGTGCACATGCCTTTTGTTGGCGGGATGACCTTGGATGAGTCACTTAACCTCTCTATACCTCAGTTTTATCATTTGTAAAATGGGGATAAAATGGGGGCGCCTGGGTGGCTCAGTCGGTTGAGCGTCCAACTCTTGGTTTCGGCTCTGATCATCATCTCAGGGTTGTGGGATTGAGCCCCGTGTCAGGTTCCACATTCAGCACAGAGTCTGTTTGGGAGTCTCTCCCTCTCCCTCTGCCCCTCGCCCCGTCTCCCTAAAATAAATTAAAAATCCTGGAAAAAAATGGGCATAAAAAGATTCCACAAGATCACACAGGAGGATTAAGTAGGTTAATAGCTATTGAACTCTTAGCGGCTGCCAGGCACACACTGAGTGCTATGTAAGTTTAAGCTAAGAAAAGGCAGTGGAGGGACAGGGGCTAAAAACAGCTGGTTTTTGCAGAAGTCTCCAGAATCTGCTCTGTAAAGTCCTCACAAGATGCCTTCAGAACTCCCAGCCGTCCATGGGAACATTTCCTAAAAGGAGGCCGGTGCAGCCTGTCAATGGGGCCTCTTTGTAAAGTGTAAAACGTGTTGCTGATTGGCCACACGTCCCCTCCCCACCCGGCCTATCTCAGGATACAGCTCGGTGACGATGACCAGTCCCCGACGCCTCTCAAAGGCCTCATGGAAGTAGAGGACGCAGTCATGCTGGAGCCGGGCCAGCAGCCGGGCCTCCCGCCACGCTGATGCCTTTGGCTTGGCCTGGCTGGGGATGAACTTGGCCGCAAACTCCAGGCCGGAGCTTCGCTCCACCACACGCCGCAGGTAGGAGAAGGCACCCCTGGGTGATGACACAGGGAGGGGAGGGGCTCGCGGCACACCCCCCCACCACAGCACTCCCTGGCCTGAGAGCCTCAGACCCAGGCCCCCTTTGGTTCCCAGGCACCGCGCCCCCTCCCAGCCCCACACCTGCCAATCTCTTGATGGATGTCGTAGAAGTCGCTGAGTCTCCTTCCTCGCTGTTCCTCCGCTTCCCTGGCCCCCTCTACCTCCATGGCTGTCTGAACTGGGGAAGAGATGCTTGGTGTTAGGTGGGGTGGGCAACAGAGGGATGAGGGCAGAGACAGGGCCAGGCGGGGCGGATGGAGGAGACAAAACAAGAGCAAGAATGTCAGCCTGGGATGGGGTGCCGGGGCTGGAAGATAGGGGTGGTGGAGGGGCGAAGGGCCTGGTGAGTGGCTCCTGGCCCGGGGCTCACATTGCCTCCCTGAGAGTAAGTGCTTTGCCCTCCTCCCCTTGCATGCGCACCTGAACGCACAGCCAGCTCGGCTTTGCAGGAAACCTCCCCGGCGGGGTTCCGGGCGGTGCAGGTGTATACCCCTCCATCCTGGGTCCCCGCGCTGAGCACCACCAGGGAGCACTCATTCTCTTCGTATACAAAGCTCACGTGGCTACTCTCGGTCAGCAGCCCCTCGTCCTGCAGAGGCGGCCGTCACCTCCAGCCCAGGCCTGGCTTTACTGCCCCCCCGGACCCACCTCCATGTCCATGCCTGACAGCCAGTCTCATCCCCACCGCGAGCCGAGGAACTCTTCGGCCCCAGGGCCCCAATACTATCTCTGTCCTAAGGGCTTTGCTCACAGCCCTGGGAGCCTTGCTCCCTTCAGCACCCCGAATCAGCTCCACTTTTATCTCCCACTGATAGCCCTGTACCTCCCAGTTAGTCCCCTGGTTCCTGAAACATGTACCAGCATCACATGGAACCCTGGGTCCCACTCTCTTCTCCTAGCCACACCTCTGACAACACCTCTGTTCTTCTCTGTCCAGGTTCCCCTCCTCCTAAGGTGGCCAAGACTCCTCCTGTGCAAAAATCGGTCCTCTCTGACCCGCAGACTCCCAGCCGGCCCCATGCTAGAACCCCCCCACCGAGGCCTTTGTCACCCTCTGACCTTGTACCACATGATGTCTGGCAATGGCTTCCCCTCCACCACCACAGCGAAGCGAGCGGTCTCCCCAGCGCCCACCTCCACGTCCTCCATGATGGACTCAAACCGAGGGGCCTCTGAAACACACAGTGCAGGGTAGGGGGTGGGGGGGAGAGGTGGCAACAAAACTGGGATCACGAGGTCCTGTCTTCTCAAGTCCCTCTCCAAGTTCTCCCTCAGCAACGGGCCCAGGCAGAACACCAGCCAGCCCCCCCCCCCCCCCGAGCCCCCAGAGCCCCCCCCCCCGCCCCTGTACATCCACACGTGATGTTCTCCAAATCTCAAAAGACCTAAGCCATGGGGTGCAGCCTTGCTTTGTTGGACCCTCCGTGTTCATCTGCCAGCTTTGAAACTAGATTTTCACACACAAAAGAAATCTGGATTTCCTGCCTCTCTGGAAAAATCAGGATTGGGCAATCCTGAGCCTCTTCCCTCACTGCATTAATGGGCTGGCGCGGAGCGGCTTGATGCTGCCCCCTGTGGGTGATCGCTCTTCTGCATGGCCCTGTCTCTGGCTTTACCTGCGTGGGCCCGCGCAGGCTGCCCAGGCTGTGTGCCTGAATTCAAATCACAAGTGGCACTGCCTCTACCTTGAGGTTTTATCTCTGAATCTTATTTAAATGTTTAAGCAGGCTTTTGCTATCCGGGAGATGGCAAGACCAACAAACAGGTACCGATTCTCAGTTTAGCTCTCCTGCACGTGACTGTGATTTCATTCTCTAAGCATATCATGCAGTGGTGTTATTTCCTGGCAAAGAGGCTTCTAATTCTCAGGATGGAATTAAATACATATTCCAACGTGCTTTGTGGAGGAAGCAGTGACTTCCCAGCGCCCTGCCTCCTGAGCGTGTTTGAGGATCTCAGCTTTAAGAGGCGTGGCAGAGTAGCCCAGAGGGATGAGCCAGGCGCTGGGCAGGGACGGCCACCCATCCCTGGCACGTAACCTAATTTTACACAGATAAGAGACACTACCGTGGGGACAGATATGGTGGGAAGAAGCCATTCCATGGGCCCTGCCTGGAGGCTGGGGTGGGGGGTAGCCACAGGGTCTGGAGTTTGTAAGATCCAATCCCAGGCCTGTTCTAGTTCTGGCCGGCTGGGACGCTGTCTGTCTGTCTCTCTTTCTCACTCTCTATCTCGGTCACTGACCCAGCCAGTCTGGGCTACAGGGCTCTTGGTGGCCAGGGCCTCCCCAAACCCGAGGGCTTTTCCTATATCTGGGAAGAGAAAGGAGTCCTGCTGATGGTATGCTCCAGGAGCAAAGTGGCAGGTTGAGTACGAGGTGCCAGGAGGTGTGTGTTGGGACAGGTGCTGGGACAGGGAGGAGACAGGGACCCAGCCAATTGGTGCCGCCCCCCTCCATCTCCATCAGGGCGAGCAGGGCTCCCCCATCTCTCCCTCACACACCCTGCTGCCACTTCTCTTCTACTTTAAAGATCCCTTCCCACCCCTCTAGGAATCTGGTTTCTAGTTTAGAGGTTGCGGGGGCCACTCTGTGAGGGTGAAAGTACTGGAAGGTTTCAAATGAACTTGAACAGTTTTTTAAAAGCACCAGCAAATGTGCACTTCTCCACCATAGGATTGCCTGTGCTCCCTAAAATGTCACTTTCTTTGCGTTTGGTCGGAATTGTATCTACTCAGCAGGTAACACTGTTTAGCTCATGCTGATCTGAAGTTCTGAGTGGCAGTTACATATGTCTAGAGTTAATTAACAAACTGGAAAACAAGACAATTACTACTTAATGCATGCCTCCGGTTGAGAGATGACATCTTTAAAGGAAAAATTATACAAAGGGTCCTCACCGCAAAGGTTGGGAGGCTCTGTCAAAAGGGCTTGTGCAAAAGGGTGTGCAGGGGCCCCAGATCTGGGGGACTGCCGATCAGCTGTGCCCGCTTGGGGCCTTTTCTTTTTGAAATTGACTTGGTCTCCCCATGCCTGTTATATTTGAGGTCCTATATCCTGTTGTGTTTAACACAGGATGTTAGGAGCACGGTCTGGCTCTGGAGTCCAACATGCACCCGGACTTGAATCCCAGTTCCTGTACTTAGGAGGCTGGGGGACCCTGGGCCTGTGACTTAGCGTACTCTCTGAGGCTCAGTTTCATGTTCTGTAAAATGAGGATAACCAACCACATCTCGCTGGGTTAATGTAAACATTCCTTGAGGTGATACGTGGAAGGTCCTTCATGCTAAGCCTGGCACGTATCAGGTGTCCTCAGTAAATATCTGATGAGTACTATCTCTGTTACTTCCACTAGCCCTGGTATAACAGCCGTTTGATGGACAGGCCTGACAGGTAGGCATGAGGAGCAGATTGTGGGCCTCAGAAGGAGGAGAAGGAAGAAGGCCCGCTGTTACCCACCTGCCAGCTCCAGGGTGACCGAGCAGGCCTGTGTGCCGTGGCGGTTACGGGCCGTGCAGGTGAGGGGCCCCATGTCTCGGCGGCTCACCCGGCAGATCCGAAGACAGTACTGGTCATCATCTGGCTGGCTCAGCTCATACACCCCTGCCCGCGCCTCTAGGAGGGCCCCTCGGCAGCTAAGGGACACATGACAAGGAGGTCACCCAGGATCCAGCCACAGGGGAGTCAGGCCAGGATGGCCGGAGCTGGATGGCCCCATGTGGGAAGTGAGGCACGCCAGGTGGGGCCCCACCTCCTCCAGACGACCTGGGCCTCCACATGGTTGAAGGTGACCGTGATGCTGGCAGGCTGTCCCTCCACCACATACACGACATCTGGCTTGTCCAACACGGCAGGTGCCTCCTCCAGGGGTGGGCCTGGCCGGATGAGAGCGCAGGCTGAAATTGGACTTAACACCAGGGACTTAGCACACTCTACGTTTTTACCCTCTTAACCACCACCGGAGCTCCATGTTTACAGACGAGGAAGTGACGTTCAAAGAGGGTTCAGCAAGTTGTCTAGGATACGCAGCCAGGAAGTGGCAAAGCTGGGACTGCACCCCGCCATCCCCCCGTCCGCTTGTCTGATCCCAGAGCCTCAGCCTCACCCACCATGTATGCTGCCATCAGGAGAAAGAAACGCTCGGACTGGCTGAGGTCACTCCCAGACACAGCAGGTCCAGACCAGCCCTTGAGTCTCCACCACCAAGAGCTGGTTCTCTGGCCCTGTAGCCTCCACCCCACCTCCGGAGGGGCACCCAGACTCACCACGCTCCAGGAGCTGTGCTGGCTCGGAGGGGGGTGAGGGCTTGCTGCTGCTCTTGATGGTGGTGCTGAGGACCCGGAAGATGTGCTGGACCCCCTTACGCAGCCCCATGGCTGCCCACCCAGGCTCCCGCAAGCCCGTGGCCAGCACTGTCCACTGGTCCGAGCCTAGAACCTGGTGCTGCACGGTGTAGGTCAGGGCATCTGGGTCTGTGGGGAAAGCAGCTGCTGGAGGTGGGCATTGCTGGGACACCCCCCCCAGCCCCCCATTCAACTGGCTCAGGACCTAGAAACTCCTCATTAGCCTGCTCTGAGGACCTGCCTCAATTTCTCCTGTTGCTTCTGCCCCCCCCCCGCCCCCGATCTGCTCTTTCCAACCACTGACCTGGCCAGCCATGCTCAGAGCCAACAACATGCCAGGCATGGGTCCAGCTACAGACACGGAAGGAGGGAACTTAGCTCATATCCCAATTCCTTGCTATTGCCTGAGGTGGGGAAACTGAGGCACAGAGCAGGAAGAAGTCATGCCCAGGGAAGGGGAGGGCATTCCCAGGATCATGAGCCAAGCACCCAGTCCCTCCGAGAAAGGGAATGGGCCTTTCTCGTGGCCTCTCCTGACACACAGCCATGGCTTTATCCACCTTGAAGAGGAGACTGGCCAAGCGGCTCCTGGCCACGTTCCCAGTGTTCCATGCTTACCCTCCACCAGTGCACTTCTCTGGGCCTTAACCCCCAGCCTGGCTCCTTCGGTGCCCCTGCCTGAGCCTGCCTGCATCCCATCCCCACCCAGGAGCCCCGTGGGGCCTGACGCACCGATGGCCATGTCCAGACCCCTGGGAGGGTTCCACGTGAGCGTGATCATCCTGCCAGTCACAGCCACCACCTGTGGGGCGCCATCTGGGGGGCCTGGAACCACATCTGAAAGCCACAGGTCGGGGGTCTGCCATGTTCCTCAGGGCCCCATGGGTCCGCAGGTTCACCAGGCCTCGGGATGGTGGGCCAGGGACTGGAGGCACAGCCACAGTGCCGGGGGCAAGGCCAGACAGCTCCCCGGGGCCCAAGGGTAAGGGAGCCGGGGTGGAGGCCCCGCTCTCACCTGGGCCCCTGGGGAGGTCCAGTGGTTAGGCTGCAGATGCAGCAGACCAGGAAGACGTGAGCCTCACCTGTGACATAGAGGTGAGCATAGCACGCAGCTTTGCCCAGCTTGTTGGCGATGACACTCTTGTAGACGCCGGCATGCTGAGGTCCCACAGCAGGGAACACCAGGCGATGGACATCCCTGTCTGGGGGGTGGGGGACACGATGATACCGGGCCTGAGCCAGGAGGATACTGGGTGGGCCCATGTCCCCAGAGGCCTGGCCCTTTACTCCTTACTGGCTGTAGGGGGCAGGCGAGGGGGCAAGAGTGGGGCAGATGGTAAGAAGCATGTCCACCTCATAGCAAAGCCAAAGTCCAGGCTGTCAAGGCTACACCTGCAGGCACGTCCCTTCTTGCCTGTCCCTCCAATGACTTCTCATGCTCCCCCCACACTGATTCCGCCTCCGAGCTCCTGTCCCGTTCACAGCCCCACATCTCTGCATCTCTGGTGGTCACACCTCGGCATCAAAGTACTGACCGGGTTTTGTCCCTAAGGCCCCTCCGTCAGTCCCCTCTCCATCCCCATGGCTGCTGTTGTCCCACCTGCAGCACAGCGCCCATGACCGCCCTCCACCAGCGTGGTCCACACTCTGCCAATGGCCCCACATGTAACCCCTCGACCTGGAAACCTTTCAGGTGCCCCCTGCATGCGGGCTAGCATCCAGAGCCTCAGCCCAAGAGCCCATCCAGCCACATCTCCTGCCCTTCCTCCTGCAATTCCTCCAACCCCGACAAGCCTTTAGGGTCCTGCACACACACAGAAGTTCCATCTCCAAGCTTTTGCTCACAAAATTCCTCCATTCTGGACTCTTCCTCTCCTACCTAAGGCCTTCTCCTTCAAGACACAGTTCAAGCAAGTGCCAGCCTGGGAAGACTTCTCTGTACCCCCATCCCTGACTGCCTCCCCAGGACCTCCAGTGTCAGGCCCACACTGCATGGGGTGGCCCTCCCTTTCTACTTGCATGTGCCATGGCTGCTTAAAGACAGAGCTGACATGTCCCGTCAGGCCCAGACCCTGATGCCTTACACGTAGTCAGTGCTAAGGATGTTATATTACAAATGGTAATAGGAGTTGTCTGTTCTGGGCCCAGCAAACGCCAGCTACTAAATGTATGGTTTTTTTCCATAATCCTTTCAACAACCCTGCAAAATTATCCTCATTTTACCAATGAGATCAGAGACATTAATGGACTTGTCCGAGGTGACACAGCTAATAAATGATGGAGCCATGCCTTGAACTTGCTTCCCTCTGCTTCTGAACTTCCCTCTCGATGCTGTGATCCCTGAATGATGATAAGGAGGCCATCTCAGGCGGGGATGTGAAGGGGAAGAGGCTGGCCTGTCCTCCTGCACGTCACAACCATCCCCAAACACCCCTCCCTTCTCTGACCGGTTATCTCCCCATGGAACAGTCACCCATTCATTTATCTCTGCTGACACTATTTATAAAGGAAGACAGACCAGAGGCTGCCACCGACCCCAGATACAGAGAGGAGTGGGGACGCCAGCTCAGCTCCCAAGAGAGACACCCGACCTGGGCCTCAAGGAGAATGAGACAGGAAGCGTGTGGGCTGAGCAGACAGCCCAAGGTGGCGGTGGTGGGGTGGTGGCGGTGGCCAGGGGACGGGTCAGAGCCACAGAGCTGACTCTGGAGAATGGGGTGGGGACATGGGGGGCAGGGGTCGGTAGCGTGCTTAGGAGGTAGCCTCAGAGTCAAAGGGGCTGTTCCCATCCCTGTGTAAGTCTCTGTTTCCCTGTTGGCAAACAGTGCTACCAGTCCCTGCCCTCCTGGCCCTTGATGAGGAAGCTGAGTGCTGGGCCTGGCACTCACATAGTGTTTGAGAGAGGTGAGTTCTGCCCCACTGCAGCTGTAAGAGGAACCTATCTCAAGACTCAGATTCCTTCGAGGATGGAACTGAGACGCTCCCAAGAGAAACAGCCCCAGGCGGAGAGCACAGGGTCCTGAATCTGGTCCTCTGTGTTCCTCCCCTGGCTCCTTTTCTTTACCCGTTGTTGTTAACAACCCTGGCTGAGCAGCCTCTCAAGGCCAGACACTGCCCAGGCTGGCCTTTTCACTGAAACTTCTCAAGGAGGGCGTGAAGAGCCCTGCTTTATGAACAAGCAGCCACAACAGCAGTAACAGTAAGATGATCCTTCGCTGACCACTCGGTATTCGCCAGGCCCCCCTTAGGTGCTTCGTGCATATTAACCGATTTCATCCTTATGGTGAGCCTATTGCAGATGGGGAAACCAAGGCACCGAGGGGTTCGGTAACCTTGTCATTGTCTTGCTGCTGGTCAGCAGCAAGTTGTACACCCATCCAGTACGTGCTAAGGGGGACACCCAGGCCTAGAGCGGCGACTCCACCGATGGGGCTGTGCAGCTCGAGGAAGGAGACCCTGACCGCACAGCCCCTCCGCGCCCCCTCCCACAGGCGCCTGCCCTTGCGCAGGCTAGAGAAGGAAGGCTCAAAGGCAGGGAGAGCGTGAAGGCACCACGAGCGAAGAGGGTGCTGGAGGGTCCCTCTCTGAACACATACACTGCGTCATGCGCCGGTCGTCGCTGCTCTGGATGCGGTGGCCATTGTGGAACCAGCTGATAGTGGGGTAGGGCAGGCCAGTCACCTGGCACTCCAGCATGGCTTCCTTGGCCAGGCCCACCTCCAGATCCTGTAGTGGCCGCAGGAAGTCGGGCATGGACAGCCGCTCCAGCTCACCCTGCTCTGGCTCCTCGGGGATAGATGGCATCTTCTCTAGCTTCGAGCTGGAAGAACGACACGGCTGCCCAGAGGCCTCCCACCACGGGGCCTGGGCACCGCGGAGGCCGCACTGGCCTCCCCAGGAGGCCCCCCTACCTGGGGCCAGTGGCGGCCGTCCGGGGTTCCTCCACATAGAGCTGGGCCGAGCACTGGGCCTGGCCGTGCGTGTTGGTCGCACTGACCGCGTACAGCCCCTCGTCCTCACTGCCCACGTGGGCGATGTGCAGGGAGTGCAGACCTCCATCCTGCCGCAGCCGCAAGTTCTCGCTCTCCTCCACCTGGCGGCCTGGGGGAGGATGGGGCAGGAGTGCCGAGCAGGCTCAGCCAGGGGACCAGGGCCTGTGAACCTGAGGGCTCCCCCCACATCTGCAGGGTGGAGGGCTGTACCAAAATGAGTCCAGGTGACCGACGGGGGCGGGCTGCCGCTGATCTTGCAGTCGAAGCGGGCCGCGCGGCCCTCCAGCACCTCCACGTCCTCCAGCAGCCGAGTGAACAGGGGCGCCAGCGAGGGCCGCACGGTCAGCCGGGCGCTGCAGGTCAGCTCGTCTAGTGGAGAGGGGTCGGTGCTGTGGCAGGGAAGGCCATGGAGCCCCAGGCACCCCAACCGAAGGGCCCACCCGTATACCGGGCAGGGAAGGGGACCTGCGCTCAGAGCTGGGACTGAACACAGCCCGGCGAGGTCCCCAGACACTGGAGCAGTGAGGCAGTGGGCAAGACCCTAAGATCTGGCTTTCTCAGGAGGGTAGAGGTCAGCAAGGGTGGGTGGCAGGGAAGCCATGGCTGCCGGGACCACAACAGGGGCCCCTCCTCATCGCCCCTTGCCCAGCCAGGATGGAGCTCAGCTGGGCTCTAAGAGAGAGGTCTGGAAGCCAAACCCAGTTCCTCCTCCACACCTTTCCCTTGCCCTTGGGGAAGCTTTCTTCTGTGCCTGGCTGGGGCCCACACTCCGTCCCTCTCATCCCAGACCCAGAGCAATGCTCCTTGGCCCTAAGACACCAGCCCACAAGAAGTCTTCTGGGGCAAATAAGAGCCCCTTCCACCGCCCTGATCCTCTCCTGCTTGCAAAGGCTCCAGAGTCACCTTAGGCGCTCATCACCACGAGCTGGTGAGGCATCATCTCTGCTCTTCAAAGGAGGACGGGGACCAGGTCAGAGATGTCGTTCATAATAGTAATGGCTGACATTTATAATGCCGCCCTTTGCCAGGCTTGTGCCGTACTTGGCCCATGACACACATTAGCTCATTAATCCCGCTGGTCCCCCTACACAGGAGCTTGTCTCACGATCCCTTTTTCCAGACGGGGAGTCTGAAGCTCAGAGAGATGAAGTGACGTGTTCAAAGTCACGTGGCTGTCTGCGGTAGGGCGGGAACTGGAACCCAAGTCCGGGTGGGCTGGCTAGACCACAACAGACTGGCTGCCTATGGGGTCACCAGCTCGCACGGACACGGGAGGAGGCGCTCTGTGCCAGAGACCACTCCCCACGCAGATTCTGCCCACGCAGGTGCACTGTCTTATCTTGTTTAGACCCCCGCTCCCACCCCTCCAGCCCCCAACCTGCGGCTCTCGGGGCCCCCTGGCAGCCCCAGGGCCCAAGAGGGCAGTTACCTTTGGCCGTGCTGAGCTTGCAGGTGTAGACGCCACTGTCATCCTCGTGCACAGACGTGAGCAGCAGCTTGCATTTCCGGCCATCGAAATGCATCTTGCACTTGAGAAGGGCCGGCTGTAGCAGACGGCCTCGGCAGAGCCAGTCGCCCTCCACGTCGGCAGGACCCGCCACCAGGCACTCAAACCGCGCCATCTCCCCGGCCCCCACGTCCACGTCCTGCAGGGGGGCCAGCACGGCCAAGGACCGGCTTTCAGGGTGTGCTGGGGGGGGGAGCGGCCACAGGGGGCACGCATGGAACAGAGACACAATGGGGCAAGGGAGACACACACACGCACACACAAAGAGACAGACAGATACAGAGAGAGAGATGCGTTTTTTTCCTTTGGAGACAGGGAAAGCCCGTCTGCCCGGCCAGCCCAGCAAAGAGCTCCAGAGCCTGGCTCCAGGAGGGCCACCCAAGCTGGGCCAGGGAGGGTGAACTCAGGGGAAACAGGAAGGACTCGAGGGCAGGGAATCTGAGAGGGCCACGTAGGGGCAGAGACGGCGGCGGAAAAAAAAAAAAAAAACACAGCACACCAGCTGGGTACAAACTGGACTTTATTTGAGCTAAGAAACAGCTTTGTTCAAATGTCTTCACACCCACGACAACAGGCCCTTACTCTTTGGCCAGCCCCGGCTAACACCCTCATTCCCAGACAGAGCATCTTGGGCCCTGACAGTGAACAGGGGAGTCCCAGATGAGCCCTGAACCTGCCCAGAGCGGGACTGGGTCAGGCCTCCTCATCAGCGTAGGGCCTGAGGGCCTCTGGCTTTTAGTGTCTTGTGAAACAGAAAGTGTTGTGCCATTTGAAACCCGTTTCTGGAATGGTGAGTGCCCGGTCCCCTGCGTCATGAGCCCCTTGTCAACAGCCTCCTGCCTCTCTAGGCCCCTCCAGGCTGCGGGTGCTCTGCCCTGTCCTCTCCCGCCCTGCCTCCGCCCACATCGGCTCCAACGCATCCTTCCCTGACTGTCACAGACACACAGACAGACAGATAGACAGACAGGGCCTGTAGCAGCGGTAGCACATGCGCTCGCTGGGTGCTCCCCTGCAGGGAGAGACTGGGGTGGGGGGCGTCTTCATACCCCTCATGGCAGCCCCTTGCTGGCACTCAGTCCATGTGGGGGCTCCCAGCCCGCCCAGCCCTATGTCCACTTGGGGGGGAAGGGTCCCTAGGGGCCCACAGGCTATCCCAGGATGCTGCACAAGGTGGGGAGGGGATGGAATGGGAGGCTGGGACAGGGTCCGGGCCGGCGGGCCGGCAGGGCCTGTGGGCAGGAGGCAGTGAAACACAGCGAGGTCCGAGAGGTGCCTGAGACAGGGGCGCAGCTCGGAGGGCAGCGGGGGGGAGCGCAGGCGGCCCCCTGAGCTCACTCGCCTGTGTACAGACAAAAACCTCAGTCAGCAAGCGGCAGGTTAGTGCAGCACGCGCACACGCACGCACACGCACGCCACGCAGACCTGGCTAGGGCCCCTCTGCATGGAGAGTGGTCTCTAAAATGGCCAGCGCGCCCTGCCACTCTCGGCTCCCCCCACATCAGCCTGGAGATGGGGAGCCGCAAGCCAGAGGCTGGGAGGGTCTCTGGGGTTCCTGGACAGGCAGAGGCCATGGGCAACCAGGGAAAAGGCATCCACAAGCATCGGGGCACCCAAAGCCTAGGGGATGTCAGGAGGAACCCCAAAGAAAGAGAAGCACCGAGACACGGGTTAACACAGAGAAGCGAGGCAGAGCCAGACCCTGGAGGGGAAGGAAGAGGCCAGGGAATGGGGGCCAGATACGGATGCAGGGAGAGCTGAAGGTTTCAGAAGCCAAGGAAGTGGCAGCCCCAAGAATGGGAGGCACTGGGCGGGTGACTGAGGCAGGCAGTACCCAGTGGAGGTGACCATGACTGTGAGAGTCGGAGCTCCAGCAGGGGCTGGGGGTATCTGCAAAGCTCTCCTAGCTGGCCTCTACCAGGAAGGGAGGGATGATGGCTGAGTGCAGAGCTAAGGAGGGGCCCCCAGCCCTGAGTTGCTCACAGGGAAGGTGGAAGTAGAAGGCAAGGTTGATGACCAGCCCTAGGGAGGAAAACCACCAGCCCCCCAAGGGCAGCCTGGTTGAGGCCTGCCTGCTATCCCCGTTGCCTGAAAGGTCCCCTGCCCTTCTGTCCCGACTCCGGGGGCCCAGCCCTCTCCACATTCCACGGTCCTGCTCACCCTGGCACCCCTAGGGTCCCTCCAGTGCTTCAAGCCCAAGTCACCCCAAGGGCCCCTCCGAACGGGTCCACCTATCAGACTCTCCCCACTGCCACCTCCAACCACAACAGCTTCTGCACAGCAATGGGACGGGTAGGAGGGCAAAGGGGCAATAGGGGAGAGGCAGGGTGGGTGTGAGGGAGGAGCCTGGAAAGGGCAAGGTGACAAAAGCTTGGAAGAGGGTGGGGAGGGGACAGCTGATGGCAGGAAGCAGGGTCTCTCTCTGGCTAGCATCAGAGACAGGTGTGACTGAGCAAAGGGAAGGCCATACTGCATAGTAGGCTCAACAATGAACTTGCTGTGTGGCCTTGAGCAAGTTCCTTCCCCTCTCTGTGCCTCAGTTTACTCAGCTACAGTATAAGCAACCAACTATGGGATCTCTACGGCCTGTTGTGACATCCTCCATCTGAGGTTGTGTCAAAGTTGGCATCTGAGCAGGGAAGTGGCCAGGGCTAGGGCGGGGGTTCGGGGGGTTCATGGAGAGTGTGAGGCACTCACCTCTGACCTCCAGGCGGGCCTCACACTGCCGGGCGCCATACTCGTTGACCGCTTTGCAAGTGTAGAAGCCAGCATCGGCCCGCTCGGCCGCCAGGATCCGCAGCCGGCACAGCCCACCCTCTGCCTCCTCGGCGAAACGCCGCTGGTCTGGGCGCACAGGCTGCCGGTTTCTCAGCCTATCGGAGGGACAGGAACTCACTCTGGGGGCCCAGGCCCTGACCTGCCCCTGCAGGCGCCTCACATCATCTACCCCCTTCCCAGATCTGTCCTCTGGGCTACAGGGCCAAGTTTTCACCCTCACTCTGCCATCCCAGCCCTCCACCAGCAATTTCCAGAACACCTCTGCCTACTAGGAACTTGCCCGTCTTGGAACCTAACCACAACTATTCAGCTCTTAATAGTTCTGAAACGTCTTTGTGTTTTATTTTTTATTTTTTATAATAAACAGTTTTCCCACTTCCTGAAAGGGATGAGAAATAACTTATAATGTTAAAAAAAAAAAATCACACATGGGACTGGCTAATCAATGACAAATGAAAACTAGGACCTAAACTACTAAGAACCTAAGCAAACAGGAATCAGGGTCCCAGGCACCCGGGAGAAAGCTCTGTAGTCTTCAGCCCCCGGCTTTGGCAGCGCAGAAACAAACTTATGCCCGGGGCCTAGCACAGGGCTGGGTGCAGAGCAGGCCTCAAAAATCACCCCGCTGGGCTCCTGGGTGGCTCAGTGGGTTAAGCCGCTGCCTTCGGCTCGGGTCGTGGTCTCAGGGTCCTGGGATCGAGTCCCGCATCGGGCTCTCTGCTCAGCAGGGAGCTTGCTTCCCTCTCTCTCTCTGCCTACCTCTCTGCCTACTTGTGATCTCTGTCTGTCAAATAAATAAATAAAATCTTTTAAAAAAATTAAAAAAAAAAAAAAAATCACCCCGCTGTCGCCTGATGGCGGTGCGCGAGGGCAGCCTCCTGTGAGAGATGACTCCGCCCATTCATCCCCAGCAGGACAGACAGGAGACCTTTTGTTACCCAACCCTCCTCCCCTCCCGCCCCCCCCACCCCTCCCCCCCCCAAGAAGGAGAAGCCCTGAATGAGCCTGAACGAAGGGGGGGGCATGTTCAGGGAGCGGCCCCACTGGACCTGGGATGAGACCCCTGGGCAGGTCACAGGCAAGTCCACAAATGGCCCCCTGCGCTCTACCCAGAGGCCAGGCCTCAGCAGAAGAAGCTTGCAGGGGTGCTGCTACTCACCAGGAAACCACTGGTTTCGGCTCCCCCAGTACACGGATGCTCATGGTGACATCTTGGCCTTCTCTTACTGACTGGTCCATAAGTGAGACCTGAAGGGGACCCCAAAGTGTCAAGGGAGACATTCAGGGCCCAGCTGTGGCTCCCGGGGGCCAGAGGATTCTGGGACAGAGGCCTCTTCCACACTGGGCTGACTGAGGCTGGCTCCAGATTAGAAGGGTTAATGGAGCCAACCTCTAGGTCTTGCTAGAACCTGGTGGGGCCCCAAGAACAAGGGCCCACATGAAGGAATGGGGGTGCCCAAGGACTGGGTGCTGGCCTCGGGAGTCTGACCTTGAAAGTGGGGGGGTGCCTTGGAGCCAGTGTCAGAGGAGCGGCGGTTCTGGCTGGGACTGAGCTTCATGGTGGGGGTGTGGGGCCAGGTCTCTCCAGGCTCCGGAAACTCCTCTGGGGGGCTCAGGTATTCCTCGTCAGAGGTGATGGGGCTGCTGAAAGGTGACGTGGACCCACCTGGAAAAGAGAGAGAGGAGAGACAGTGGCAAAGAGAGAGACTCCAGGGGAGGAAGGGGGGACAGAGAGAATGACAGAGCTGGAGAGATCAGCCCCAGATCAAGGACCTGATAAGGTCTGGAATATTCCACACAGCCTAGGTAGGAGGAAGACCAGTCCTGCCCTGACTTTACTTCTTGGGGCTCCTACTTGCTTGCTGTGTGACCTTGCTCAGATGTCTCCTGTCCCCAAGCCCCTAAATCCCGCTCTGCCCCAGACTCTCCTAACGCTGATACTGTTGAACCCCCTGAGTAGGGGAACCATAGCGAATAGCCTGGGACAAGGGGTTCAAGTGGCAGAGGGGCTGCCCTGGGCCTGATGGAAGACCTGAAATTCTACTGGAGCAGGGAACCCACATTCCTGGCGTGGAACTGCAAGCTTCTAATGCAGATGGTCCCCAGAGTGGTACAGCCCAGGCACCCGTCTCTTGGGTGAGCTGGGCCTGGTGCGGAGGAACACACACCTCAGACAAGCCCCATCCCTGCAGTGCCAGGGCCAGTGAGGCGGCACTGTCCAGCCCGCCCTTCCCCCTCTCCCTTCTCAGCTTCCTGCCCCAGACACCCCAGGGGCACCTGTTGGCCCCAGCCCTAGAACACGGACCCCCCAAACTCTCAGGGGATGGAAAAGCGGTTTGAGTCATCCACAGAGAAGGGCAACTCAGACTGGGGAAGGGGAGGGGGGCACCAGGGTTCGCTTTGGGGGAGGGGTGTCCCCAGGGCCCTGACGCCCTCCCCTGCAACTGGCCAGGGGCCCAGCCTCACTGAGCTGGCTCCTGTCCGACTACCAAATACAGACATGAATCTGCCACAGCCCCCAGGCCCCTCCTCCTGGTTCCCCCACCCCAAGCCCCTGTGGCCCGGCCCCCCCACAGGGCTGCACCCCAACTCACCCGAAACTCTGAGCACAGACCCCAGGCTGTGCCTGTCCTGAAGGCTCTGCCCTGGCACCAGGCCCTCCTGCTGCCTGCCCACTGCCCACCCCAGCCGGCTCCCCAGGGAGCAGAAGCCCAGCCCGCCCAGCCCCACTCGCCCGACTCCTGCCGCTGACCCTGCTGAGGCTCTGAACAGAGGGCCTGGGGGAGGGGAGGGGGGAGATGGGGGCCGGCCAGGCAGGGCCAGGCTGGGTGGCAGACAGGCAGCTGGCGGGGAAGGTGGTGCCTGCTGAGACCACAAGCAGTCCAAGGGAGGCCGAGGCCGAAGTGGAGGGGGAGGAGAGGGGAGGGGCAGAGCGCTTGGCCTGGCTGTATTTAGCCACCCTGCTCACTCCCCAGTAGCAGGATCTGCTTCTTCTCTCCTTACAGCTTCTGGACCCTGACAAGAGCAAAGCCCCTCACTGGTGCCTCCACTTGAAGTGCCGGGGCCTCAGCCCCGGGGGAGACAGGAGTGAGGTGCGCAGCAGCACATGGACGCCTGCCCCGAGCCGCTCCCTCCGACGCACCCACTGAGGGAGGCAATGATGGCAGACGGCCCTGAGGACGCCCCTGCTCGGACCAAACCACCAAGAGCCCCACGTGGGAATGTGCTGATCAGCCTCAAATACTGGGGCCAGGCCATACCCTCTTCTGTGGTGCTGAGAATCACAGAACTGTCAGGACTTCCGGCCTCCTTCCCGGAAATACCCCCTCCACCTGAGAGCGCCCTAAATCCCACCTCTGCCTCCCCACTACTGCCATGGTAGGTTTGGCCCAGCACCACCCAGGGGCACTGGTCCTGCACCCACCTCTCCTCCTACCAGCTTGGACGGGGGCACCTGTTGGCAATAGTGTCTCACCCTGTTGGCCACCCCCCCAGGGCCAAGGGTCATGAGGCAAGGGCTGCTTCTAGTAACGCCGCACAATGAGCAGCCATATGGACTGGGACTGCGGAAGGGGCTTGGAGATGAACAGCAGAACAGGGGCGCTGCTGAAGAGAGGTCACATAGCCTTCTCTCCCCACCTCCTTTAAAAGATCTATTCATCTATTATTTGAGAGAGAGACAAAACACGCAACAGCATGCATGATGGGGAGGGGCAGATGGAGAGAGAGAGAGAGAGAATCCCAAGCAGACTCCCCACCGGCAACCCGTCGTGGGGCTCGACCCCATGACCCTGAGACCACGGCCCGAACTAAAATCAAGAGCTGAACGCCCAACTGACTGAGCTACCCAGGCGCTCCCCCTCCTATCACCCCCCCACTCCCCGCGACCCAATGCCACATTCCCAAGCTATGACCTGTGTTTCCCAGCACTGCCAGAGAAGAAGGAGGCGGGGGCTGGGAGAGGACGGGGCCACCACTCAGGTTGGCTGTCCTGGGGTGGAGGTGGGGAGGCAAGTCAGAATGGCATTTGGTGAACATCTACCAGGAGCTGGGCCACCAGCTGATGCTGAGATGCCAGGCATGGCCTCTGGAGGTGGGGGCCCCCTCCCTGCCATGGAGCCTGTGACCTCCAGGGTCACTTCTAGGCTGGATGGCGCTGCAGGCACTCACAGGCCCAGGGAGGGACCTCAGAGATTTAAGCAGATTGGCAACGTTTGCAGGGAGCCTCGGAGACCCCTGGTGGTGGTTGGGGGAACTGCATGCTGCGAGAATCCACCTGAATCAGGGTCCTCAGGCCCCCTCAGAAATAGAGGATCTCTGTCTCCAGCTCCCAAAACCTCTGGGGTTCCACGCCAGGCTCTGGTGCCACCCCACTTTTTACCAGCCCCACCACCAAAACCTTCTTTGCAACCAGTCCCTGTACCTCAGTCCTGCTCCACCCACAAACCGGGCTCTCACTGGGGGAAATACTGTTAAACGGGCGGGGAAGTAGGGAGCAGGTGTCCCCAAACCTAACAGGCACACAGGCCCACCATATGAGTGCTGCCCCTACACACCCCATCACCCCCAAGACACGACTCTGTGCATGTGTGTGGCCTTTCAACAGTGCTCCCAGTTTGGTCTCACTTGATGAAAATACAGGTGTGAGGGAGCCCTCAGTGTGTGTGGGGGGGGTCTCTTCCCACCTAGACCAGCACATTTAGTTCAATACCGGTCCCAACATGCCTTGAGACATTCTAAGGGTAAATAGAGTCACAGCCACCTACAATGAAAGGCTTTCTACACCAGGGCTTCTCAGCCAACCATATCCGGACCGCCTGGGAGCCTGTTTAAACCATAAATTCCTGGGCTTTACTTACCCTGACCTGAGGAATGAGATTTCCTAAAACAGAGGTCAGGAGACTACATTTTTAGAAAGCACTCCAGGTGGGGCGCCTGGGTGGCTCAGTGGGTTAAGTGTCTGCCTTAGGCCCAGGTCATGATCCAGGGGTCCTGGAACTGAGTTCCACATCGGGCCCCAGGCTCAGTGGGAACCTGCTTCTCCCTGCCCCTCTGCATCTTTGCTCCTGTGCGCTCGCGCTCTCTCTCTCTCAAATAAATAAAATCTTTTTTAAAAGCACTCCAGGTGACTCTTATGTACATGAAAGCTTAGGGACCCCTGTGATCCTCATGGGAGGAAGATGACCCTAAGAGGCAAGTTCCATCTTATCTGGCCACTAAACTTGGGGGCAGGGTTCAGAACCTCAGAGGTCTGGCTCCACAGCCCAGCACTTCCCACAGCAACATCTGGCCTCCCATCTTGAGCAAGGTCCCTCACTCTCTAGCAGAGGTTCTCAAAGCTCACGGTGCCTCAGGATTGGGCTTAAATCCCGGACTGCTGTGCCCCGCCCCCAGAGTTTCTGATGCACCGAGTACATTACTGTGCATCCCTAACATATTCCCACAGTGATGTGGACGCTGCTGGTCTGGGGACCACATTCGGAAGACTGCCGCTCCAGGGACTTCTCAGCTAACCCAAGCTCCCCCACTCTTCAGCAGGTCTTCAGCAGTCCTCCACAGATGTCTGTCTGGCTCCGCCTCTCCATGTCACCCGGGTTGTTCCCAGGGCTGGGAAAGTCACCCATCTCCACCCCCCCCCCCCCACCCCACTATCTCACACACAGTCCTGCAGTCCACATGGCCCTGGACCATTCAGGAAGGCCCCCGGGTGTGGCTGCAGGGTGTAAGAATGCAGGTCCTGCATGGTCCTGATCTCAGGAACCTTGTGGCTGGCAGGACGACAATCCCCTCCATACACAAGCAGAACAGTGAGCGAGAATAATGAGGAGGCAAGAGAAGGGCAGATTAGGGCCACAGAGTGCAGACAGCAGATTCCTCTGGGCTCAGGGAAGACAGGGTAACTGAGGGAAAGGGTGGTATAGGAATTAAGAGTTTGGCTGAAGCAGGAGAAAAAGGGAAAAAGTCTTTCCGGAGGAGGAAGCTGTGGGAGCAAATATTCAGAGACAGCAAGAACATGCAGACGATTGTAGCTCAACCTGCTGGCCCCCAAACTGGGTAAAGCTGACAGAGTTAGAGCGGAGGCTCCCACAGCCCAGGTCCTCAGGTCCAGACGGGGACTAAAGTGGGGCCTTCACTCTGAAGGCCAAGGGGAACTCCTCGAGGCTTCGGAGGGACGCGGTGACACGCAGAGTCAGCAAGCCCTCATCCGGGGCCCAGCCATTCCCGACCCGCATTCCACGGGCACTGTCTCCAGAGCGGGTTCCTCTAAACGTCCGCTGTGCTCGTGCCACTGTGCAAGTCAGCGAGCCCGAGGGCAGAGGGAGACGAAAGCTGGCCTGCAGCGGGTATCGCCCCTTCCAGAGAAGAGGTTTCTGTTTTGGTTTCAATGGATGAAGAAGCCAAGAGAACTTGCCACAGCCGGCCTGACCTAGCCACAGCAACCGTTAACTCCCCACGCGTGATTACATGGAGATGCTCTGTGCTGGACAAAGCATTGGCGTCCACAGTGGACTAGGTGCCTATTCTTCTGCGGGGCTGAGCATGACAACACCCACCGTGAGGGAGCAGCCTTGGGAGACACCCCCCAGGGCCAACTTGCTTCTGGAAGCCAGGAGTAGGAAGGAAGGGTTGAGTCTGGTCAAGGGGCCCACGCTGTTTTTTCAGATGCTGACCAAACCCCTTCAAGGATAGGCAACGGGGTCATGTGACATTCCGAGGTCCCCTCCCTTGGCAGCTCCTGCCTTCACAGGGAGAGGCTGTGACTGTGGCAGCCACAGCCAGGAGAAGGGGCACGGGCAGATGCTGGTGCCTTTCCCTTTATACTCCTGAGCCCCTATAACCAAAGTCTGTCCTGTTACGATGGTGTCATTCCTATGGGAGGGCCGGAAGATCTGAAAAGCCATATCCTCTGGCCCAAATGTCCTTAGCTACCTCCTCATCCCCACAGGGCCTCATAAATCTCACCCAGTAAGTTAAGCCCAGGGGACCTACAGACCCTCACCTCATAGACGAGAAAACTATGACCAGCTAAGGAAAGAGGAAGAGGCCAAGGTCTCAGCCGGAAAATGCTAGAACCTTAGGTTCAAATATACAAGATCTGTGCTTGAGGGAGGACTGAAGGCAAAAGGATGGACCCCCCCATATCTGCCTTCCTCCTGACCAACACCCAAAGGGCCTCCTGTCAGACCCAAGGTGGAGATGTGCCGAACGTGATCCCACATGCATGCAGGGAGACAAAGCAGGATCACCGCCACAGTGGAGATGGGGAGCCCAGGGAGGAAGGAGAGAAAAGCCCCCATCAGACCCACCCAATGAGGGCATCTGCCTTCCTCCCCTCACCCCGCAGCCCAGCCAGTGGGAGCTCATGAGCACAATTCTTTCTTAACCCTGAACCTCTTCTGAGTAGCAGTGAAGGGGACAGTAAGGAGTGGAGGCTTGGGAGACCCAGGGACAGGGCTTCGAATCACGATCAGCCCCCAACTGGCCCTCTGCTCCTAGAGCTGAGCACCCCAACAGCGTAGGCACTAGGCCCCTGAGACTACTTACACGCATCTTCATTAAAACATAAAGAAAAGAAAAATCCAGTTCTGTGGTCGAACTAGCCACAATTCAGGAGCTCAACAGCCACACGTGGCTAGTGGCTACCATACTGGACTAGGTGCATCTGGAACATTTCCCTCACAGCAAAAAGTTCTACTGATCAGGATTTCTCTAACGCACTTTGCTGGGGCTTTCCAAGTCTCAGCTCGCTCGTATGAAATGTGGGCATAACAACAGAACCTACCACCCAGGGCAAGAGTAAATGTGGTAACGCAAGCGACACAGGGCTGGGTACGCAGGGAGTGCTCAGGAAATGCCCACCTATGTCCTCCTCTTCCGCCATCCACATGAGCGCATTTCCAGCACCGCCAATCACCTGCTGCTTACAACGTTCCTAGGTGGATTATAGCTGCTCAGTAAGGGTGGCGGGCCTTGGGCTAGGCTCTATGTCGCTTCATTCTCCATGTTTATGTCTTCCTATCTGTAAAATGGGTATATCAGCACCTATCATGTCCTTCTCCAAGGGACAGATATGGGGCGATGTGGCCAAATAAGAGAAGAGGTGTGGAAGGACACCGCCCAGAGTGCAATAGAAGTTGGCAGCCAGGCCATATCAGTAAATGTTGTGTGACAGACGTGGGCAGCTAAGAACGCTCAGCTTCACGTAAGCATACCTCTCACTCTCCCCAGCCACCCGCCCCAACACACATTCCCCCTTTGGGAGAACGACTGTGGCCGCAGCAGAAGTCCTCAGTGGGCTGGCTGGGGCAGGCTGGGGCAGGCTGGAAGGGCCCCGGGGCGGGGGGGATGAGAACCAGATGCTGCCCTCCAATGCCTGAGCGACTACGCTGTCTAGTTACCCGTGGTTCCCAACCAGGAATTGAGCTCTGGGAGCTCTCCAAAGCACACCCTTTGGGGGTGGGCACCCCAAGAGGGCACTGTGCAGCCAGTCCTGGTTGCCAGGGCCACAGGTGGGTGGAGGGTTAAGGAACAAGAAAGGGAGGTGGTTCCAGAAGACCTCTTCCTATCAGATGCTACACACTCCCTCCCTCGTCTGACTCCCCTGCCTTCCTACCTCCCCCCACCTCCCCCCACCTGCAGCCACAGGGCCACACTGCCTGACTCCCCTTCTTAGTCCCACCCCCTCACTCCGCACACAGTGCAGGCCTAAGACCCCCGCCTTGGCCAAATGTCTGTCCCACCCCCTGGTTCCGCCCACTCTGCTGCTCTTCAGGTCCACTGGCCCTTGTCCAACTGCGCCGGACCAAACAGTGCCTTGTAGGGGAAGAAAGTCTGCTTCCGCCAAGAGAGCCCCGGGGCGGAGGCAGCATGACTTATGGGGGCTGCTCTCTGGGGGCAAAGCCCAGTGCCACGGACTAATGCAATGAAGCCTGTCTGGCTCCCCAGGGTGGGCGGGGTTCGGGGGAGACACAGACATGCCACAATGGGCTGAGGACCCAGAGGCTGGGAAGTATGGAAAAGCTGGGGCCGCGGGCCTGGCAAAAGCAGGGGAGGAATCCCTAAGGCAGTCTGAAGAATGGGCAGAAAAGGAAAAGGCAGCTTTCTGGAGTCTCGTGGAAACCTGGGCGCAACAGCACCTGTTAATAACGCTAACAGCTAACATTTGCCTACTGCTTCACATAAAACCCGTTCACCCATTTGCTTTTGTTCGTGAGGACGGGAGAATCACACAAAGGAGGAAACTGAATGAAGGGCAGGGAGGTTGAGTACGACAAACGCAGAGCTCCCAGTCAAGTGCGGACAGCTGCCTTGCCCCAAGCCTGCCTCCCAACCTTAAAAGTCTCCCAAATGGCCACAGGCTGGTATCGGGACACCCCCCATCCTCCTTGCCAGATCTCAGCCCAAGCCAGCTATTGCCCAGAGTCCTGAAGCCAGCCCCAGGCCCCCTGAGGAGAGCTGGGAGCTGAGTCACAGGCCAGATCCCAGAGGTGATAGAAGGACGGAAGCACGCGTGTAGGGCCAGCATGAATCAGCGAGGTGGGAGGGGCGAGGAAAAGGAGAACATCTGAAACACTGGCTCCTGGGAGGGGTATGTGAGTTAAGGAAGTCCTGCTATTCTGTAGAGCCAGATGGGCGCAAACAAAAGAATCAAATGCAGGATGGGGGCTTAGGGCAGATAGCACCAAAATCACCCTTATGGTGAAGGTACAAAAGTCCTGGGCCCACAGCAAGACAGGCTCAGCAACCGGTCTCCTTTCGTGTCCAGTGAAAGGGATGGAGCAGCATGTGTTATTGGGCATGCTGTCCCACGCCCAGCGCCTCCTGCTGCCTCTCTACACCCTGATGGCCTTCAGGGCCCCCGTGCCTCTCAACCCAGCACCCCATAAATCTGACCCATGGCTTGATGCTCCTCTGCCCTGCACTGTCCTCCAACCCAGGTCCTCTGATCTAGCTTAATGACCCAGTGCTAATATCCTGGAGGGTTGAGTCTGTGTCTTTTCCTTCTGGACAGCCCCCCCCAACCCAGCCTCACCTCCCTTGCCCCCACTGCCCAGGGTCAGCACACTGTCAGACCCAGCAACCTGAATGGGCAGAACTAGCCATGCCCACTGACACCCGTCCAGCCCTACCCTGAACCTGAAAGAAACTGGGCTTATACCCAAAGGAAGCAGTCCAACACCAAGTGAGGGCTTTCGTAAAAATAGAAAGCAAGGCAGCCTCAGCCACAGCCATCTCCAGCGAGGTGCTCTCAGCTACCCTGTCTTGTAGCGCTTTGGTTCAACAGAAGGACCAAGGGCGTGGGGAAGGGTTGTGGCACTTTTAAAAGCATCCTTTTTACTTGGGGGGGAGGGGGTACTGTTCTAGAGGAAATGACCTCAGAAGGCTCCTGATGGCTTTTAAGCCCTCTGAACTGGGAAAGTCTTTTTCTCAGAGACTCAAGGATAATTTGCTTTCCCCACAGGACCATTTTTAGGGAAATGCCAAGGGAGGATGGCATTTAGAGGATATGTGAAGACAAATTTCAGCAACTTCATGAATTGGCCAGCCTTGTGTGTGCCTTTGGGAAACTGGCCTGGGCTCCAAGGCCGGGCCACTTAGAATGCTTCCAGCAGAGCAGCTGACGACACGCGAGAACAGACGGTACCCCCTGGCCCAGAGCTTGAGCTCTAGGTTTGGGAGAGGGAAGGGTTGAGGTTCATCCCACCCGGGGCCCCAAGCTCACAGGCTCCCTACCAGGTCTCACGGCCAGCACGGCAGCACAGCTGGCCTGCCCCAGCTCGTTGGTGGCGGTGGCTGTGTAACTCCCATCATCAGCCGCCCGGGCCTCCCGGAGCAGCAGGGTGTGCCGCTCGCCCTCTGCCCGGATGAGAAGGCGGCCATCACTGCGCAGCGCGGACCCATCCTTCTGCCAGGATACTGTGGGGAAGGAGCGGGATGACTGGTGGCCATGGCCCACAGTAGTCCACTGGGGGCAAATCTCCCCTCCCCCTCCACAGAGCCCAAACCACTCCGCTCCCCATCCTAGGGAATCCTGAGGGCACCCCCACCTCATTCACAGAAGCCCAGGTCTGCCCTCCCCTCTCCCAGGGGATTCTGGGAAAGCTCTCCTAACACACACACACACACACACACACACACACACACACACACACGAGTGAGGCCAGCCCCATGGAGCAAATGTCCCTCCTCCCCTACCCCCTCTCCCAAGGACTGAGCGGGGGACCTCCCACTCGCTGTCTCAACCTCAGCCTGGGCCCAGCCCCAGAGCTCACCTTGGGGCAGGGGATTGGCAGTGATGATACACTTGAGCAGCACGTCTGACCCTGGGGCCGCCACCACATTCTGCAGGGGGATCTCAAACACGGGGGCCTCAAGGGGCTCTTCCCCAGCAGACACATATGAGTCATCCGAAGACTCTGCCGGAGACATGGGTAACAGGGTAAGGGGACAAGGTCCCTATGGGGATGACTCAGGGAGAGAGGGGATAATGGTATCCTTGGATCTTAGAAAGCCAAACCCAGAGAGAAGGGCTTCTAGAAGGTGGGGGCTGGGGGATCAAGGGGTCTCTCTCCTGAATGTCCTGAGACAGGGAAGAAAAGACAGAAGCAGTGGGAGGGGGGTGGTTCTCAAACAGGCAGCCAGGACTCCATGTTAGTTTGGCTTCCCAACCTCAGCCATGGTCACTGCGGTTTGTGGTGGAAGGCCCAGACTGTGTCATGCCTGTCTTTATACAAATCAGTCACTGCGTAGATCAGGCCCTGTTTTATGGAAGTGCTCTTAGAACAGCATAAGATGTTACCAGATTCCAAACAGACAGTACAAGCTAACAATGACCGAAACCTTAAGCGGTTAACACCGCTGTCACAGGGCAAACATCGAGTAAGTTGTCGTATTAGTGATAACACTGGATTCAAAAGAGGGATCAGCAGGTGGGTCCGGGAGCCGTCTGAGCACCTCATGAATGGGCTTTGATTCCATCCGTGCACCAAGCAGTAACACCGTGCCCACGGCATGCTAAGCTTGTCTGAGTACCAGGGAGACAGCCAGACATAAGAAGCGTTTACAGGAAGCTCGTGCAAACAAAGGCATCCTAAAGCTCCACCGTAGTGGACCCCTCTGGGCGCTTTCCAACCCTGACGTTCTCTAAGCCAGATGAGGTGCAGTCTGGTAGATGGCCAGAAGAGCAGTGAGAATCCCAACTAAGCTGTTTTCCAGCTCCGTAACCTTGGACAAATTAGATAACCTCTCTGCGCCTCTCCTTCGTTATCTGGAAGATGGAGCTGATAAGTAACCCCCAACCTCTTGCAGAGCAAGCAAACAAATTAAAATAGCACCCCAAAGACTGGTTCATGCAATGCCTGTGTTGTGGGGTACAATAATGTGGCTACTAGGACGACGGACATGTACCTAATTATCTCTAAAAACGTTGAGATGATACTCCATGAAAAAGACAGAAATACAATAACTCCTTCCGTGAAAAATATAATGATGAAAAACCCAGGCTGGTAAGCGCAATGAGAGACCCTGACCAGGTGTCCTGGGTGCAGTGAGCAGAGGCCTCTGCCTTCATCCAGGAGCAGATCCTGAGCTGGAGTTCAGGGTGAGCAGTTAGGCACAGGGGACCATTCTGGCTGTTGGCCACCATCCCCAGGAAGACTAGGACACGACAACAGGCTGGCATGTGCCCACAGCGCAGCCATTCAAGGACTCAAGGATGGGGGAGAGGCTAGCTTGAAAGACTGGGTCCGACAGTCATGGCCATGGATGGGTCAGAGGACAGTATTGGGCTGAGTTGGCTGGACCAGAGCTCGCATCTCCCCGGGACCTGACCTCAATTACTTACTGAGATGGATTTCCATCTCTTCCCACAGAGAGGAGTGGGATTCCTTAGGTTTCCACCACCGCCTCCCACCTGGGTTAGATCCTTGCCCCTGCAGCCCCGTGGACCCAGGGCACCTATGCAAGCATATGGGCACCTTTCTTTGGTCAGGTCTCAGCTGCACTCAGCCTCCACCAAAACACACTTGCATACTGCCTCACCGGCCGGCAGATTCTAGCCAAGGACCTTCACAGTAAGTCACTCAAACTCAAACCCGGGTCTGTAGCTTCCCGGTAAAACCGCACCCTCACAACTGCCCAGCAGCTCTCCCGAAACGCCCGCCCACCCAGCTCTCCGCACCTTCTCGGCCCTCGCCGAGGCCTTACCCAGCTCAGGCGAGGTGGGCCGGGCCCGACGACCTCTGCCCTGGCCGCGGGGACCGCGGCGATCCCAGGCCCCCCAAGGACCATCCTCCTCCGGCCCTCTGCGCAGCCTCTTCTCAGCCTCAGGCCCCGCCCTGTTCTTCTCCAAGGTCTGAGGCACAGCAGCGCCCTCCTGGCCCGGCACAGCCCAGGGCAGGAAGCGCACCGCTTGCGCTGGGGGCTCACGCTTCCGACCAGGGGGAGCTCTCGTCCTGGCCTCAGGGGGATCGGTGGTGGCAGGGGGCGGCACGGGGCTCCGGCACTCTTGGATGGCTCTGCCCCGGGTCAGCGGGATCTGGTCCCGGCGCCTAACCTCCTGCTGCGGGCCTTCCCCCAGCTCCGTCCTGCCCGCCGGCCCACGGCTCCTGGGCCGCCCCTGCTCATCCCCGGGTTTCCCCGCGACGCTCGGAGGAGGCGGCTGGGGAGCGGCGGCGGCGGCGGGGCTCTCGGCCCGAGGGGTCTTGGGGGTGGAAGGCCGGGAGAAAAGCGGGAGCTCGCCAGGCTCTCGAGGGGACGGGGCGCGCTGCAGCGTGGCGCGCAGGGACTCGTGCGAGCGCACGAGCTCCTCCCGCGACGTGGAGCGACGGATGCGGCCCAGCTCCTGGGCGAAGCGCAGCTCAAGGTCGGAGGCCGGGCTGCGCTGCCGTGTGCGCTCGTCCAGCGAGGCCGCCTTCTGCTGGAACAGGCGGCGCCTCTCGGCCACGCTGCCCGTGGCCCGCAGCTCCTCCTGGGAGGCCCCGGGTGTGCCCCAGGGCGCTCCGCCCTCGGATTTGGGCTGCTCCAGCGAGCGGGCCTTGCGCAGGGGCACCCATGGCCGCAGCGGCGCCGGAGGCGAGTCGCTGCGCTCCAGGCTGCGTCGTCGCTCCTCGAAGAACTGCAGCTTGTCCAGGATGCGGGAGCCGGCGCGCACCAGCCTGGGCGAGCGGCCCAGTGCCGAGAGGCGGCCCGAGGCCTCACTCAGTGGCGTCTGGGGCCGGGACTCCGCGGTGCCCGCCAGCGAGGGCCCCGACGACTTGGACTTTTTCCCTCGCTTGTCTTCGGCGGTGGCGTCCTCGGGTGGCACCGGCTCCTGAGTGCGCCGGTGGGGCGATGTGGGGGTGGCTGTGGGCTGGGCGCTGGGTCCCGGCGGGGGCCGCTTACCCACCCGAGGGGACGGTGGGGGCAGCAGTGCGGATTTGGAGGGAGGCGGTAGGGCGGGGCGACGGGGGGCTTCACTGGCCGGCTGAGGCTGAAGATCAGGCTCCTCCCTGTGCAAGCCGCTCTGAGGGACACTGCTGCAGAACCAAGACGAAGAGGGGTAGAAGATTTAGGGCTCGCCCCTCCCAGACCTTCAGCTCGTGATAGGATTTGGACGGTGGGGCATGCTGGGAAGGCTTGGGGGTGACATGGGTCAGACCGGCTCCCCCTCCCCACCCACCAGAGTAAGGAACAGCCAGAGCAGGTGCTGGGGAGAGGCTGGCAGCCCTGGCACCAGAAGACTGGGCTGGAAGCTGTGCCCAACTACAGACTCAGCCCCCAGGGCTCTGGCCAGCCCCCTCCCCCCAGCCCCGGAAGCTGGGAAACAGCAGAAAGACAACAGCGCGGTGAGAGAGAAAAGAATGAGCTTAGGACCCAAACGTGAGGAAAGGCAGGAGGGGTAGATGGGGAGGGGCCCTCTCGGGAATGCAGCCTCCCCCTCATTCCTGCCCCCAGCTGGCCCCCACAGCCCTGCCCAGCCTCAGCAGGACACACCCCTAGAAGAGCAGGCAGTCTCTTCTGGGAGCCACACCCTATCTCAGGGACTACCTAGCCCCTCACCAGCGCTCCCTGAACACAGCAAGTGGCAGCTGAGGTCCCTGGGGTGGGAGAGTAGAAGAACGAGGTTCCCCTTCCCTTTGATCAATCGGCCCCCACTACAGGCCTTTGACTTGGTCCTGCTTCTGGGAAAATTAACTTGAGCCCTTTGAAACACCCTACCATCTCTGCCCGACTCGCCGCCCACCCCCCCAGCTCAGAAGCTCCCCAAAGGGGTATGCTCAGAAATAACTCAGCTCAGAAATAACTACTGCGTGGGCCTGAAGAAGGGGTGTGGGAGAAGAGGAAGAGGGAAGAAACTGGTCAGCTCAGAGTACGACTCTCCCCCACAGAGCTTTCCTGCCCAAGAGCTGGGCCTCAGTTTTCCCCTCTGGACTCTTGGGGGACACATCAAGCAGAAAGATGAGCCAGGAAAGGAATCTGAGATATTAACATCATACCTGACACATTAGGGAGAGCTTAATAAATCAGGAAATGGCTCACTGAATCCTTACTGGGGGCCAGGCGTGTATTAAAGGCTTAAAAAGCATTCCCTCCCATTATCCTCCCGACAGTCCTCCGAGCTAGGAGCGCTCTCCACTTACAGATGAAGAAACTGAGGCTCAAGATGTAAAGTGCCTCACCAAGGTGATCCAGCTAGGAAGTGGCTGGTGCCAGGATCAACACCCAGGCAGTCTGACTCCTGAGCCCTTTTTCCTTCCAAGTGTCTAGGATTCTGAGGTCACGGAAGGCACGAGAAATAGGGTACTGGCCACAGCAGAAGTTCTAGGGGTGCCTGAGTGGAAGGCCATTTCGGATTACGTGCGTACACCCGGCCCCTTCAGGCCCCACCGCTGACTGGGGGGAGAGGGGTGAGGGGTAGAGTGGCAATCCATGGTGCCCTGAGGGAACAGAACCTCAGCCAGCCACCTGAGGGGAGGCAGAGTCTACTCTGGTGGAAGGACAGCAGAGTCCCCGAGGAATGGCCTCTGGGAACTGGATGAGGCTCCTAGAGAAATCCAAGGGAAATTGGGGACAGCAGCGGAGGCCTCTTGCCAGCAGTTCCAAGCCCTGGGCCAGCCTCTGTACCACAGACATCACTAAGGAAATGGGTTCCTCAGAAGTTGCCATAGCAACTCCAGGCTCAGGCTGAGGCCTGGCAAAGGAAAGCAGGGAAGGAAAAGGCCAGTCCAGGGCACAGCAGCGCCTGGTTCCTGCGAACCAGATAAAGCCAGGGAGCCTCCCCTGCCCCAGACCTCTCCCTTGCCTAGCCCCCGCAACCACCTCCCAAACAGCCTCCCTGCCCTGCCCCCCAAGGCCCCTTCCTTCTCTTCCATGATGGTCCCCCCCCCACCCCCCACAAGTTAGGTCCCTCTCAGCTCCCCAAATGTCCCCCAATACCTCCATCATCAGCCACTCCCCTCTTCTACTATAGCACTCCCTCCTGTACCTGCCAGCCCCCAAATCTCCAAAACCTTACTCCAACACCTCCAGCTCCTGCTCCTTGCCACCCCCTACCAGGACAATCTTCACCCCCCCCAACCCCGCCCCTGCACAGGCATTTCCCACCAGGCCCTCATATGCTCCCTGCCTGCATCACTGGCAGCTCTCTGCCTCCACCCCAGCCCCCTGACTCCAGCCCTCCCTACCCGCCCCTGCCTCCCACACAGCCCACTCGCTCCTGCTTGCCCAGGCCCCTGGCCCCAGCTACTCCCTGACCACCTCACTCTCTTCTCTCTCCCGGCCGCGCTCTTGCTCCCTTGCTCTCCTGCTCTCTCGGGAGCTGCCTTGCGGAAAGGTTCCGTTCCTCCCAGAAAAAGGCCCACATGGGAACAGGAATGTGCAGAGAGAAGAAAAGGCAGCAGCTGCTGAGACAGCAGGCATGGAGGGGGCCCTAGTGGTGGTGGTGGGGGGGATCCTGGGGACAACTGGAGCCTGAATGGGCAAGGTGGGAGAGGGCCCCTGGGAAAGTGGAGATCTTGGAGAGGATGAGGAAGGGACAGAGGGGTCCACGAGACCATGGCGATGGCACAGGGAGCCAGGACAGGTGGGAGCAGGAGGCTGTGGGTGGTGACGGCACAGGAGGAGGGAGGCTGCGGTGTGGGAGGACAGAGTAGGTAGCCAGGGCCGGGGTGGCAGCAGGGGTGGTGAAGTGCACAGAGGGACAGAGGGACGGATGGTGCAGGGGAGAGAGGGGTGGAGGCCGAGGGAGCGGTGAGGTGCAGTGCGGGATGGCGCGGTGATGTGGAAGAGCTCGGGCCCGGGGAAGGCCGTTACTTACACGTGAACGGAGAGCGCCCGTCCTCTGTACAGACTGAATGCGCTGCCATACAGGTCACTGGCCACCGAAAGGCTATCCTCTGACCCCCAGCTTGCGCCCACCAGATTAGCTCGAGACGCCCGCACCAGCGGCTCCACCCCCAGGTGCCGTGGCCCGGCCCCGGTTGCCTGTGCTTGCCTTGGGCTGCCCGGGGGGCGGCGGGTGCCACCCCTGCTGCCCGCTTCCTGCTCCAAGACCGTCTGCCCGCTGCCCCACCAGCTCACTTGCTCCTCTGAGGTGCCTGTCACGGAGGTCGGGGGTGTGTCCAGGGAGGTGCCCACCAGGGTGTCGGAGCCCCCTAGAGAAAGGAGCAGGGTGAAGCCCAGGCACCTCCCGGGGGAAGCCCGCCTGCCTGCTTTTGGAGCAGCCCAGAGAGCTCACCTGTGGGGGTGCTGAAGTCCCCGTCATCCCGAAGCTCCAGGCGCTGGGTCCCCTGCACATCGCTGATGTCATCCTCGCCCGTCTCCGAGTCTGGAGAAGAAGGGGTCTGTGTGGGCAGGGCCCTCCTCCCTCCGACTCCAACTCTTCCCTGTGTCTCCTCCTGCCTCCCCCGCAGCAGGCTCCATCTTACCACCACTAGCGGGGGCTGCCACACCTCTCTTCCCCCCTCTTTTACCCCCCTCGTCCCCCGGCCCAGCTGGGGTTACTCAGGCCAGTCCCATGGCTTCACCTAGGGGTCCCTGGCGACTCACCCCTGCCTCCTTGGCCCTGAAAACCACCTGCCACTGCCCCTCCCAGCCACTTACTAGATTACCAGAGTCTCAGCCCTCCCCATCCTTGCCCGTCAGTGATAGTGTAGGTTCCTGTGCAGCCCCCAAATAACAAGATCCTAGGTTCCAAGGCTCTAAATTTTGGGTTCCGGTACCCCAGGAACAAAAGGGAGTCACCTCAGAGTCGTACTGTCAGGGCACTGGGCCAACTGCAGGGCCGGCCCGTCCTCCACCCCGAACCAGCAGGAATGCATCAGGGCACAGCTGAGGCAGGGTGAGGAGAGGCCGGGGTCGGGCAGGGAGGTGGGGGGAGTGGAGGGCTAGGGCCAGAGCCAGTTTCCTACCGTAACTTTGCTTTCTGCAGGAGCGGAAAACTTCGCTTCCATAGGAGCAGCAGGAGAGAGACATGGACAGACTGTTATCAGAGCGTTTGTGGGGCAGGGCATGGTGGGTAGACAGGACAAAGGGGGCATGAGGGTACCCAGTGCCCAGAAATGCCCTGTGGGGATGGGGCAGGGGAAGGGAGACACCTGGAATGGGCAGAGCATCTCCAGTCCTGACAGCCTGCAGGCTCCCACTGTGCCCAGCTGGGGAGTACACATGCTTTGGCTGGTAATTCCAACTACCCTAGCCATTCTATACCCTTGGCACTCTCACTGCTGCCCCTGGCCACGTGCCACACTTACACACACACACACACACACACACACACACACACATGCACATCTGCTTGTGGTCAGGCCACTTGCAGACCCAGGCCACCCATTAGGGGTCAGGCCCACCCTCTCTTAAAATATTTGCACTGTGCTTTGACCCTTCTTTGCAAACCAAACCCCCAAACTGTTCTGCCTCATGATGGGACAGGTACCCTCTTCCTAATCCTTTTCTTCTACTGCTGAATGGGCCTCAAAAGTGCCCAGTGATTAGGCTACGCAAAGTTTCCTTGGCCTCTTTCCTAGCAGGTTCTGTGCCTCAGTTTCTCTATGAGTGCCATGACAAGTAGGAGCCATGTGCTGGATTCCAAAGCATGGCAGTGAGCTCATCTCCACTTGGTCCCACAGATAGAGCACCCTGAGTCAAGGCCCATGGTGGGGTGTGCTAGTGACATCCCCCCCTCGACCCCCTCACCCCAAAGCTACAGGGTACAGGGCACCTCCTTGAGTGAGTATGGATGTGTACTGGGGGAGCCCACATCTCATAGTCTGTCTTTAGGGCCTGGGCATGAGGCATGAAGAGACATGGACCAAGAGAAGGAGTGGGCATGGGCTAGAGCAGGTAGCCTGTGGTCCACGCACCATGGGTGAGTCGGCCAAAGGCCCGGCGGGAGTGGCCGGTTTTCTGAAAGAGAAAAGCCAGAATGAGTTGTTGAGAGGAAGGCTCACTCCTGCTGTCCCTCACCTCCCATCCAAACTCGATATTAAACAGAAATTCATTCCAGGGGCTTGGAGAGGAGGAGGAAGGTAATGCACAGAGGTAATGCACAGCTTTCCCTGCAGGGAATGTCTCCACTCTTCCCTGCTTTTCAACCCTCCTAGCAGGAGCTCCAGGCTACCCAGCTTGGCTCTGGGGAGGAGCAGAGAAGGAAGAAGAGAGGACAGCAAAGCTTTGGGGCAAATGCTGGGAGTCTGACAGAGGCTCACAGGACTGGGGACCTGAGGGACACCCCAGAGATAGAAGCTAGGAGACAAGAAAGCAGGCTGACTGCCGTGAAGGAAGAGATGGGGGTGGGGGGGTGCTTGGATGACTGGGAGATGGAAGGATGAGGACACAGATTCCTGCTGGGGGAGGGGCAGATGGGGAGGACAGATACCTGAAATAGGTGTCAATCGGACAGGAAGGGTGATGGGGGACCAGAGGGCAAGGTCCAACAAGGGCCAGAGCCTCACGAATGCAGAAAGGAGGCCTGGGTACGCGGAGAACAAGGCAGGGCTCCGGGAATTTACTGAGCTCAATCCCTGTGCGTGGCTTCCAGGAGCTCGGGAAGATGGAAGGCTCCAGACTGGGGGGCTGGGGAAATCTGGGGCGGGGGGCCGGGGTTGGACGGAGGAGAGGGGAGACCAGGTGGCAAAGAAGCCAGTGGACACCCCACGCCGAAGCTGCGGCGGGGACCTCCCCGAGGGGTCGCGGGAGATTGCGGACGACGGGGCCTGGCTGCGGGGGGTGGTCTGCCCTTCGGTGCGGGGAGGGGCCGCCGCCCTCGGCACACTGGCCTGGGAGCCCCCCAGAGCGCGCCCGGCGGCTGCCCCTCCGCCGCTGGGTGGGGCGGGCGCGGCCCTGGCGCCCCCTCGCCCGGGGCCCGGCCGCGATGACCCGCCCTCCCTTGGGGCGCCCAGCCCTTCCCGCCCCCTCCCGGTGCCGCCCGCCCCCGGAGCCCTCACCTGGAAACGCTTCTTCACCCACAGCTTCTTCATGGCGGGGGAGGGGGCCGCGCTGGCGGCCGGGCGAGGAGGGGACGGGCGGGGGCGGGGCGGAGTCGGAGGCGGGGCCGGGGGCGAGCAGGGGAGCCGGCGGGAGCCGGCGCCGGTGGCGGAAGGAGCCGCGGGGCCGCGGCAGCCCGAGCGGGGGGAAGACGGCGGTGGCGGCGGCGGCGGCGGCGGCGGCGCCTAGAGCCCGCCCCTCCCCCGCCGGCCTGCACCCCACCTGGCGCCCCTTCCCTGGCCTGTTCCCCTGCGACCCCAAGGGCGGCGCTCACCTGCCTCCGGGTATCCCCACCCCGCACCTGCCTCCTGGGCCCTGGGCGCATGGGGAAACTGAGGCACAGAAGGGGGTGCAGCGGTCCCTATGAGAGTTCGGGCCACCCTCTCATTGGCAGCCTGACGCGGCCTCCACGCCACCCCCACTCGCTCCCCGCGGGGCCGCCCTGGAAGGTCAGCCGCATCTCGACTTGCTCACTCCACAAACATGCGCACACTACCCTGTGCCAGGCAGTACCGAACTCGTGGCGGCCGGAACACGCCGCAGGGCCACAGCGCCGGGTGGGGGCGCCTAGGTCACAAAGGGGACAAGGGCCCTGGTGGGAGGGAGCTCCGTGCTGAAAGCAACTGAGACTATGAAAACCCCCAGGCTCCTCAGGAGAGCCAGAGAGGGCCCTGGAGATAATCGATGGTAGGTCCTCTGTCCTTGCCCCCTGTCTCTTTCTCTCTCTCACACACACACACACACACCAGCTAAGGTGCCCAGAGATTCTCCTACTAGCCACAAATATGACCCACCTTCTCACCCATGGGTTTGTATACTCACCAAACTCTATTTGTCCTCCTCCCGTTCCGCACCGAACCACCGTGCACACTTTGCAACCCGAAACTCAATTCTCCCCTCCCCACAACAATCATTATAACTAAGTTTCTTAAGCATTTACCGAGTGCCAGGCACTTTAAAACTGTTCCCCCAGGGGCTCCTGGGTGGCTCAGTCGGTTGGGCGGCTGCCTTCAGCTCAGGTCATGATCTCAGGGTCCTGGGATTGAGCCCCACATCAGGCTCTCTGCGCAGAGGGGAGCCTGCTTCCCCTCCCCCTCTGACTGCCTCTCTGCCTGCCTGTGCTCTCTCTCTCTAATAAATAAAATTAAAAAAAAAATGTTCCCTCATTCACAACAACCTCTTATGAACAGTGAACTGCCTCCATTTAACTGACAAGTAACTAAGGCTCAGAGACAGCCTAGCACTTAGCCAAAGCCACACAGGTTCTGTGTCTCCAACTGTCCTCTCCATCCAAGTCCTCATCCCAGCATACATCTGCCACTCACTGTTAGCAGATTTTACTTGTCATCTGAAGTTATGTGAGTTTATGGACGTTTAAAGGCATATCTTATACATTCCGGGTGCATACAGGTGGTCCTGTTTCCCGGACCCCCAAAGGCAGATGTCACATGTACAGACACATGACTCGGGATGAGCACTGAGAGCGGACACGTGTGTGTGTCCATATCGGTTCCAGCCAGAGGACTCTGGACACCCTCAGGCGCTCTCCCTGCCCACCCCCCAATACACCCACTCACAGATGGGGGAGCTGAGTGAGGAGAGGGGGTAACTTGAGCCCCTGTTCCCCAGGAGAATCCGAGGGGCTGGCACATTCCATAGCAAAAATAACCAATGGGCAGCGGGCGTGAGTGACGGGACAGCTGGGCTGAGGACAGGCCTGTGGGATTCTGTGTTCCTGCTCTGGGTCTGCACCGCTCACCCCCACTGGGCTGGCCTGGGGCATGCTTGCAGGGTGGGCCACCCCCAGTTGGCCCTAGATTGCCATCTTTTCCCCTCCGTGGCTGGACAGCTGTGCCTCTCTGCTATTTCCCCAAACCCAGACTCCCAATTTCTGCACCGCCAGCCTTTACCCTTCCAGAAAAAAACCTATCTCATCATGCCAGGCCTGATCTCTCACACAGACCTTCCTCTGAGCCAGGTGAACCCACTCCCCTTCTCTTTGCATCCTCTCTTTCTTGCCTGAAAAGTCCAATTTCTCCCTTCCCCATTTTTGCTTATCTTGCTCTGCATTTCTGACACACAGTAACATTTTTGCTTACTTATTATGTTTATTCCATGTTGTTTATCTCCCCTCACTAGGATGTGATCTTTAGGAGGACAGGAACTTGAGGGAACCCCTGCCCCATGTAGTCCCAGCACCTAGAGCAGTGATAGGCCCACAGTAGGCACTAGATAAAGGAGGAGGGAGTGGCAGAGCTGTGGGTGGCAGGGATAGGGATAGTAAATCTTCCTGGAACAGCTCATTCATCCAGCCGTCCTCCCTCCTCCGTCCTGACCCAGAGCCTTTTCTAAGAAATAGCTGGAGAAGTAGCCATCTCGAGTGCCACTCAGGATCTTCCTGGGAGAGCCTGCCCTGGCTTCAGAAAAGTTCTCCTGCGTGGGCTTTGGCTACTTGGGGGCTTCTCTGCTCCTGTCCACTGCTCCCACTCTGGCTCCTCCTCCCCTCCCTGATGAGGACTGGGCCTGAACGGATGGCAACACTCTCCCTACCCACCCCAATTCCATACTAATTTTCCTCCTGGCTTTTCATCCAGACATACCAAGGTCTGGTGGAAAAAAGTAACTGCAGAATATCCCTCAGCACAGGCTCTGGTGCATAACCCCACCTTTTCCTTGCCTGAAGAAGCCCTCTCTCCCTGTCTTTAACCTTTCCTCTCCTCTTCATGGCCTCAAGTCCCCAGCATGGTTCATGCCTACCTGTTGACCTTTGGCCCTTCTGATTGAAACCAGAGTCTTCCAGAAGACTATGAAACATTCAGCTCACGGGGCAAGCACTGTCAGCTTGCCCGTTCTCTCGGCTGTGCCCTCTCCTCTTTACCGCCTGTCCTTTAAACCACCCCCCAGCCACACATGTCCCAAGTGTTGAGAGTGACACTTGTTCTGGTCACTTGATTTGTCTGCAGCTCCTCAGCCCGCACAGGTGGGAGTCTGATGTTCTGAAGGAGATGAATGCCCACCTACCTTGGAGACGGGGCCAGGAGATGGCTTTGGGGATATGGTTGGGAGAAGGATGGTTCATGATGAAAAATCCTTGCCTTAGTCTTCCCATGCTTCTCTTTCTGAGGACAGGCAACGTGGACCTGAACCCCTACAGTTCTGGCTCTGTCACCCCATTAGCCATGTGACCTCAGGTAAATTCCCTCTTGGGACTCCCATTTTCTCCTATGCATAACCACCACTACAGTAATCTGGGCTTAGAAGATTAAATAATGAAATGAGATGGGGTGCTGTACCCACATTAAGGATTCTCCAGGTAGCCTGCCCATCTGCTGTCTTCACTATTCCTATGCTTTCCTCATTTCTACACCCCAAATCCCACCCTCCTGTGTCGCATCCTCCAGATTCTCCAGCCGGCAGCCCACCTGTCTTCTCAAGGCCCCGCCCTCCTCAAGCCAGGTTGATATCCCTCCATCCTTGAGTGAACATCTCAGGCTTCAGGAGTGCCAGGAACCTTAGCATCACCGAGCCAGACAGCAATCCCAGCCAGGAAACTGCCTCCTTCTGCAGCCAGGGCCTGGCTGGGTTTCCTCGAGATCCCTGAAGTTCTCCTGCTGTGGATCCCAACTGAGAAAGTGTTCCATGAGTAAGTCTGAGCAATGCTGAGCTGCCTGTCCAGCTGCCCCTGACCAAGACCCGGAACTGGGCAGGTACTGGTTGAGGGGGAGGGGCAATAGGAGGAGGAGGAACCCAGGCTCACACAGTCAGTCCCCACTATCACCAAAGCAAAGCCCTGCCCTCCCCAAAATATGTGGGAGGGTCGTAGTAGTTAAGTGTCTAGTTTTTTGCAGTAGGACAGACCTATTCCATCCCCGCTCAGCCACCTTCTCTCTGTACCACAAGAATTGCCATTTAATCCTCTGTACCAGCTTCCCCAGGGGTGCTGTGGGACTTAAATGATATATCAGAAGATGTGATGGTGTGTCACTTGCTACACAGTAGCATGTAGTTATATTCATAAGCTAAGAATTATTACCAATTAGTAATAATTCTAAGACTGGTCTTGGGGCAAAGATTTCACCATTTGAGAAAAAGTTCTCAAATGTGACTTGCTGTAGCACAATCCTCTTGCTGTATTAACATGACTGTCAAAGGGCCCCAGATCCAGTCCTCATGACACGCAGGGTCCTTTCCTCAGCCCACGCCTCTCAAACATGCTATTCCTGCAAAGTAGCCTGGAGACTGCCTTTGTGGCCTCTGTCTGGATAGGCCCAGTGGCATTCAGCCCTGCTAACCATGCTACCCAGCTTACAGAGGGATGGAGAAAACACATCTTGCAGGGAAACACAACCCTGCTCGGGGGGAGGGGGTCCAGCCTCCTGTCACTCTCCTTACTTTTGGGGACCCTAGCAGGTTAGGGGGCTCTCCTCCCAGAAACAAGGCCTGGGCTATTGGCCATACAATGGACAGCTCCCCTCCTTTTCTTTTTCTCTCTCCTCCCTCCAGAATTCCTTGAGTAGGGTGGAAACCAGAAGGGATGGGTTCTTAATTCTGGGGTGGCCATAACCAGCAATATGTCTTCTGGCAGATCTTCCTCCGTTCTGGACCACAGTGTCCTCACCTATGAAAGGATGCGTTTGGAGCTGCGGTTCTCTGTGGTCATTTCAAGTCGAGACAAACATGGCACTCCTCAGGGCTTCCTTATCCTTCCCTAATATCTCTCTCCACGGGGCCCCTGGGTAGCTCAGTTGGGTCAGGGATCAGTGGGCTAAGCAGTTAAATGTCTGCCTTCAGCTCAGCTCGAGATCCTGGGATCAAGGCCTGCACTGAGCTTCCTGATCAGCGGGAGCCTACTTGTCCCTCTACCCCTCCCCCCACTGCTCGTACTCGCTCTCAAATAAATCAAATCTTAAAAAAATAAATAAATGAAATGGTTTTTTTTTTTTTATAAAATGAAATCTCTCTCCCCTAGACTGTATTCTCACCAATCTATCATATCCTTTGATTTGATTGATGTTCTGTTTTCATTTCCCTTTGGCCTGAGAGGACAAGAGCTAAGATCCCCAAGGAGTCTGATCCTTCCTCAGCTCACAGCCCTGCAAGGATGGGTCCCTTCCCTGACTCCAGGCTGGGATGGCCTGTACCTAGCCAAGTACAAAGCCGATCAAGAAAAGCCAACCTTGACTCTCTCTGCCCCAGGTTTGGCCACAGGGATTCTGAGGAAGCAGCGCTGAAGATGGTAGGAGGGTGGGCAGTGTGGGGTGAGGGAGAGAGCAGAGGTGCTGACACACAGAGGCTGAGACCCTGCTGCGTCTCCTGACATTCTGCTTCTCTGCCCCTCCTTTCCCCTCCAGCTACTGAGGTCTTTCCTCCTTGTGCCTTCTCCTCAGCCCCCAGGGATGTACCCCCACCAACACCACCCAGCTGGAGTGAGAACTCCCTCTTGAAAACGCCTGGGACACACTCAGTGATCCCCAAGCTCTTTGCCAGCCATAGCCTACTCCCCCAGAATTCTGCTTCTCAAGACTCAGTCAGCCCAAGGCTCTGTCTGAGGCCTACGGAACAACTGGCCGGCTTAGGGGCTAAGAAAATTAAAAAGGAAATGCAGATACTGACCCAAGGAGAATCTGCCCCTGGGGGAATCTGCCCAGGGGGCCTGAGTCCCATACCAGCCCCAGCAGGACCCTCAGTACCAGGCCCAGTCTTGGTCTCCTCTCTTCTGCCTCAGATCTTCACACATGAGCCTGGCACTGTACACTGACATGGGGAGGGTCCCAAGCACCAGCCTGAGCATCCCCCTTTCCTGCCCTCTGAAACTCAGGCAGACATGGCCCATTGGTTTTCATACCATACTCCGCAAACCCTCGTCCCTCAACTGTGTGTACCACCAGGCCTTTCCACAGCCTGCACAGGTGCACACACATACATGCGCACACATGCACACCCCCCACACACATGCACACACACAGGCTTCTTATGAATTCTCAAGCCCTCAAGCATGTGGATTCTCATACACACTGGGGAGCCCCCAGGCCTAGGTCCTCCTCCTGGGACTCTGTACCCTCTTCATACTCGTCTACCCACGGGCTTCTTCCAACCAGCCTGGCGCAGATCACACCCACACGCCCCAGCAGAGCTCAGACCCACCCCTCAACATCGCAGTGGGGCCCGGGGAGATCGCCCCTCTTTCAGACGTGTGCAGCCCCATGAGGTGTCTCAATTCTAGGTTACCGGAGCTGATAAAGACAATTTTCTCCAGAGGATTTTCACTCCCTACAGGGAAATGAGGAGGCCTTTCACTTCGGAATTCCAGAGACGCCTTAGTGGGGGCTCAGGTATTTGCTTACCAAATGCTGACCCTTGACCTCTGACCTTCCTGTGGGGAGCCTCTCTACTTTGACACCCCTCCCTGCCCCCCCAAACACACACTTTCCTCTTGATTGGCACTTCTGGGTCTGCGGGGCCAGAAGCCAGAGCTCCTGGGAAGAGCTGGATGAACCAGCGCCCTCCCCACGTGGATCCTGCAGCCCTGGTCCCGGCTCTGAGTACCCCAGCCCACCAGACTCGCCGCCCCCCCCTCCCCTCCCCTCCCCCACCTCCCCATTACCTCCAACCTCCAGCACCGTGAGAACAGCCTCACAGGAGGCCTGGCCCCGCTCGTTCTGGGCCCTGCAGCTGTACACTCCAGCGTCCCGCGCCCCGCAGCTCCGCAGCCACAGGCAGCTGGGCTCAGGGGTCGGCGGGGGCAAGGGCTGCCCGTCCCGGAACCAGCTGAGGCTGGGCTGGGGCGTCCCGCTCACCGCCACCCGCAGCCGTACGTCGCTGCCCGCCAACACCGCAGCGTCCTTCAGGGGCCGCAGGAAGGCGGGAGCCCCAGCCACCGCCCCTCCGCCGGCCCCCACCTTGGCTCGCTTGGGAGGCACCCCGGGGCTGGGGGGTGCCCTCGTGCCCGCGTCCCCGCCTCGCGTGCCCCGGGCTTTCTGCATGGCCTCTGTGAGCTGGGCTGGAGGGGGTGGGTCTCTGGAACCTGCCGGCCACGGGGGCACCCGCGGTGGGAATGGTGCCCTGGGAGATGAGTCTTGGGGGGCCGGCGCCCTGCCTTCCTGCTGCCCGCCCGCCTTCGGCCTGTGTTACCCAGAAGGTCACCAGGGCGGCGGTTGCGCCTCGGGGGCTATTTTTAGGCCCCCCGGCTCGGGTTGCGAGTGAGCAGTGGAGGGAGGGGGCAGCAGAGGAGGGGACTTGGACTCCTCGGCTTCTTCCCACTCTCCAGGAGCCCCTATCTCCAACCCCTTGCTCCAACGGGGTCCCTGAGCACTTAGTCCAGGTCCCATCCCCTAGGGTGACCTGGCCCCCAGCCCACTCAGGAGTCTGGAGTCGGGTTACCCTTGGGCTTTATCCCATTGCCCTGCCACCCAGTCCTCAGGCTTCTGATTCCCAGCTGGAGGAGAGGGAGAGGAGGTGCTGGATGACATGTCTGAGAGGCAGATGGGGAAGCAGGCCCAAGTGGAGGTGAGCAGATAGCCGGGAAGAAGGACCAGTGGCCTCCCCAGCCTCCATGACAGCCTGGTGAACTGTGAGCCTAGGAGCAGGGAGTTGGGTGGATTGAGGCTCCCAGATGGTCCTGCCCTTATGTGGTGGGTGACATCAAACGTCTCTCAATCTCCAAGTTCTCATCTGTAAAAATGGATAGTTGGATGAAGGTTGCAACAGACAGAGAAGGGTGGGAAGGGCATTCCAGGCGGAGGAACAGCATGATCTAAATCAGAGCATGATGAAAGTAGATGACAAGTTCTAGAGTCAGAGGAGTTTGGAGGGATTGACCTGCAGGAGGGGTGGGGTGAGTGGAGGTGGTCGTTTGGCTCGCTAAGGTCTGATGGCAGTGGGTGCTGCTGGAGGGTGTTAAGCTTCAGGCTAACGTAGTCAGAGCTGTGTTTTAGAAGGATCCCCCTTTGGAACCATGGTGCAGGGGGTGAACTGGAGATGATGGGGCAGTTGGAGGCCCGTTGCAGTGTGGTGCTTCAACGGGTTGCACCTCGACAAATATCAAGGTAGGACATTGCTGCTTTTAGAATTTCAAGTGAGGGACGCCTGGGTGGCTCATTGGGTTAAGCGTCTGACTCTTGACCTCAGCTCAGGTCCTGATCTCAGAGTCATGAGTTAAAGCCCCACTTTGGGCTCTGCAATGGGCCCAGAGCCTACTTAGAAACAACAACAACAACAAAAAAATAGAATAAAAGTTCAAGTGAGACTCGTTTGACAAACAGAGATCACAAGCAGGCAGAGAGGTAGGCAGAGAGTGAGGAGGAGAGACAGGCTCCCTGCTGAGCAGAGAGCCCAATGCGGGGCTCGATCCCAGGACCTTGAGATCATAACCTGAGCTGAAGGCAGAGGCTTTAACCCACTGAGCCACCCAGGCACGCCTGTCCAAGTGAGACTTGTGATGAAGCCATTCCACACCCGGACTGGTGGGGGTCACAAGAATCTGTGTATGTGGTAAAATGCACAGATAGAATTATACACACACACACACACACACACACACACACACACACACACACACGAGTGCATGTAAAAGTGGTAAAATCTCAGGAAGGTGGGTGGACTCATGGCAATTTCTTGGTTGTGATATGGTACTGTAGTTACACAAGAATGTGCCACGGACTGGGGAAAGCTGTCTGTATTATTTCTTATAACTCCACGTGAATCTATAGTTATTGCAAAATTTAAAAAGTTAGACAAAAGTTCAGGTGAGAGACCTACACCTGACCTTGAGCCCGAAGGGGTGAAGCCTGGGAAGGCAGAGAGGAGCCAAGGGAGGAGCCCTGAGTCATTCTGAGATGGAGAAAGGGCCTCACAATGTCACCTCATCCCCACCTTCTCTCGCGGAGACTGAAGTTCAAGTGTGCTTGTGTGTGTGAATGCGGAGGGTACCGAAGAGACCATTGAAGCACTGAATTACATCCATGGGGATTAAAAGCCTTGAGGAATGAAATTTCTGTGTTGTTTGAATACATTTAAACCTACTCTTTGTGCTGTTCAGGTCTTCGGGTTTTGACAAATGCAGAGAAATTGTGCATCTTCTACCTCAAGACCATACAGAACGTCACCCTAAATATTTCCCTGAACATCCCCTTTGTGGTCGACCACACCCTGGGCAACCACTGAGGATAAGCTGAAGTCTTACGCATGAATGTAATTCTAAAAGGTAAAAACGCGGGGGAAGGCTTCACAAGCAGATGGAACATCAAGAACAAAGGAAGAGAGTATTTTATTTTTAAAAACTTTTTTAAAGATTTATTTCTTTATTTACAGAGAGAGCGTGTGTGTGCATGAGTCAGGGAGAGCCAAAAAGTGAGAATCTTCAAGCAGACTCTCTGCTGAGCATAGAACCTGAGGCAGGGCTCCATCCCAGGACCCTGAGATCATAACCTGAGCCAAAACTAAGAGTCTGACACCCAACGGACTGAGCCACTCAGATGCTCCAAAACTATCTTAAAAAAAAAAAAAAAAAAAAACAACAATAACCCAGGGCACCTGGGTGGCTCTGTGGGTTAAAGCCTCTGCCTTCAGCTCAGGTCATGATCCCAGGGTGCTGGGATCGAGCCCCAGGATCGAGCCCCAGGATCGAGCCCCGCATCGAGCTCCGCATCGGGCTCTCTGCTCAGCAGGGAGCCTGCCTCCTCCTCACTCTCTGCCTGCTGCTCTGCCTACTTGAGATCTCTGTCAAATAAATAAATAAAATCTTTAAAAAAATAAAAACAATAACCCAAAGCCATCTAGCACTGGACCTCAACAAAATTGCTCAGAATGCATGCGGTGGGTGGTCAGTAAAGCTTGGTTGGTTGGTTGGTGGGCTGGTCGGTTGAATACACGCACTGTGTGGTCTTGAGCGAGTCACTGAGCATCCTTCAGCTTCAGTCTCTTCATCTATAAAATGAGGTAGCTCGACTCAGGGTGTTTTCATTCATTTCACAAACATTTTTGAGTTCCTCCTTTGTGCCCGGTACTGTTCTAGGCAGTAGGGATAGAGCAGTGAGCAAAACAGACAAGGATTCCTGTCCCTGTGGGAAAAACAGAGCAGGGGAAGGGAGATGGGAGAGTGACGGAGCTTGCACTTTCTAATAGGATGGCTGGAGCCTCGTTGGGAATGACTGAGCCCATCTTAAAGGACTGAGGAAACAAATGGTGCAGATGTCTGGACCGGACTGCTTCAGGCAGAGAGGGGAATGTGCCCGGCAGGCTCCGACAAGAACCAGGGTGCCAGTGGGGCTGGAGGGAGCGGTGGGGAGGGTAGAGACATGAGGTCAGGTGGGAAGCAGGGGTCAGAAAGCCTAGCATCTTGTAGGCCATGGCACTTTTGTTCCATGTGAAAACCGGAAGTCATCTGACAGGATTGTGAGCGGAGGAATTACATGATCTGACTTAGGTTGTTGTGATGGCTTTAAATTATTATATTAAATATTAAAATGAATATTAACTATTTAAAAGGGCCTGGCACAGGGCCAGGAACATGGCTTGTGTATCTCCTGGCTGAGTTTCTGGAATGGGGGCATCCACTGATGTGTGCTCTGGGGTGTGTGGGCCTGGGTAGGGAGGGCACCGGCCCTGTGAATCGCTGGTGCCCTCTCCTGGAGGAACCTGCACTAGCTTTGACCCTCAGACTCTGGCCAGGCCTGCCACCCAGGGCAGCTGGCTGCAAGGCGCTCATCTGTCCCTCAGAATGGGCCCCATAGTGCCCTGCGACCTGGCGCCGGGCTGGGTGTGTGCTGCCAGTCAGCCCTGCCTCGCGATCACAAGCCTATGGTGTCATGGAAAGAGATCTGGACTCCAGAGGCCAAGGAGCCTGGGGCCTGGTTCTCCTCGGCCACAAGTAATGCTGTGAGACCTTGGCAGTTCCCCTCACCTCTCTGGGCTGCGGGGAGTTTCCTGCCGGTCACAATGAGGCACTGTGCACCTGGCACATGGTGAAAGGTCAGTAAATGTTGCTTGGATCCATGAAATGAAGTGGGGGCCATCAGCCTTCCCAGTTAATATTTAATTTAGGGAAAAGTAAATAAAAGTGCTCAGTGGGTATTCATTCAACAAGTACTTAAATATTTAATGAGCACCTTCTATGGAGCAAGCCCTCTCCCGGGCACCAGGGAACCAGTGATGTGTAGAACGATGAAGACCTTCCCCTCGGTTAGGTGGCATTCTGGTGCTGAACCTGAAAGTCATTGACGTATTTGCCTAAGTGTCCTAGGCAAGCAGGTGAGGGGAAGAAGAGGGAGGGGTGAGTGGGTGGGAGGAGAGGGCTCAGGGGGGCAGGGGAAAGAGTGGACAGAGAGAGCAGGACAGTGTCCACTGAGCCCTCAGTTCTTGGTTTAGGGACACATTTTTGCCTCCCATGATCCTTCCTACCTCACCCCTTGCATGGGGACTGAGTTGGTCTAGAATGGATCCCCTGGGTCCAGTGAGAAGCTAGTCAGCCTCCATGAGCTCTCTTGTTTCTTCGTGATTTTTGGAATCTTACAGGAGAGGATATGAGAGTGTGTGTCCCAAGAACAGGCAGGGGTTTCGCCATGGAGGTGATGGGGTGCATATGTGTGACCATATGGAACCCAGATCTTTCTTGGCTTATTTTGTCCATTTTGGGGAGCACCATAACCATGTTCCCCTGCCCTAGAGTCCCTGCCTCACAGTCTAGCTCCCAAGAAGATAGCCAAAGCAGAGGACTTAGAACCAGAGGACTTCTACTTGGGTTTTTTTTTTAAATTTTTTTTTAAAGATTTTTATTTATTTGACAGACAGATCACAAGTAGGCAGAGAGGCAGGCAGAGAGAGAGGAGGAGGAGGCAGGCTCCCTGCTGAGCAGAGAGCCCTATATGAGGCTCCATCCCAGGACCCTGAGATCATGACCTGAGCTGAAGGCAGAGGCTTTAACCACTGAGACACCCAGGCGCCCCCTTTTTTTATGGTTTTGTTTTGTTTTTAAGATTTTTTTTTAAGATTTTATTTATTTATTTGTTAGAGTGAGAGAGAAAGAGAGCACAGGCACACAGAGTGGTAGGCAGAGGCAGAGGGAGAAGCAGGGTCCCCATGGAGCAAGGAGCCCGATGTGGGACTCGGTCCCAGGACACTGGGATCATGACCCGAGCCAAAGGTAGCCGCTTAACTGACTGAGCCACCCAGGCGTCCCAGAGAGGGAGAACATAAGCAGAGGGAGAGGCAGGCTCCCCACTAAGCCAGGAGCCCCATGTGGGACTGGATCCCAGAACCCTGGGGTCATGACCCAAGCTGAAAGCAAACACTTAACCAGCTGAGCCATTCAGGCATCCCCCCCCCCTTTTTTTTTTTTTTTTTTTTTTGAAGATTTTAAGTATTTTAAGTACCCAGCGTGAGGCCTGAACTCACAATCCCAAGATTAAGAGGCAGACACACTCTACCGCCTGAGCCAGCCAGGCACCGGGCATCAGAGGTCTTTTAGTCCCGGGAAGGCTCTGCTCAGAGAATGCTTCCCCACGGGGACACAGGCTGGGTCTGAGCCTCCTCTCTTCTCCGAACAAGTGGGCAGTAGTCACAGGAGACAGATGTGTGCCGAGGAGGAAGGCTTTCTGACTGACTGACAGAGCTACCCCCAGCTCCAAGGGCTCAGGAGGTAGTGTGTTCTCCGACCAGAGATGTTCAAGCAGAGCTCGGTGACTGCTCATTAAGATATTAGAGCGAGGCTGGGAGGCGACTTCCAGGTTATGTGCATCACTCCCTGGGGGACTTGCCATCTGACTCTGAGAGTCTAAGATTCCTAGATTCTTTCCACTTCAGTGACTAGTCTGCACCTCAGCTTTTTTGGGGTAGGGATGCCTCTAAGACCTTCCCTGACCTATGCACCCCTTTGTGCTCTATGGGCTAGATGAGAGAGTGTACTCATTTAAGGGAAAGAAGAAATTGCTGAGAGGCTCCTGAAATTACTCGCAGATACGTACACCACCTCTTAGCCACCCGAGCCCAGCCTCACCCAGACATCTCTCTCACAGAGAGACCAGCTCAGGGATGGGAAGCCCCCCCCACTGTCCCTCCTCCTATATCCCAGGGTAAAGACATGGCAAATGCTACTTGTAATTTCACTTGGAATTCCACTGTGGGTTGATGGGAGTAGTTCTAGGGTTTTCAGTGTTCATCCCACTAGGGCACTAGGGGGAAAGAAATGATCACGGGTCACCAGTGGCAGAGGGTGGAGACCCGGGATGTGTCCACAATGCTCCCCAGGCCAAGCTGAAGAATACCACTGAGAAGGGGGCCTTCTTATAGGGACGAGCTACTGAACCCAGAGGGAAGGGGTGATTTCTGAGCAAAGGGAGCATCCAAGGAGAGGGAGAAAAATAGAGACACCAGAAAGGCTTTGGAAGTTTCTGGAAAAGGCCAGTTAGGAAAGTCAGACTAGGGAACTTAAGACTAAAGCTCTATTAGGTTTTGGATTCGTTTTTTTTCCCTCCTACAGATTGTCTGAATTTACTATTTTTATGATCTCTACCCTCTTCCCCTCTCTTTTAAAGAATTATCTCCTTGATCTGTGAGGACTAACTTGAAGGTGGAAGCCTATATGGATCCATCAAGCTTCCTGAATCTTGGATCCATCTGAAATTTATTTTTTAGAAGGAGTGAAAAGAGACAGGCTTCACTCCTGTCCCCCCGTGGCTACCCAATGGCCCCCAAGTCTATATATTGAATCATTAAGCGTCTCCCACAGAAACCTTTAACATATCCGTGTTAATATTTTGTTCCAGGATTTCCTATTTTTTTTTTAATATGTCCTCCACTCCCCTCCCCTATGCTTACCAAATTCTCCCCAAATTTCCCTTTTGTATTTTCCTTGAGATTGCATTGCATTCAAAGTCTTGGTTAACATAGGCTGAAATGATATCTTCAGAGAATTTCAGTCTTCTCCAAAAATAAGATAGAACTTTCTATTTTTCTTAACCATGTTGTTTTTCCTGAATCAGTCCTTGTCCATAGAAGGTGCTCAGGCAGGTTTAATGGGAAGGGGCTGTGAGCTGTTTTGGGGAACAGGAGAGCCCTACTTCGGAGCCAGGCGATGCCCTTCAGAAAGAGCAGCAGGTGGTGTCCCTGGGGCCTGATGATCTGAAGGCCCAAAGGGGGCCCAAGGGAGCATTCCAGAAATTGGGGCCTAACAGGAGGTATTCAAGGCTCCCTAACAAAAGACCCCTACCCAACTCCCCTCCCACCCTATGCCACATACACACAGCAAGGCTGTTAGTTTCTGGGAACAGCAGAGGTGACAGGCCCTGGGGGACGGTCTGAGCTCTGAGGAGTTAGGAAGGCAGCATCCATCCCAGGGGGTGGGGCAGCAGGGCCCTGGGGGCCCCCAGAGGCGACCAGGCAGTCAACACAGCCAGGGACGTGCTAGGCTAGTACTTCTCTTTTTATTGTTTCTGTCCAGAGCCCCTGCTGCAGGGGAGGGGTGGGCACAGAGGGGGCACCCCTTCCCCTGCCTGAGACCGCTCTCTGCCTCTCTCCTCACTTCTCCTCTCCAGCATCTCACCCACCCTCTCTCCTTCTGAATCTCCTCCTCCCACAAATGGCACCTTCGGGGGTTCCCTCTTACAGCCCCTGCTTTCTAAGCCCACCCTCAGAAAGGGGCAACAGGGTCCGTGTCAAGCCCCCATTCCCACAGGGGCTAGTCTTCCAGTCACCTGCCAGGCTTGCTGGGGAGGCTGCCCTTTCTCTCTGACCCAGGCTAGGGAGTAGGGAGTGGGGAGGTCTCCAGGCTCCATCCTGGTCCTATGGGGTCCCAACACCCTGCTCTGGGGCCCTCTCAAAAGGTAGAGGCTAGGGCCTGACGTCCCAGAAGTGGGAGGGGACTGGTCTGCTCTGGTTCCACGCTGGTCCTGCCCAGCACACGCGGAGGGCAGCTAGGAGCCAGGCTCACTCATTTCCAACATCCAGGACTCACACGGCTGGGGCTGCCTGTGCCTGGGCAGGGGTGGGCCATGTCCCCTGCGGGGGCCATGCGTGGTGGTGGGTGAGCAAATGTCAGAGGCTGTGAGGGGAGCATTGTGGCTGGGTGTGGTGCTCTGGGATGGAAGGAGGCTGGCTTTAGGAGGCAGTGAGGACAGGGGCGAGGACGGTCTCTGGTGGCAGAGGGGTCTCTGGCTTTAAAGCACCTCATGTTGCTGCTGTGTGGCCTCGCTGACAACCTGGGGAGGGAGAGAAGCCCAGTCCAAACCAGCACCAACAGGAGAATGGGACCCCAGCCCTGGGTCCTCCCCCCACTCCGATGTGGCAGGACCCCCTCTCCCTCCAGGTAGGCCTTGAACCAGCACAGCTGGTGGAAGACACCTGGCTGACAGCCTCACAGACCTACCCCAGAGCCCCCACCAGGCTAAGGGAAGCAGGCAGATGGCTCACCTCCCCATCCCGGGTCTCGATGGTCTTGATCATCACCGTCTTCTTGGTGTGGACCTCAGAACCCCTTTGCTCCGGGCTTGTTTCTGTAACAGATCCATCCACACACTCAGTCTGACCAAGTCCAGGCCTGGGCCACTCCAGGGACTGGCAGTCCCTCCCTCGTCCCATGGGGTGGAGCCCAAACACTCCTACCCCCTCAAGATGGGGCTATGACTTTTTCAGCAAGACTTTATAGCCTGTCCTTGAGCTCTACAGACGCCGGGGCCAGTCCCACGGCTGAGACAGGCTCAGGAGCCAAGAGACGCTAATTCAGGAGAGTGGAGAACCCCTGAGGCCCCAGACCATCCAACATTTCCACTCCTCCCACACGCCCTCACTCCCCCTCCACCGCTGGGCTCCAGCACAGCCTTGTGTGAACTTGTACCCTGACAGACTCCAAACCCAGTCACAATATACTCTTTTGAAGGGCCTCATGGTACCCAGCCCCTCTTTAAGAGTCCAGATGAGGGGTGCCTTGGGGGGGTGCAGTTGGTTAAGCTTCGGACTCTTGGATTTGCCTAGGTTGTGATCTCAGGGTTGTGAGATCCAGCCCTACATCGGGCTCCATGCTTGACGCAGAGTCTGCTTAAGACTCTCTCTCCCTCTGCCCCCTGCCCTCTCTCTCTCTCTCTCGCTCTTGCTCTCTCTCTCTCTCATAAATAAATAGATCTTAAAAAGAGAGAGAGAGACCAGATGAGTAAATTGTGTCTTAATGAAAGAGAGACAGACAGGAGTTGGTTATGGATTCATTGTGCTGGCGGCCAGTCCCTTGCCTCTCTATGCCTCAGTTTCTTTGCCGTGAAACACCAGCCATGATGTGCTATCTTGGCCACAGAGCCACTGATTTGAAAAAGCATTAAGCAGTTTCAACTACAAGGCTCACACTTGGGTGTCTGCATAAACTACTGAAAAAAAAAAGGTTCTGAGTTTTCTAGGGCTGGTCAAATTTAGGTCCTGGGTATGACGAGTTTGGCGTTCATGAATTTCCTCAGCGAGCCGCTAGCCTGCGACAAATGTCATAACTTGGTGGGGCACAGCATGTAATTTTCCCGACGGGAACGAACACGGAAGACAGAAAAGGTTTGATCTAGGAAAGGGGACACTGCCAAGCCAAGGAGTCTGATTTGCTTTCCTAATGTTTCATTATAGTGTGTTTTTCCGTTCTCTGGGATTGGAAAGCCACTCAATCTGCATATTACTAATGTCAGAATGGCAGAATGCCCCTGGAGCTCCTTCTTTTAATTGTCTGGCTTTGCTAAGGTTTGGTTTCTTTTTTTTTCCTTTTAAAGCCTGTGTCCAACATCTTGTTCCAGCAAACTGGAGGTGTTCAACAAGCAGCTGGTGGGAGGTGGGGTGGGGTGGGGTGCAGGGGGGTGCTTGGCAATTTGCCAAACAGACAATGGCTGGGGGGGGCGCCTTGTAGTCCAGGGTATATGGTTCTAGATGCTTCTGCTGCCAGACCCCCAAGGCCAGCCCTGGTACCTTCAGAGTTTGGGTATATTGGGAATCGAAGCTGTTTGCCGATGTCCGAGACTCCCAGAAGGTGCTGGGGACATGCTCAATACAGTATAATACCATGGAATATTTAAAAAGCTCTCTCTGTTAGAAGGTGCCTCTACCTAAACTTCCCCACCCACCTGCAGCTGCTCCCTTTCTCTGTCCCAGACCCCAGCTCCATCCCCCCGCTTCCATTCCCCCTCTCCGGCTGGCCTTGGGCAGTGCCCATGCTGGACTCCTGCCCCCTGCCATCCCAGTGTCCACCTGCCAACATGCACTCACCTCGGAAGTTGAGAGCAGAGAAGGTCTGGGTGGGGAGGTTGATCCTGAAAAGGGAGAGATCAAGCCGCCAAAGGGTTAGGGCCCTCTATATCTCCCTGTGACCACACATCAAAGCTTGCCCTGGTCCTCAGCAAAGGCCACTGTCAGCTGTTCCTGTCCCACTGACCTTTCATGTGGCTAAGAGCACACAGGGTCAAAGGGCAACTCCAGCTCTCCCAGGAACTGTCCCTTTCCATCTCTGAACTGCTGGCCTGACATCCATACTCCCAACACCCCTGCCCTCTCTAGGTCACCAGGATCTCCTTCCTCAGGTAATTCAGGGTATATGGATAGCAGTTGTAGGCCACAGCCATTGTGTATGCCCACCCGCCAGCCAGGCTGGGAACTGCTGGCCCACCCACAGAAGGGCGAGTTCCAGGGTAAATGCCATCCCCGTTTATGCCTAGTGCGGGGAAACGCAACACATCTCCAGCTGCCTTGAAAGGTCATTATGTGTAGATGTAATTCTATGAACTCTGACCTCTCTCTGTGCGCAGGTCTGTATTTAAGCATGTCTGCTGATTGTTTTAAACTTTAGACGTCATCGTTTTTATGAGTATCCGTCATTTTTTTGAGTAACTGACCTGTGTTAAACTGAGGTTAGGTTTACCTACAGTGAAATACACAGATCTTAGTCTGCAATTTTGCAATGAGTTTTGATCAGCGTCTACATCAACGGAACTACTAGTCTAAATTGAGATACAGAACATTTCCAACGCCCCAGAAAAGTTGCCTCGCATTGCCTTTTAGTCATATGTCATTTTTGGTGTCTAGAAGTGAGTTGCTCTGAGCTTGTCATGCTACCTTTTCCTAAAAGCTTGTCTGTGTGTGTGTGTGTGTGTGTGTGTGTGTGTGTGTGTGTGTGTGAGCGCACACGCCCTCCGGCACAAGTCTGCCCTCTCCTTCTTAACCTGTGTCTCAGGCTCTCTCTTTGTCTCTATCAGCCCCTCCCTTTCCTTGCTCATCATTTCCCACTCTGCTCTCATCTCTTCCTTGATTGGCAGTAATATTTTATTACTGGTTGCTGAGCATGGTTTTATGCTGCTGGCTCTTAATTCTGAAGGTGGATGAGGGAATACTTCTATTTCTCTTTTTATAGAAGCTATTAATTAAGTCACTTTTTACCCAGGTGGCCTTGGTTAATTCTCTGCAATTAGTGGTGTGGTGGCCACCTGTATAAAATTGTTTCCAGATCTCTCTAAGGTGATCCTGAGCCCCTCCCCAACCCCAGGGGTATGGGGGGGGGTGCGGGAATGGGCCCCTCGGCACTCCCCAGAGTCCCAGCGCCAGCCCCTCACCGGCTTTCCTCTCCCTCCAGCAGCTTCCGGTAGGTGGCAATCTCCACATCTAGGGCCATCTTGACATTGAGCAGGTCCTGGTACTCTCGCAGGTGACGGGCCATCTCATCCTTGAGGTGCCGGATCTCTTCCTCCAGACGCGCGATGTTGTCCTGGTAGCCGCTGGCCTCGCTGGCAAAGCGGTCTTCCATCTCTCGCATCTGCCTCATCAGCGAATCGTTCTGCAGGAGAGGGACACCCACGTCAAGGAGAGTCATGGAGGGGTGGGCACCAGGATAGGGGCTCAGGACGGGGACAGACACAGCCTTGGAGCTGGGGTGCAACCCCACATGGTCAGGCACGCTCTTCTGAGCTAGGGAATCCTAAACTCAAGTGAAGCCTTCTGGGGAGACCCAGAGAATAGAAGTCATCAAAGGAAGCATCTGTGTCCTTCCTCTCCACCCCCACCTAGGAGCCCCCCAACTCCTGAGAGTTCAACTGAGAAGCCACCTGTCTGTTTTCACCCCTGTGGGAGGTTTGAGGAGACAGAGGCCCAGAGAGAGGGTCTCAGAGTGAGAGTGGGAGCTGCAGGCTGGAAGGACTCGGTGGGGCGAAGTGGGCGGGCACTCACGGTGCCCTTGAGGGCGTCGATCTCGCAGGTGTAGGACTGGATCTGGTGTCGATACTCCATCATCTCCTGCTTGGCCTGGCGCAGTGCGTCGTTGTTCTTGTTGGCTGCCTGGGTCAGGTCGGACACCTGTGGGCAGGGAGTGGGACCGAGATGAGGAGGCTGCAGGACGAAGGGCAGGGATGGCAAGGGAGCCTGGAGACCCTGGCTCACTCTCCTCCCCATGGAGAGAGCCACAGGAAACACCTCCAGATAGAGACGGAGGGGAACAGAGGGGCCAGAGCCCTCGGGCCATGTTGCCCACCTTTGACTTGTACCATTCCTCAGCTTCTGAGATGTTCTTGGCCGCGATGGTCTCATACTGAGCCCGGATGTCCCTGAGCGCGGCGGTGAGGTCCGGCTTGGACATGTCCATCTCCACCTGGACCTGCTGTTCCTGAAGCTGGGCCTGGAGCTCTCGGATCTCCTGTAGGGCGCAGCTGGGCTTCAGGGCTCTGCCAGGCCCCACCCACACGGCACCCTCACACCCCCCTCCCCCATTCCCCAGGCTTGCACTGCCCCTCCTCCTTTCCAGCTACTCCTACCAGAGTCTAAGGACCTTGAGGAGGAGGGCTAAAGGCATACCTCTTCATGCACTTTCTTAAGGAACACGATTTCCTCGTTGAGAGACTCAATCCTGCGCTCTAGGTCAATCCGAGCGAGAGTAGCCGCATCCACGTCCTGGGAATGGTCAAGCAAGAGGGAGAGGGTCACTGAGAACCCAGGCAGGGCAGAGGGAGACCAGGGGCCCCTGGGGTCAGAGGGGGTAAAGCTGCTGGGGGACCAAAGAAGGCTCACCGCTCTGAAGGCAGCCAAATTGTTCTCCGCTTCTTCTCTCAGCTGAATCTCTTCTTGCAGTCTGGCCAGAACAGACAGAAAAGAGACAGTTGGTGAGGATAAAACCAGCCGTGGGGATAGGCCTGGTGGGGGCTGCCCAGGGAGTGGGGCTCAGGCCACCCAGAGGAGGCCTGGCTCCAGGGTAGAGACAAGAGGCCCTGCCCACCGGGGGAGGGGACAGGAAGTGGCCCAATTTCTTCCCCAGAGCCACACCCCGGAAGTCTATGTCCCCAACCAGACTGTGACCTCCCTGGGATTAGCGACTCTGTCTATTCTATCCACCTCCACGTTCCTGGTTCTCAACCCCAGTCTGGCCAACATAGGTGCTCAATTATTGTTTGTGACCGGGGTGGTAGGACGTTGATTCCGCTCACTCCTGCCGTCAGAAGCAGGACCCCGGAGTACTGGCTCTATTCTTGTTGCCTTTTCCTACTGGAAGCCAGGTGAAGCCAGCTATCAGGCTCCGGAAGCTTTCAGGAGCCTGTGGCTTGCTCCCTCCCCTTTCCTCTAGCTTCTCTGTCCCCTTAGTGAAATGGCACAGCCTCAGCCCAGCCTAGGGACTAAGATCTGCTCTCTATCCACCTCCACCCACCCCGGTGTGTGGGGTAGTCTGATCACAGATGAGCTGAGAGCTACCACTTAGATTCCCCACCCTTTGCCCTTCCCAGCTTGCCCGATTTTCCTTGTCTCCTATCAAACCCCCTCTCCCTCTGACTGTACCCGGGCCTCCTCCCTCTGCTCATCTGCCAGTCCTCCATGGACACTACCCTGACATCTTAGGACGCTTTTAAGGGGCTGTCCACAGGCCTCAGGTCTTCCATTTGCACACTATGATGTCCCCAAGAAAACTGCTTTGCAGAGTAAGAACACGAGGGAGAGACCCAGGAGTCCATCTCTCCTGGGGGAACACCAGTAGATGACTCTCTCCCCGCAGAGGGGTGGGAGAGGGTCCCTGGTGCGCAGGACAGGGTGTGTGTGTGTGGGGGGGTAGAGAGGTGCTGACAGCTGCCCCCAGCCCCCAGGCCTCGTCCCGCTCTCAGCCCGCGGAAAGGGGGTTCCGGGAGCGCCAGGTCCTCACTTGGCCTTGAGCCGCTGCAGGTCGTCCAACAGGTTGTCACGCTCGACGTCCACGCGGGCGCGCTGGTTGGTGAGCACCTCCACCTGGCGCCGCAGCTCGCGCAGCTCCTCCTCGTAGATCTCCGCGACCCGGGTGGGCTCGCGCCCCTTGAGCCGGTTCACCTCCGCGGCGAGCGCCGCGTTCTGCTGCTCTAGGAAGCGCACTTTCTCGATGTAGTTGGCGAAGCGGTCATTGAGCTCCTGCAGCTCCACCTTCTCGTTGGTGCGTGTGGTCAGGAACTCCTGGTTCACGGCATCGGCCAGCGAGAAGTCCAGCAGCTCGCCTGCGCCGTAGGAGGAGGGCGCGCGGGCCGACCCCAGCCGGCTGGCCCGCAGCGCCCCCAGACCCCCTGCCCCGCCCGACGTGCGCGACACCTGGTACACGCGGGATGTCATCGAGCTCGAGGAGCCCTTGGTGCCGAAGCCCGCGCGCGGGAACACCGGTGAGCCGAGCGGGGAGACGAGCGGGAAGCCCCCCGCCCCGCCGAAGGTGCGGCGGTAGGAGGACACGCGCTGGCTGGACGAGTAGGCCTGGCTCATGGTGGCTGCGCGCGGGCGAGGCTGGGCGACACGGAGGAAGCGGCGGCGGGAGGCGGCCGACTGGAGAGTGGATGCGTCGAGGGGAGACAGGGCCCCTTAGCCGTCTGCACTATTTGTATCCCTCCTGACATCAGCCCCCGCCGCCCCTCCCCTGACAGCTGCAGGATCCCGCTGTCCTGCCAGGAAGGGCGGCCGCTGGCGTGGGGGCGGGGAGGCCAGCTCCCCCGCAAGAGGCCTGCGCCCCGACGCCCCTACGCGGGTGGGAAGGGGCCCCGCAAGAGGTGTGGGACAGGCTGGAGGGCCTAGGAGGGCAGAAGATGGGCAGGCCTGCCAACCCCTTCACAGGGGGAAGCAAGCCTGTCTGGAAGCCCTAGGCAGCCTCTTTCTGCCCTTGGGTGCCCGCCTCGCCCTAGGAGGTAGTCAGGGGAGAGAATGGAAGAGAGGTTTCCCCTTGGTTTGAGGGTGTCCCTTTCGTTTGGAGGAGAGACTTTGGGTCATTTCCTGGAGGAACAAGGCCTATTCCCCAGAAAGCCTCAAAAGCACTTTTTTTTCTCCCTAAGGATTCCCTAGAAGTGGCAGAGGTTTGGAAGAACTCAGGAAAGACTGGCACCCACCAGCCAGGCATGGAGCAAGAGGGTCTCTAGGCAAGCAGGGAGGGTGGGGGAGTACCCCTGGGGGGTGTGGGGGGTCAGAGAGCAGTCCTGGCCAAAGACGCCTCCTCAGGTATGTCCACTGGCACCAAGATTCTAACCCTGAGCCTCAGTTTCCCTCTGGGCTAGTGTAAGCTCTTTTCCTCCCCTCTTCAGGGTAGGGCAAAGCCTCAAGTTTATAAACAACAGGGTGATTTCCAGAAAGAGCCCGGGAGCCTCTCAGTTTCCAGTTACTATGCACAGTCACCCCCACACGCCAACTTTACCAGGCTTCTGCCCCCTTGTGCCCACCCCCATGCCTTCTCTGATTCACCCCCCTATTCACATCACCCACACCCACACACACCAGGGGTTTGTATTTTGTCAGGAGCCATGTGTCAGCCTAGCCATCTCTCTGGCAGCAGCAGCTGCCAGCCCGGCATACCAGAGCTGGTATTTATAGAGAAGAAGGCATCAGTCTGGGAAACAGGCACACGGGAGAGGCATTCTAGGGGGTGGGGGGCTGGGTACCTGGGGAGGCGTGGGTTTCAGACGGCCCAGGCAGGTTCGGGGAGCTAAGCCCCAATCACCTCCCACCCCCCACAATGCCCCAAGCCCCCCGCCAGAATGGAGTCCCACCTTCATAGCCTTCCTCCTCCTCAGCACAAGGTATTGGCTGACCCCTGAGGACATCCCCACTTCTCCATGAACACTGGTTGTCTCCCTACACCTTCACCTGGCACACTGCAGGCCTCCCTTAGACCTGACCCTTCTGGAATGCCAGCTTCTGGAATAGAGCGCAGGTCCTACCCCAGCTCTGCCATCACCAGCAGGCCCAGTTACTAGCAGGCAAAACCTTCACTTTTCTGTGTCCTCCCCTAGCAAGTGGAAGTGGTCAGCCTTGCCATACCTACCCTACAGGCTCTGAAGAGGCTTGAATAACAATGCGTAGGGGCACCTGGGTAGCTTAGTCCATTAAGCATCTGACTCTTGACTTGGGCTCGGGTCATGATCCCAGGGTTGTGAGATCGAGCCCCGTGTCGGGCTCCATGCTGGGTGTGGAGCCTGCTTAAGATTCTCTCTCCCTGTCTCCCTCCCTGCTGCCCCCCCAAAATATAACAAGACACAAATAACCCCTTACACTGAGCCCCCACTGTGTGCCACACAGTGTGAACACCCCCAATCCCCAACAACCCTATGAGGCAGAAACTAGTATCATTCCCATTTTGCAGCTCAGGAAGCTGAGGCAGTCCGACTCCAGAGCTGTGCTTGGCCCCCTGGAATGGATATGAATCTGCCAGGTGAACTGTAAAGGGCTTTGTTACTGCTGTCTTCTCAAAGCCTTTCCACACTAAGTATCTAAGTTTTATCCAAGAGACAGGCCTATGAGGTGGGTGGGGGGTTCCAGATATTCTAATCCAGGCTTCAAGTCAGTGCAAGCTGTTGTGTTCTGGTTATTTTTGTGTCTTGTCTCCCAAACTAGATTGTAGGCTCCTGGAGAATTTGAGAGACCATGTGGATCCTTAGCATATCCCAGGCAACAAGCATCCTTGTTGTAGTTCCAAGTAGCCTGCAAGCTTTCTTTTCCGCTCCCTTATTTTGGTAACAAAGGCTACACACACAGAATACACACAATGGGTGGACAGATGACCCAATTCCCAGCCAGTCTTAGCAACTGTATCCCTCTGACTGTAGTGATTGGCTCAGGGGTGACCTGGACCTGAGAAGGGCCAATCAGAGACCTTCCCTGGAATTTATAGATGAAACAGCTAGAGCCTGTGGCAACTATGTTTCCTTCCCCGTGGGGTCATTCCTGCACTAGGAGGAAAGAGAAGTCAACATACAAGGAGAAGCAGAGACACCTGGAGAGAATGCAGGGCAGGAAATCCTCAATTCCAGCTACTGGGGTGGGGGCGACCTGGTTCTGCAGCCCTACCCTTGATTTTGCGAGCTCCCCCCACCCCATGTCCTTCCTGACTTTGGGGCCAATAAACTCCCCGCCCCCCCGCCACTTAAGGCACTTGGTGCTGGCTTCTCTCACTTGTAGCCAAAGCATTCCTGACCAATCTCTTGTAGGAGAGGGTGCACCCATTTCCACAATACTAGGGAGGACAGAACATTGTTAGGAGTCCTCTCTGTGAACCGTCTCCTGACCACATAAGGAAATTGCTGTTCGGACCAGTCCAATGCCTCAGTTCTGTGGTGAAATGAAGCAGAAAACAAATAAATAAATTATGTCACTTATTCTCTAGTCAAAATGAACATCTACCAGACTTGGCTCTGAACCACTTGGGGCCATTTCCAAACTTCAGTTCCAACCCTGAGAATCTGCTACCATGGAGGGCAGCAAAACAACACTCCAAGCCTCAGACAGCAGGTGAAAGAAGAGTGCTCCAAAACACGTTCTCAACTGGGCAGCACCCCTGGAGTCAGAGTTTTGCCTCCCCAGGGGACTACTTAGAATTGGACACACTAAAAATATTAATAACGTATCTGGGTGGATAATGTACTTGGCACAGAGGCCAAGGGGTCCCATTCAGTGGGATCGTATGCTTTTCACTCTGTTGATTGTACACTTGGTGCACAACACGTTTTCATCTTGATGAGTCCAATTTATCTATTTTTTCTTTTATTGCCTGAACTTTGGTGTCATATGCAAGAATCACTGCCAAACTCAATGTCATGAGTTCTAACGTTTTCTTCTAGGAGTTTTACCGTTTCAGGTCCTTAATCTATTTTGAGTTCATGTTTGCAGGTGGTGTAAGGTAAGGGTCCAACTTCGTTGTTTTACATGCGAATATCCGGGTTTCTCAGCGCCATTTGTTGAAGAGTGTCCTTTCCTCAGTGAATTTGCTCTTGGTACCCTTGCTGAGAACAATTTAGTCATATGTGTGAGATTTTTTTCTGGGCTCTGTGGCCTGTTCCGTTGGCCTATATATCTGTCCTTATGACAGTACCACACTGCTTTAATTACTGTAGCTTTGTAAGAAGTTTTGAAATCAATAAGTGTGAAGCCTTCAACTTTGCTCTTTTTTGATATGTTTTGGCTATCCGGGGTCCCTTGAGATTCCATGTGAATTTTAGAATGGATTTTCCCATTTCTTCAAAAAACAGTTGCGGGGTTTTGATAGCGATTGCTTTGACTCTAGGTCACTTTGGCCAGTACTGACAGCTTAACAACAGTAAGTCTTATGATCAATGACTATGGGATGTCTTTCCATTTATTTGTGTCTTCTTTAATTTTTCTCAGCAATATTTTATAGTTTTCGATGAACCAGTCTTATGCCTTGTGAGTTATGTTTATTCCCAAGTATTTTATTGTTTTGATGCTATTGTAAACGAAATTGATCATGTGGGGTTTTCCCTTCATTCTATAAATGTGGTATATTAAACTGATTGGTTTTCCTATGTTGAACATCCTCGCATTCCAGAAATAAATCCCACTTGGTCATGGTGTATAATCCTTTTAATATGCTGCTGAATTTGGTTTGCTCGTGTTCTACTGAGATTTTTTTACATCAATATTCATAAGGGACATAGGTCTGTAGATTTATTTTCTTGTGTGTCTTTGTCTGGCTTTGGTATCAGGGGAATGCTGGCCTCATAGAGTGAGTTAGAAAGTATGCCCTCATCTTCAAATTTTTGGTAGAGTTTGAGAAGGATTGGTGTTAATTCTGAAATGTTTGGTCAATCTCACCAGTGACCATCTGGTTCTATTTTTTTCTTTGTTGGGAGATTTTGAGTCATTCTTCTTAATATCCTCATTTGTATTTCACTGTATGGATTTGCCATAATTTACTTAGCCAATTTTTAATTGATGGTTATTTATACTGTTTCCATTCTTTTGCTATGATAAACAGTGCTGCTATGAATATCCTGGGGACACACTTTTGGATTTATAAATTTTGATAAGCTATTTTTAAAAAATAGTCACATTATTTTAAGGTCATGCTCTTACTTGGACTAATTGATGTTGGAAATGGCAAGGTCCACTAAGACAGACCATTTCATTCAGGGTTTTTCAGAAGAAAGGGGACAGTTTATAAACTTGTGTATGTGGTACAATGTCTTGTACACTGAGTGTTATCAAGACATTTTATCAAATCAGGGGTGCCTGGGTGGCTCAGTCGTTAAGCATCTGCCTTCAGCTCAGGTTATGATCCCAGGGTCCTGGGATTGAGCCCTGCATCGAGCCCCTCCTTGGCGGGAAGCCTGCTTCTCCCTCTCCCACTCTCCCTACTAGTGTTCCCTCTCTTGCTGTCTCTCTCTGTCAAATAAATAAAGTCCTTAAAAAAAAAAAAAGACATCTTATCAAATCAGAGAAGAAAGTCAGTCCCACTTTTGCTTGAAATCTTCCCAGATTATCCTGACCTTGGAGAGTCTTGGAAACTTGTGGTTGGAAGTAACTTCAAAGGTCACAAGGCTGGCCAGTCCTATGTCCTTTACTTCTCAGTTAAGGCTGAAATCTCTCTGGTGACGGTAGCAAGCATGGGTCCAGCTGGGAATGCGGTGTCTCTGGGCAGCCCATTCCATTCCACTAAGAGTCATTGAGGGCCTGACACATCTCTGTCACAGGACAGTAGACAGCTCTAGTATTAGAAAATATTTCCTTGGGGCGCCTGGGTGGCTCAGTGGGTTAAAGCCTCTGCCTTCGGCTCAGGTCATGATCTCGGGGTCCTGGGATCGAGCCCCGCATCGGGCTTTCTGCTCACCGGGGAGCCTGCTTCCTCCTCTCTCTCTCTCTCTCTCTCTGCCTGCCTCTCTGCCTACTTGTGATCCCTCTCTGTCAAATAAATAAATAAAATCTTTAAAAAAAAAATTTCCTTAAGGGCACCTGGCTGGTTCAGTCAGTAGAGCACGCAGCTCTTGATCTTGGGGTCTCGAGTTCAAGCCCAACGTTGGGCATGGAGCCTATTAAAAAAAAAAATACACACACACACACATATTCATATACATATATATATAATTTATATATGTATCATCTCCTTATATTTGAAGCCAGATGATGTGTCTTTGCTGTGCCACTTATTCTAACTTGGGAGTGAAATAGAGCAAAATGAAGCCCACCTATACAAGCCAAATATTTGGGAATAGTACTCTTCTTCTTGGGACACTTTGCCTGTTTCCCCATTTTCACTTTTTCTTTCTTCCCTGAACTAATGAACCAACAAAACCCAAACTCACCATGACCTCCAAGGCTCCCTGGGACCGGCCTGCCCACCTGACCAACCTCAGCTCACTCACTTTGGGCTCAGCCTCCTTCTGCCACACGGCCCTCTTTTCTATCGGAGGACCCTGCTAAGCTCTTTCCAGCCTCAAGACCTCTGCATTTGCTGTCCCCTGGCTTCCCCTAAGCTCAGTGTCTGGAGGGTTTAGGGATAGCTAGGCAGATCTCTGAACCTCACAGAGGGCTTCCTGGAACACAAGGGCCCTGGCTACCCACAGGACATCCCAGATCCCATAGATGGCACAGATAGGGGGGCAGGTGACTGGCATTGGTGGATGGCTGGGGTAGGGACACTGACCTGGCCAGCATGGGGCATTTGGGCTGAGGAAAAACTGAAAGACATTAAAAAGGAGAGAACAGGAGCAACTGTTCCACCTTGCCCGGTCTGGGAGCGCCTCACCTACTGCAGTCCAACCCCAGGATCCCCGGTGTGAGGCTGTGCTGATGCCTCCCCACAGGGCACCCTCCCTCCACACACTGACCCCCACCTCCTTCGCTCATTTCCCCAGGGCCCATCCTCCTCCTCTTTCTGTTTCCCAGCTGGGCACCTCATGCTTCCATCCCAAGCTGGGCTGGGCCAGGAGGCAGCCATTGCCTGAGAGCCTTGGGGACAGGGTGGCAGGTGTGAACCCAAACCGTGGTTCCTGCCTCAGCTTTAGCACTTGGTAGGGAGGTAGGAGGCTCAAGCACAGGGGTGTTGGGGGAGGCAAGACTAGATATGGATGCTTGGCCTGGGGGTTCACCCACAAATCATCTGTGGGACCTGGGCAAGTCCTGTTTCCTCTCTGGTCCTGTCATGCCCTGTGAAAGGGGTCAGGCAACATGGCCTCTGAGGTCCCCTCAGCTTCTGACATCCTGAGTCTCTGGGCTAAGGGAGCCGGAACAGTGAGTGGCCCCCAGCCGAGCCCTGGCTCTCTGGCGCCTCCATGCTTCAGTGCTCCCAGAGCCCTCCTCCCAACAGCCCCCTTCCCCACTGCTCCCTCCCCACCCCCTCTCAGCTCTAGTGACTGTGTAACCTCCACAGGGTGGTGAGCAGCCTGGAGTGACTGTAAAAGGGAAGGAATGTCCAGAAGCAATTGTTTCTTCCTGATATCACCAGGGGGCCGTTGAACTGGGGGGCCCCCCCCGCAGGACGGTGGCGTCAGGGCTCTCCCTGAAACTCTCTCTCTCTCATGCTACACTGCTCACCCCCTTCTCCAGGCTGGGCCAGCCATCCACCCCTTGTCTGCCACCCTCTGCCTCTCACTGGTTTAAGATCTTCAGGCCACTGGCTCCCTCTCCATGTGACCCCACCGCCCTTCTGGGCCCCTAACCTCACCAGCACTCCCAACCCATCCCCATATAGCCCTCCTCTGCCTCCACTTTGTAACCCCCACACCCCTGACCCAGCTTCCTCCCCGGGAGGCCCAGAGCCTGGCTCCAAACCCCGCCTGCCCCACACTCCTTTTACAGACATGGAACGCTGCAGGTTTTCTGCCAAAGTAGGAGAAGTCTGAGGCCAATCTCACCTCCTCCCTGGCCTCAACTTCTACCAAATAGGACGCCTTGAAGGCTGGAGTAGGGAGTGCGGGAGGGGGTGGGGGGATGGGGGGGTGGGGGGAGGGGGAGGGCTGAGCTTCAAGGGGAGGGGCTGCTGAGATGGTGGAGGTGAAGGTGTTTGTGGACTCTTAGCCCCCCCCCACCCGCTGCCGGATGCCTGGGGTGGGGGGGGGTTACTTGCATCAATAGGAGATGGAGAAGTAGAGGATGGGGACCCCAGCCAAGCGGAGGGAAGGAGAAGAAGGGGCTTCGGTAGCCTTAGAAGTCCCCGGGAAGGCATCCTGATGTGCCAAGAGCAGCATCTGGTTGGGAGTTGGGAGGCCAGAGGCCTGGGCCAGCTCTGGCTAAGCTGTGTGGTGGGACTGCACATGTCCCTTCTCTGGGCCTCAGTTTCTCCTTAGTGAAATATCCTGGACATTCCTCCTTGCTCTGACCTGAGTGAGAGAGGCCTTTTTCTTGGGAATCAAAGCTTCGGTGCCTCCCTGGGCAGCCTTGCTGGGAGCCTCCCTGCTCACCCCAGACTCTCCATCAAGGGGGACCCAGATCTCTGGCCCGGCTCCAGGATGGCCCCTGTCCCATGATGAGATGTGGCTACAGCAGCCAGCAGAAATGGGATCGACTACCTCCTTAGACATAGGTTCTCCCCACCCTCCTGCTCCTCCCAACTGCTCGGGGCTCCCGTTTTGCCTCTCCCCGGGCTCCCCTTGTCACCGTGTCCTGCCCAAGAAAACCAGTGCCACCCCCTGCCCTGCACTGGCTCTCAGGGTCTCAGCTGTCCCCCCACATCCCTCTCCTCGGCACCCCAGCCACCCTGCACAATCCCCAGCAGTTTGTAGGGGCTACTTCTGAACTCCTCGAGATGGCGTCTGGCCCTGAGCCATGTCCCAAAGAGATAGAGATCCAAGGCAGAGGAGCCCCCTTTCCCCACACAGATGTGCACCCCCACTCCTAGCCAAAACCCCCATGCAGAACAGGAGAAACACTCTTTGACCAGACTAGGGTGTATCTGGGTATAAGAGGGGAAGGGGTCTGAGAACTGGGGTGGAGGTTGTCAGGGCAAGTTAGGAACCCCTGAGATGGGGTTCGGGGGCACTGCTCCCACTTCCATGCAGGGAGAAGTCACAGGCTCCTTCACCTGCCCGTGGATTCACACCCTAGATAGCCTCTCCAGGCCGAACTCTAATCCCTCTGCTGAAATGCAAGCCCCTTCTTTCTTAGAACTGGACCCAGAGAGAGAAAGAGAGAGAGAGAAAGGCAGCTTCCTCTCTTCCCTGGAAGACTGTCAGGTTCCTAGTGCCATCACTCAGCCTCTTTCCCTGATTCATCCCCATTCCTTTCATCTTTCCTCATAAGCTTTTTTGGTTTCAGCCCCACCAGTTTGGTCATATCTGTGCTGTCCTGGGCCCTGTCCAGGTTTCCTACATCACTCCGAGGCTGTGGCATGCTTTAAACAGGGCCTAAGCTGGCTGGCAATGACCTCACATGGCCACTATGCGCGGTTGCTATCTATAGCCTTACAGGATCATCCTCCTCTTCCTCCAGCCAGCTGAGTCACAGTCTTGGGGTCCACTCAGACCTCAGGGCCCTCTCTGCTAGTCCAGATCACAGCCCACCTCAGTACTCGGAGCCGTTCTAGCTGCTGAATGGGATACTTTATTCTTCAAACCATCCAAGTACACAATGAGAGTGAGTCTTGGGTTCCAAAAGATACCCTTCTCGGACCCTCAGTGCTTTTAATAGCCCCAGTCCTTCATCCTTCTATCTTCTATCTGTCTCGATAGCCGATAGCCCGCCAATGGCCAAGATTCCATTTGGCCCTGCAGAGGGATGGGGAAGGAGTGGGGGCGGGGATTTGGGAAGCAGCTGTTGGACCACTGCCTGGATTCAAATTGGATCTAGGACTCGTGGGTGAGTTACTTTACCTTCCTGAGCCTCAGTTTACTCATCTGTAAAATGAGGATAAGAGTTACTTTCCAATGTTGTGAGGATTAGAGAGATACAGTGATTCTATATGGCTGGTGTCCAGAATACCATGCCCAGTATACAGTAGGTGCTCCATAACTGGTAGTTATGTGGGGCATGGTATTCTGGACACCTGCCATACAGAATCACTCTATCTCTAATCCTCACAGTGTTAGGAAATAACTCTTTTTTTTTTTAAAGATTTTATTTATTTATTTGACAGAGAGAGATCACAAGTAGGCAGAGAGGCAGGCAGAGAGAGAGAGAGGAGGAAGCAGGCTCCCTGCTGAGCAGAGAGCCCGATGCAGGGCTCGATCCCAGGACCCTGAGACCATGACCCAAGCCGAAGGCAGAGGCTCAACCCACTGAGCCACCCAGGTGCCCCTAGGAAATAACTCTTATTCTCATTTTACAGTTATGGATACTAGGCTCAGAGAGGTTAGGGAAGTTCTCTAAGGTTGCACAGCAAGTAAAAACAACATCTGGATTTGAACCTTATGATGGCTCCTAGAAACGCAGCTCATTTCTCTGTGTCTCTAAAGACTTATCCACAGATTGACTTGGCAGTTTCAGTTCTAGTCCTTCCTTTTTTTTTTTTTTTTTTTTTTTTTTTTTTAAACTCAGCCCTATCCAGGGGTCTGCACTGAAAAGTCCCTTATCTAGTGGGGAAGTCCTGCCAGCCTTCTACCCTGCTCCTCTCCCCAACCCCACTGTCCTCAGAAAGCCAACGGAGCTTTGAGTGGGGCAGGTTTGGGGGAGTCTGGCCTCCATCCCATAGGACCTGTGGGGCATTGATGATTTCCCATCTAGGGAATCAAGAAGCCAGTGGGGGCGACTCTGCCCCATGCCACCTGCAGGCCAGCCAGGCACTGGGGCTCCCCTGCCAGTCAAAGAGGATCCCCTGAGCATACCCTGGCCCCAGACTGCCCCCAGCTGGCCTGGGCACAGGCCTCAGACAGCATCATGCACAAGGCAGTCCTATAGAGACCTCCTCGAGGACTGGGATTGGGGGCTGTGCTGGATCTGGGGTCCAAGGTCAGCTGCTGGGGATTCCCACTGTCATAGCTCTCAGGCCTCAGAGCCACCCAGAGATGTTCCAGATATAATCCCTCCCTTCCCAAATTTAGAGATCCTGAGAGATAACTGTTTGTCGAAATCAGAGCACTGGAGTTTTTCTCCCCGCCCACAGCAGTTAGAACCCTACCCCCCAACTGTCCCAAAGAGCCTCCCTGATGCCCCTCCCCGTCCAGCCTTGAAGAGCCAGGCCAGGATCTCCCTCTGTCCTTCCTAGGCTCCCCAGCCACCCTGGGCACCAGAATAGACCACTGACCACTTGCCTTGGGAGCTGGGAGGGGCCACAGCTGGTGCTGCCAGTCAGGCTGGGGGAGGGGGTTGAGAGGAGCAGAAAGGGGCACAGGGGCTGTGGGAGGGTGCTCCTCGGTTTTGTGCAACCAGCTCTCCCCCAACACCATACAAGCCACAATGCCCCTCCACTTCCCAGCCAGGACAAGGCTTGGAGTGCCAAATACCCTCTCAGAATGGGGCTCAGACTGTCTCTACCCCCAGCTTCCTCCCCTTCTCTGGTCTCTGCCCCCTTCCCTTCCTCTCCAGTCCATTCCTCCCAACCCCCTCCCCACCACACACTCTGACTCCACCTCCCCCATGGTCTCTGCCCTTCCCCCTCCCCCAGCTCCCTCTGAGTGAGGATGCCCTTGCTTGCTGACCCTACATTCCGGCCTCGCTGGGGTCAGAAGGGCTTCCTGCCTGCTGTGGGCTCCCTGGCCCCACCCTTAGCTCCCGGCAGCCTCTCCGGGCTGGCCAGCTGCTGGCCCTTTGCAGTCCCCTTCTCTGACACCTCCCCCAGCCCCAGGCCCAATTTAGCTCCTTTAATCTTCCCTGTAATCCAAGCCGACGTTTCCTGAGCACACACTGCACTTCCCAAATGCTAGTCCCTGAAGAGGGGCGGGGGCGGGGTGGCCTCAGCTCTTTCCTGCCCTAGAGCACCCCCACCCCAACGCAGCGCCCCTGTGGTGCCTCTCTTCTTCCCACCTCTAGGAGGCCCCAGGGAGCTCTGGCTGTGTCGTCCTCTGCCCTCGGGCCTCCCCGTAGCCTCATCAGGAGGCTAGCCTGACTCCTCACCTCGCTTTCCCACCTCTGGGCCTTCGTTAATGCCCTACCGTGTGCCCGGAACACCATCTCCCCCAAAATGCATCTCTTCCAGTGGAACTCTTACCCCTCCTCTCTCAAAGCTAGCTCCAGCCTGATTTCCCCAATTCCAGATTAGAGACTCTGGGACCAGACTGCCTGGGTCCCTAAACCTGGCTCTGCCTCTTAGCCGTGCCACCTTTCTGAGGCCTCTTCTTTCCTCATCTGTAAACGGGGATCCTAACAGTGTCTGCCTCAGAGGGCAGCTGTGAGGACTAAGTAAGTTACTTTATGCAAATAAAGTGCTTAGAACAGTTCTGGGTAGATTGCAAGTGTTATTTCAGTATTAAGTGAAAATTATCTTTTTCTGCCTTACATTGCAATGACCATTTCCTCCAAGTTAAGACACCCATGAACTGTGAAACACGTCATTTATCTCATAACATCATTTCAGGGGAAAAAAGCATGTCCCTGTGAAATGTGCAAATTGTAAGGCATCTTTCAATTTCGTATCTGTGTGAATTGCTCAGTAATGACATCGGCAGCACACACTTGTCTCTAAGAATCTATTCAGCCAGCCCCCTCGTCAGTTCCATGGGCATTCATTGTTTTTTCCAAGTAATCTCAACGCCCAAGGTGGGGCTTGAACTCAAGATCTCGAGATCAAGAGTCGTATGCTCCACCCACTGAGCCAGCCAGGCACCCCTTGCGTTCACTGATTATGGTTGGTACACAGGGGCTTGGATTCAAGTTCTTACATCCAAATGGTATTTACCCGAGCAAATGTTTTTTCCTAAACAGCCAAGCTAACTCACAGTGTAGTGGCTGTTAAATGAGATGGTATTTTTTTTTTTAAGGCGTTAGCACTGTATTGGATATTCGATACAGGAGAACCATCACTGGGATAATTTAAAAACGTTTCTCTCTGAATATGTGACAGGTGGGCGAGAGCTGGTATTTCAGGGTCGAAGTGCCCTCCAGTGGCCATAAGGGAAAACTGCAGGTTTCCTGAGGAGCTTGGGGCGCCCTTCCTTTGCTGGTCCAGGAAGGAATTCAGCCCCATCTCCGCCCCACCCCCAGCCAGGCTTTTCCAACCCTTCTGGAATTCTTCACATTATCTTTCCTTTTACAGAGGCCTAAGGGGCTTTAAAGAATTACTTAATAGGATACAAGTCCAGGGGCAGAGCTTTAGCCCAGGAAGAGCTATGGCCTGAATATATGCTGTTTCTCGAAACCTGTGGTCCCAGGGCTCTGTGGCCCCTGAGGGGCTCTGCGGCAGGGAGGTAGGATGGAGGAATGCTGTGCGCTGGCCATCAGTTCTGCTCTGACTTGGACACTGGTATCTGGCCTGTGAGAGACCCCTCTCACTACCCACATTTGGAAATCTAGCACAGACCAAGTATAGCCCATTCCAAGTAGCTGCTTCTATGCTTTGACAGATTTGTCATTTATTTACCCTTCCTTCTTCCTTCCCCCCTTTCTCCTTCTCTCCCTCCCTCCCTTTTTTCCTTTCTCCATCAGTATTTACTGAACACTGGCTGTGTACCAAGCTTCACGTCCTAGGTGCTGGGGTTAAAAAGAATCGATCCAACACAGACACACACACAGCCACAGAGAGTTGTTCACAATGTCCCAGACACCACATGCAGAGTTAATCCTTGCCTTTGAGTGTTTACGGCTTCTCTGTGCGGCTGAGTGGGAGGGCAGAGGCGAGAATATCAGATCCAGGCTGCCTGATTTCCCTTCATGAAATGCGTCTAAAGAGGAAGATTTGTCTGGCCAAGTTTGGGGGCTGACTTCCCCCTCCTGGGCCACTCTGGTCCCCTGAGAAATCCTCCCCACCTCAAATGCTGACCAACCCCCCAGCTCCACCTGCCCCAGGGTCCCTGATCTCTCCTCCCTTCCCCCACCATTGACCGTTGCCCAGGGCCCAGGGCTGGGAGTCAGGGAGGGTTGATGGGAGCTAGCTTTGCAGTGGATGGCCTGGATGGGCAATTTACTTACCTGATACTTACCATCCAAACCCAGATCACTGGCCATGGCTGGCCAACTCCCCATTGTCCAGGATTGAGAGAAAGGAGCTTTACTCTAGAGTCATTGCATTGGGGTGGGGGTGGGGGGTTGGTGACTGGAGGCGCCCAAGGTTCGTCTGTTGGGAAGGTGACAGGTGGGGGAGGAAGAGCTGGTGGGCGATGTGTGCATTGTTCCTGGGACTCTGTTGCCTCCCCAAGCTGTCATCCTCCCTCTTTCCCTTCATGATCAAACCTCTCAAATGTCTTCCCGTCCCTTCCCACCCCTTGCTTGTTCCTAATATTTCCATTTCTTTAGAATTCTTCCCAGTGCCTCAGCACAGGCTACTGGTCCATCTTTGGGTCCCCTCCACTCCTGGACCCATCTAACAGAAGTGTAATGACAGCCACATCTATGTCACTTTAAATATTCTAGCAGCCACATTTTTACTTATTTTTTATTTATTTTTAAGGATTTTATTTATTCATCTGAGAAAGAAACAGAAAAAACACAAGCAGGGGGAGAGGCAGAAGGAGAGGGAGAAGCAGGCTCCCCACTGAGCAGAGAGCCTGATGCAATGCGAGGCTCCATCCCAGGACCTGGAGATCATGACCCGAGCTGAAGGCAGATGCTTAACCATCAGAGCCACCCAGGCGCCCCAAGCAGCCACATTTTTAAAAGGTAAAAGGAACAGGTGAGGTTAATTTTTATTTTTTAATATTTTATTTATTAATTTGAGAGAGAGATCGAGTGCACGCAGGTGAGAGGAGCAGAGGGAGAGGGACAAGCAGACTCTGAGCTGAGCACAGAGCCTATGGTGGGCGTCGATCTGAGGTCAGGACCTGAGCCGAAACCAAGAGTCAGATGCTTAACCAACTGCACCACCCAGGCAACCCAGGGTGAGATTAATTTTAATAATATAGTATGTTAAGCCAAGGTATCCAACATTTTAACATTTCAACGTGTGATCAGTGTTTTAAAATTGAGATGTATATTTTTTTCATAACCTGATGTGTATATTATTTTATATGTATGGCACCTCTCCTTTCAGACAGTCACCCTCCGCAGGCTCAGGAGCCACATCGGCCAGTGGCTACTCTCCTGAGCAGGGCAGTTTTAGAGCCTTCGTGTACTTCTTGGCTTACACACTTTCATTATGTGCGCTTAATCAGCTCATCCCTAAGGGGTGTGTCTCCCGAGGGAGATTAGAAGCCCCCTGGGCCTGAGTCCTCATTTCACTCCCCTGCCCCTCCTGTGGAACCCTCAGGAGGCCCTCCAAGCATGTTTGTTGATGGGAGTGAACACTGGGGATTGATTTTGTGGTTTAGTTATGGCTGTAAATGGTGTTTTATGGATTGCTCCCATAGAAGCACCCGCTGCAATGTTAGCACAAACAAGCAGCGGAGCTTGTCAGCCGAGGCAGAGGCAGAGGCCTCAGGGCAAGCAGGACTCCCTGAATCGGGCAGGGGAAATCCTCCCAGACCACAGCCCATTTCTCTGGCTTAAGAGCCTGTCGTGAACACAGCGCAATCCTGCCCGCAGCCGCATCTCTGCAGAGCTGGGAGAGCACCCTCGTCCGGTGTGTTACACGAAGGACTTAGCTCCAGCATCCCACCACCGGGCTGGGGGCTCCTGGGGGCAGAAAAGGACTTGTTCAGGTTGACAAGAGCCAAACCCACAATGGATGTACAAAGCTTGCTTGTCGGGTGATTAAAGGACCCGCTGGCCAGAGTCAGCGAAGCCTCTCCCGCACCCGAAAAGCATTTATGGAGCATTTGCTACATATCAGGTTCTGTGCTAGGCACTAGGGATCCAACAGTGAAAAGCAGATGTGGGCCAGGCCCTCCCGGAGCTCACCTTCTGGTTGGGGGAAGGGTTGGGGGGAAGGAAACGGAGGATAAATGAGTAAATCTTCACAAATGAACTAATGAGCACACTCCCCCGGAAGGGAAACAAAGGGGTCCAGATAGAGAAGGAGAGGTGGAATTCTTGAAGTGAAAAAGAAAGTCTGTCTGCAGCTTCCTGGGATATAGGACCCCGCCCCCCAGGTCAGTGGTCTCCATGTAGACATTGGCCACTAGAGGCTAGCCTGAGGCTCAGCTGAGCTGTGAGGGACTCGCTGTTTCCAACTGTATTGATGATGTCACAATGGGCCCCAGGTGGACAGGGACTGAAGACTCTGGGCGTTGGAGCAGAGGGGCAGAGGTGGGGGAGGAGCTGGCAAAAAAGGCAGTATCCACCCGCCACCCCCCCCCGCCCCCCAGGCATCTATTCAGCCTCTGACAGACTCCATCCATCTCGGGAGGAGGTGAGCAGGTGACCATGGCGCTCAGCCTCTCCACCACATCCATTCCCAACAACTGGCTCCCAGGCTACCCTGAGGTAACCGGCCTGTCTTCTAGGTCTGTCTTGGGTGGGAGTGTCCCAGCCGGAGCAGGTGCCAACCTGTAAGCCAAACATCGTCCTAGGTATTGTGGGGGATAGTAACGGAAGGGAGCTTCAGCCCCTGCCCTCAAGTTGCTGACAAATTAGACCGTAAGCGAGAGGGTTACTGGCTCAATCCTCTGTGCCCTCTCTGGGCTAACTTTAGAGGAGCAGGGTGCTAATTGTTGACAGAATCATTCCAAACAGCTCTCTCTGGGCCCCCAGCTTCTCTCCGTGGTGCCCCACCACAAGGCGCTATCTTCAAGGGTGGCTCACCCATTGGCACTCGTGTTTTTGAGAATCTAGACTAGTGTTTCTCGGGGTGATCTAAGGATAGAATTTGCAGCACAGGTTAAAAATGCACATTCCTGAGCCTCAGCCCAAACCTTGTAAAGCAGGACTGTCAAGCATGGGGTTCGTGAATCTGCATTTTAAAAAACACTCTAGGTAACTCTTACCCTAAGCCTTGCCCCGTTGCCCCGGTGTTTTTCAGTTTTTGGTTTTGGGTTTTGGGGTTTTTTTCCTGTTCTTTGTTTGTTTGTTTGTTGTCCTGGTTTTAAATACCAGGCAGTCTGGCTGACCAGAGTGTGTCGGTTTCTCGGTCTGAGACGGGTGTTGGTTTTGATATTTTTATTACTGATGAAAAGCCATGATTCACAGGCTCCTGGTGGCTGGCTGTCAGTTTGGAAGGAATCAGAGGCCACTAAGAACAGAATTCTCTATCTTTTCGATCCATCCATAAAATGCTTACCTGAGCAGACACTGTTTAAAGGCCATTAAAATACCAGACACAGAATAACCCAGTCCCTGGAACTTTATAGACATATTTACTCAAACCCGAGTACTTGCAAAAAGTAAATAAAAGGGAAGCAAAATGAGCAAGCACCCCTAGAAATACAAACTGAAAGTAAACAGCCCTGTTCACTAAAATAAACAGGACAAATCCAGCGAGGATTAAATGACCTCTAGTCAGACAGGCTCAGAGCCAGAAATGCCTCCTGGCTCCAAGAGGAAGGAGACGGGAGGCCTGCCTCCATCACCTTGGGGGCACGTGCCAGGATCGCAGCCCTGGTGGTCATGGCCAGGCCTGCAGACAGTGTCCTGGGAGATATGGGTGCTCCCTAGCCCTCCCTGCCAGCCTGAAAATCAGGTTAAAGATCAAGAAGTGTGCCCTAGGGGCACCTGGGTGGCTCAGTGGGTTAAGCCTCTGCCTTCGGCTCAGGTCATGATCTCGGGGTCCTGAGATCGAGCCCCACATCGGGCTCTCTGCTCAGCGGGGAGCCTGCTTCCCCCCTCTCTCTGCCTGCCTCTCTGCCTGCTTGTGAGCTCTCCCTCTGTCAAATAAATAAAAATAAAAAAAAAAAAAAAAAAGAAGTGTGCCCTAGAAGGCCTCTGATAAAATGCACATTTCCCAGAGGTATAGAGAACCTCGAGTCACTATTATCTGCCATTTATTCCTGAATTTAGTGACCATTTATTCAGCACTTTGCTGAGTTAGGCCCTGAACCAGTCACTAAAGATATCCAGATAAGTAAGGCCTAAGGGTGCCCTTAAGTTGAGCAGTTTACTATGAAAGAAACAGTAACAAATGGTAATATTTATCGTTCATTTAGGATTTGACAAACTTAACGACAGGAACCCTCCCTGCACTTTTTAATCCTCATAGAACATTCTGGATCTCATTGACTCTTCCTAATGTCATGCAGTTACTACTGTTGCCTCTCCCCATTTGACAGACCTGTCGACTGAGACTCGGTGTCTGCGGTGTGATGGCATGCGGGTAATAAATAGCTCTCTTTGAAAGAAGGAGAAAAAACAAACAAACCCTGATTTGTAGTGTTTGCTGATCTCGGGAGTGTAAATCCTCCCAGGCAGGTTTCAAGCTACCAGTCCGCTGTCCCTGAACGTGGAGTTGGAAAGAGGCACGAGGTGTGGGCTGGGTCCAGCATCCCAAGTGCAGACAAGGCTCCCAGCTAAGCAGGGGAGGAGCCAGCACTTGAGCGCGGGCGGGCGTGATCCCAAGCCCCGCCCCCGCCACGCTTAACCTTTGTGTTACACCGTCAGTAACCTCCATGAGACCGCTGACGTTGGAAAAAGGGATACATCTTAAGACCCCGGAGAAGGGCCAAAAGTTTACAAGGATCCATAAAACTTCTTGGCTGGTTACTAGCCTGTGCATCCTCTATCTCTGTGTTTATCACCAACAGGGACAGTTGGTTTTCTTTTGAGAGCCATTGAAAAAACTTCTAATTTTGGAATAATTATCATTCACAGGAGGTTGCAAAAAATAGTACGGAGAGGTCCTGTGTACCTTTCACCCACTTTCCCTCCATGGTCCCATCTTAAATAACTACAGTGTGTGGATATTTCTATGCCCTGTTAACTAGCATTGCCAGATTTAGCAAACAAGAATACAGGCTGCTTGGTTAAATTTTGTCTTTGGGCCTTGTTTCGTTTTTAGTGGATGGATTTCCCATGCAATATTTGGGACATACTTATACTAGGAAATTATTCTTTATCTGAAATGCAAATTTAATTGGGTGCCCTGCATGTTAGCTGTATCACACCTGTGGTATCAAGCAACCACTATTCTAATCCAGATAGAGAACGATTCTGCTACCACAAAGATAATCCTTTTTTTTAAAGGGTTTGCCAATATTTATCAATTTTTTTTAAAAGATTTTTATTTATTTGACAGGGAGAGACACAGTGAGAGAGGGAACACAAGCAGGGGGAGTGGGAGAGAGAGAAGCAGGCTTCCCGCTGAGCAGGGAGCCCAATGTGGGGCTCGATCCCAGGACCCTGGGATCATGACCTGAACTGAAGGCAGCTGCTTAACACAACTGAGCCACCCAGGCACCCCACCACAAAGATAATCTTTATGCTACTCCTTTACAGTCACATCTAGTCCCCCATCCTCCCTAGACTATGGCCCAACCAATAATTCGTTCTCCCAGTTCTATAATTTTGTCATTTTTTTCCCACATAGCATAATGTTCATGAAATCCATCCAAGCTGTTGAAGTTTTCAATACTCTGGTCCTTTTTATTGCTGGGAGTATTCTCTGAGGGCAAATTTTCACAAAAAAATTTTTAAAGATCTCATTCATTGGATAAATATTTATTGTATCACTACTGTGTGCCAGGTGCAGACACGGAGCAGCGGGGGAGCTGTTGCAATCAGGGTTGGGTTTTTGCCAGAGAAGTGAGCAAAGGCAGAGTGGCAAGGCATGGGGATGACGAAGAGAACTGAGTGGATGACATGCTGGGTGGGAGGGAAGCAGAGCCTAGAGCGGGGAGGGGCAGGATCAATTTTTCATAGTTCTGTGTAAGTGAAGAATTAATAGAGTTGGGTACCTTTTCCAGAAGTGTTCCTTATCTCACCCCCAGTTCATTTTTTGTATAAATATCAGCATCAAAAGTAGTATCCCAGGGCACCTGGCTGGCTCAGTGGGTTAAAGCCTCTGCTTTTGGCTCAGGTCATGATCTCAGGGTCCTGGGATCGAGCCCCGCAGCGGGATCTCTGCTCAGCAGGGAGCCCTCTTCCCTCTCTCTCTCTGCCTGCCTCTCTGCCTACTTGTGATCTCTGTCTGTCAAATAAATAAATAAAATATTAAAAAAAAAGAAGTATCCCATCTGCTTTCCCTTCCACATGTAGACACAATTTCCAAATCAGAAGTAATACAGTTTTACGTGGGCATTTTAAAAAAGTTTTTATTTATCTGAGAAAGGGAGAGAGCGCACAAGCAGGGTGAGCTGCAGGCAGAGAGAGAAGCAGACTCCTGCAGAGCAGGGAGCCCAAAGTGGGGCTCAATCCTAGAATCCTGAGATCATGACCTGAGCCAAGGACAGATGCTTAACTTACTGAGCCACCCAAGGGCCCCTTATTGTGGGCATTTTTAAACTGAAGGTTTTAGGGATAAATGCCAACCAACAAATTGCTTACTAAATCAGTAGGGGTTCAGAAGAAAACAAAATTTCAGTCACAGAAAGTACTTAAAGATCATCTTTCCACCTGTTACTTTTTAAATTTGCTATTTAGTTTTAAAAGTAGGTAACATGTGGATGGATATAGAAAAAAATTCAAAAAGTGCAAAGGGATTTACAGGAAAAGAGAAGCGTTTCTCTTACCACAGAACTTTAGCCAAAATTTCTCCTAGAGTCAGTTACTATTTTCTTGTGACCACTTTTGAACGTATAAGAATATATATGTGTGTCTGCGTATTTATACACAGAACAAACCATAACTGCTATTTTGCACCTTGTTTTTTCATTTAGTATATCTTGGAAATTGTTCCCTATCAGTACCTATAAAAGTGCTGGATTCTTTTTAACCACACAAAGTACATTAAAAAAAAAAAAAGATTTTATTTACGAGAGAGAGAGAGAGAGAGAGAGAGGAAGGGAGAGAGCACGAGCAGGGGGAGGAGCAGAGGGAGAGGGACATGCAGACTCTGCGCTGAGTTCAGAGTCCCACACAGGGCTCTATTTCATGACCTGAGCCAAAATCAGGAGCTGACCACTCAACGGACTGAGCCACCCAGGTGCCTCTAAAGCCTCCCTCCTAGAACATAACTGGTTGAAAATTACAATCTTGCTGAAGCTGCTCACCTCAAGGCATCCTGGGATTTGTAGTTCTTGATCAGTTGAGACTTGCATGGAAAACAGAACTTGAGCAGAAGACATGTGTTGGAAACAAGTGTCCTTCCAATGGCACTGAAGATGGACATACCATATTGTATCCTATGCACGCTCCTATCATTATGCCCAGACGCAAATTATTCATGCATTTAAGCAACCAAGATATCTACCAGCAATGAGATACCCAAGGCTGTCTTGCCATCAGGAAATCAAGATCATTTTTGCAGACAGGGACAGTACACACACACACACACACACACACATGCACCTTCTCTTCCTTACACCATTGCTTTGGTCTTCAGTATCTCAAATCACTCTTTTTTTTTTTTTAAAGATTTTATTTATTTATTTATTTATTTGACAGATCACAAGTAGGCAGAGAGGCAGGCAGAGAGAGAGGGGGGGAAGCAGGCTCCCCGCTGAGCAGAGAGCCCGATGCGGGGCTCGATCCCAGGATGCTGAGTTCATGACCTGAGCCGAAGGCAAAGGCTTAACCCACTGAGCCACCCAGGCACCCCTCAAATCACTCTTAACAATTATGTGACAAATTACTACTTAGGAAGCTTCTCTCACAAACTAAGGGATCAGAAAGGACATGTATATCAAATGAAGGCACACTGAAGTATTGTTACCAATTGCTATGGTAACTTATAGGCATTTGCACTTTAGTAGTTGTTCAGCCAAACAGAAATGAATGATGGTAGCCTCGTGAACACCAGCTACGGACTTGTGGGGAAGATTTTCTCAGCAGGCTAAGGGCAAGAAGATTCTCAGAAATGTTTTTGAGATAGCTAAGGTCCCACACTTGAACCCCCCCCCCCCGCATTTCATAACCAATGCAATCCCATTCTCTTTCCAAACCTGTTTCCATGTACTTACACATATACATACACAAAATCCAGACATTTGGTTCATTATGTGAGTTATACCTAAATGCTCTTGCCCTGTAAGTCGTATTCTGGAAATTGTTTTTTTTATTCACTCAATATATTCAGCACTTTTTTTCCTATGATAGTGCATAAAAATTAACCTCATTGTTTTTTAACTGCCGCATGGCATTCTCAAACTTGAACTTGCATTCAGATTATCTAGGGACCTTGATAACATGCAGATTATGATCTGATAGATTTGGGGTAAGCCTTGAAGTTCTTTCTGCATTTCTAGAAAGTTGCCGAGTGTTGTAGATGCTGCTGGTCAAGAAATCACACTGTGAGGAACAAAGATGTAGGGTATGGGTGAAGCTGTGTGTCAGAGCTGGCCTGGACCAGCCCATGAAAACGACTGTCAAATTGCCAGGAATTTTGTGATCCCGTCACTAAACGTAGCACTCATTAAAAAAATTCAATTATGTAAACTTAAATTATATTGCCAACAGATAAATACTCAAAAATCATGAACTTCCTAGCTATTTTATTATCAATCTATGTTCTTAAGGTTATTTATGTCTATAATGTCCATAGGGTACAAATCTATCCAGTGGCGTGCTTCTGTGTGTCTCCTCCCAACTCCACACTCAGCTTATGTTGGCAGCTTAGAACCAGCCCCAGGGATTAATTATAGCACAGGAATTGGTGTAAAGGCATGCATTTCCCCAGACCTTCTCCCACACTTCATATGACCAATCTTTTTCATTTTTGCCAATCTGACAAATCAAAAATGGTATCTCCTATTAACTTGCATTTCCCTGATTACAATGAGACCAAGTCTCTCTCATATACATTCCTAGGAATTTATTTATTTTTAAAGATTTTATGTATTTATTTGAAAGAAAGGGAGTGCAAGCCGGGAGGAGAGGGACTAGCAGACTCCCCGCTGAGCAAGGAGTCTGATGTGGGGCTTGACCCCAGGACCCTGGGATCATGACTTGAGCCAAACGCAGATGCTTAACCGACTGAGCTACCCAGGCGCCCCTCATTCCTAGAAATTTAATAGTATTTCTTGTTCTTGTAAATAGGACCCTTTTACTAGTATATTTTCTAGTTGATTATTGCTCAGGCAGGCTGATGACTTTTAAAATCAAGCCACTGGGGAGCCTGGGTGGCTCAGTGGGTTAAGCCTCTGCCTTTGGCTCAGGTCATCATCTCAGGGTCCTGGGATCAAGCCCCACGTCGGGCTTTCTGTTCAGCAGGGAGCCTGCTTCCCCTCCTCTCTGCCTGCCTCTCTCCCTGCTTGTGAACTCTCTCTCTCTGTCAAATAAATAAATAAAATCTTTAAATAAAATAAAATCAGGCCACTCCTCCTACTAGTTCAAATAGCTTGTCAGTTTATATTTCTAGAGATTCTAGGTAACCAAATAATCTATAAGTAATGAGACATTTTACTTTTCCATGTTTATAACAGCAGTAAAGCTCACCAGTGTCTTATTTCTGACTTGAAAGGAGCATTTCTGTTATTTCCCCACTAATTTCTGCAGTTACGCTTTTACCCTTTCTCCTTCTGGCTTGTAAAGAGGATTTTGTTGTTGTTGTTTTTTTTTTAATCAAGAATGGATGTTCAATTTATCCAAGGTTTATTTCACTTTCTAAGTTACCCATTTTGATGATATTTGAATTTCTCACATTAGCATGTACTCTTTTTTTGTACTCAGAAGAGCATTACAATTTTTTTAAGTTGTGTCCTTCCCTTATACATTGTACCCCTGTTTCAGCAGTTGTCACTGTCCATGAATGTGTCCCTTCCCCACTAGTAGCCAGCCTCTGGCTCTGAGGAAAAGAATGTTCTCTCCATGACCCACTCAGCACTGAAACTTTATACCTAATGACATTTCAACGAACGGTTAGGGAATGCCATGAATTTACCCCACCACCTGTACATTCTTGGACACCTGCAATACCTACTCCTGCGAACTGAGGGCTAGTGGGACTCTCCCACTGCTTCCCACCCCTCTCCTAAGGTTCCTATTCCGGCATATAAAGGGCAGATTGTGCTGTTGACCTGTAATCCCTAGAGTGCTAACACGCCTGGTTGCTGGGCCTTGTTTTGGACCCAGGGGCCACCTAGAGTCCTGATCAGAATCTATGACTAGGCGGGTATCTTGATTTTTTAAATTGTCACTCACCGCTCTTGACATATGAATATTGGGATTGCCTCCAAGAACATGTGGAGTTTGTTTCACTTGTCGTTTTAAGACGTGGGAAGAGTGCAGATAGGAGTCAAATTCTAGATGCATCCAAATGGCTGTGTGATCTTGGGCAAGTCATTAATTTCTCTATCCCTCAAGGACTTCCCGGGGCACCTAACACATACTGAGGTGCGTATGAAAAAGGGCCAGAAAAGATCTGAGAGTGACTTGTTCCAGGTTCCTGGGGACAAATTAATTGAGCCCAAACCCCACCTCTGCCATTTACTGCCCTGGACAGGTGATTCGTCTCTGTACTTGTTTTGTTCATGTATAAAATGGGGACAGTGAAAGGACAAAGTTGATAGAGCAGCTGGGAAGATAAGCAGGTAACACGCGAAGCCTTATCATAAAGCAAAAGCTCACCGTGAGCGCTCCATGAACACTGGCCCTGTTGCTTTTATTATCACAAGGGTGCATGTGGAGAGAGAGAGCACTCTGTACAGTACTCGTCGGACCAGGTGAGCTGGCGCGGGCGAGTTTTTCCTCGTACTCCCTGACCCGGGGTAGGCGTGGGGGCGCGCGGCTCGCTGCTGTCCTGGCACCTCCCGGGCAGCAGAGGGCCCCCGCCTCCAACGCGGACAGAGAGGGCGGGGCGGGCGGCGCGGCCTAGCGAGGGGCGGAGCAGACGGAGTGGCGGGGGCGGGTGGGCGGAGCGACCTAGCGAGGGGCGGAGCAGACGGGGCGGCGGGGGCGGGGCGCGCGGCCGGTTTACGGGGCGGGACTAGCACGCGGGCAGGGTTAGTGGACGCGGGCCCACGCGTGGGGCGCCATGCAGGTAGGTGTCCACTGCCCGCCCAGCTCTAACTCCGACCCCAGATCCGGCTCGGAGCCCGCTTGGGCCTAACCTCAACAGCGCGCCGAGGTGAGGGCTGTGCCTGACCCAAAGCGAAACCGAAAGTTCGGCCTCCGTGACCTGATCTTCCCGGGGGGTGGAAAAGGGTGGCCTGCTAAAGACTGGGGTCGTGGAGGCAGGGTATTCCCCGGCCAGTAGGACTTTGGCTCCTTAGTGCAGGCCGGCTCTTGAGTTAGGGGCCCGCTTGGAAGCTTGGAGCTCGGAACCGACCGGGATTTCTGGGCTGGGCGGGCACGTGGGGGTGGGGTTTAGGGGGCCGGGCTAAAGCTCGGATTAGGAGGCGGGCGGTCTTGGAAGAGCTGGGCGGTGAGCGCCGCTGGGGTTCTGATACTTCGGCTGGAGGGCCAGAGCTTTCGGCGGAAGAGGTTTGGCCCGGCATCTGCGTCCAGTCGGTGGGGAGAGGGGCGGAAGCAGAGATCCGAGCCCTGGAGCGATCACTTCGCAGGGATGGGGTTTGTGGGGGGAAGGTGGTTCCTGGGGCCTGGATAATATTAATCAAGGGTCCCAAACCTGGTAGGAGTCTGAGCAGCCCCCCTACCCCGCCTCCACTAGGTGGCCATGACCGGTAGGGCCCGCAAAGAGGCGGTGCAGGCCGCGGCCCGGGAACTCCTCAAGTTCGTGAACCGGAGTCCCTCTCCTTTCCACGGTAAGTGACCAGGTCAGGAGAGGAGGGTGGTGACCGGTGTGCCTCCTAACCCGCTTCCATCGCTATGAAAGGGCTCTTTTTCTACAGCCGTGGCCGAGTGCCGCAGCCGCCTCCTCCAGGCTGGCTTCCATGAACTCAAAGAGACGGATAGCTGGGATATCAAGCCGGAGAGCAAGGTACGTGGGGTGGGGTGGGGTGGGGTGGGGGGAGAAAAGCAGGTCCCCAGACCGGAGCTCAAAGTCCTTTGAGCCAGCTGGCTAGATAATCAGTCAATCTCCCCCCCCCCCCCCCCAGTACTTTCTGACCAGGAACTCCTCAACGATCATCGCTTTTGCTGTTGGAGGCCAATATGTTCCTGGCAATGGTTTCAGCCTCATTGGAGCCCACACGGACAGCCCTTGTCTCCGGGTGAGGAACTGAGGCTGCACTGGGGTGGGGGTGGGGGCATCAGGGAAATACACAACAAAAGCCAGTGAAGAGTACGAATTGGGGACTCTGTCCTCAGACCCGGGCAGGCTGGTCGCCCCCTTCCTCCACACTTGGAGCCCTTCTCTGTCAGCGATATTCTTCCTTTGGTCTTTGGGCCTCCATCCGTCTGTCTCATGTCCAAATCCTGCCATTTGCCTTCTCTTACTTCTCATTCTCCATCTTCACACTTAGGTGAAACGGCGGTCCCGCCGTAGCCAGGTGGGTTTCCAGCAGGTTGGCGTGGAGACCTATGGTGGTGGGATCTGGAGCACCTGGTTTGACCGGGACCTGACTTTGGCTGGACGTGTCATTGTCAAGGTGGGAACTGGGGTTGGACCCGGGAGGTTCTCACCTTCAGCAGCCCGAAGATTGACAGTGACCTTCCTTTGGGGTACCTGTGGGGAGCCCCACAGGGAAGGGAGAGTGGGGCAGCGTGGGTTTGAGGATCATGTTAGTTAGTGTGGGTGAAGTGGGGGTATTAACCTGCTGGGGTTGAGAGGCACCTGGGTTTGACCTGGCCTGGCGGGCCATAGTGCCCTACCTCAGGCCAGCTGGAGCAGCGGCTGGTGCACGTAGAGCGACCCATCCTTCGAATCCCACACCTGGCCATCCACCTGCAGCGCAACGTCAACGAGAACTTCGGGCCCAACATGGAGATGCACTTGTGAGCCTGGGGCCAGGGCTGTGGTGACCGGGAGGGATGGCTGTGGCACCAAGTGATGGCAGGGTTCCCATGGGACCTGGGACCGCAATACCTCATGGTCGCCACAGCCAGGTTCTACTCGTGGGACCCAGCTGACGATACCAGCGGGCCCTCTTAGCTGTGCCGTTTGGGAAGCTGGGAATCGAGGTACAAGGACAGTTCCCATGGGGAGATCTGAGCTCAGGGGTGCCATACCCTCTGGCTCGCCCCACGCTTCCCTCACGTGTCTCTCCACAGAGTCCCCATTCTTGCCACGGCAGTCCAGGAGGAGCTGGAGAAGGGGACTCCGGAGGCTGGGCCTGTCAGTGCTGCTGTAAGAGTGTCCCCTGCTCCTAGGAAGGTGGGAGGAGGGGGAAGGGACTGATTCCCTGGAGAAGGGGAGGAGGGAGAGAGCAGACCTTCTTCCTCCCAGTGTGCTTTTGCCCTGCAGGATGACCGGCACCACTCGGTCCTCATGTCCCTTCTCTGTGCCCATCTGGGACTGAGCCCCGAGGATATCTTGGAGATGGAGCTCTGCCTTGCTGACACCCAGCCCGCGGTAAGGCATGGCTGCAGGGACTCACGGGTGGGGATTGCAGGGATCCTGGCCTGCCCCAGTATATCCCACTTCAGCCAGTCCTCTAGTTACTCTCATCCCTCTTTTTCCCAGTAGACACCATGTTCCTCTGCCTCCAGGCCAGTGGTTCTCAAAAGGTCACTTTCGTCCTCCAGACCTGCCTTCTTGGATCCGTGCGTGGGCCCTGGGGATCAGCCCCTCCACAGATTTTTTTTTTTCCCCACACATTGTAGTTTCTGCTACCGGGGCTCGCTGTGTTCTTTGAAGATTTTATTTGTTTGTTTATTTGACAGGCAGAAATCACAAGTAGGCAGAGAGAGAGGGGGAAGCAGGCTCCCTGCTGAGCAGAGAGCCCGATGCGGGGCTTGATCCCAGGACCCTGGGATCATGACCTGAGCCGAAGGCAGAGGCTTTAACCCACTGAGCCACCCAGGCGCCCCTCACCGTGTACTTCGAACCCACCCTGGCCCTGCCCCTCTGAGGGCAGAAGGCCCGGATGCAGCCCCCTTTTTCTAGAGCCTGCCTTCAAGTCCCTCCCAGTTGTGAAATCTTCGGACGTTCGGTCCTGTTTGAATGTGCACTGTTTCTGGGCTGGTCTCCTCTTCTGTTTATTTCCTTAGCTTTTCTTGTGTCCGTTCACCTCCCTTTTCCCGGTCCCATGGGAACTGGTGGGAAACATAGACGTCACCCACCCATCTCTAAGCTTCTGCCCAGCTCCATTCCCCATTGTCCACTCAGCCCCACCCAGCAGGGTCCCGGTCCCCTAAGCTGGGGGGCGGGGGGGATGGCACGAGTTTGCACACAGACCCAAGGAGGCTCACTCCAACCCAGGCCTCTGGGAGCAGGGAGAAGCATGTGAGTTGGGGTGGAGGGTTGAAGGTTGGGCTGATTGTCCCATCTTTCTAGGTCCTAGGTGGTGCCTACGAGGAGTTCATCTTTGCCCCTCGGCTGGACAATCTGCACAGCTGCTTCTGTGCCCTGCAGGTGAGCGGGGCAGGGGGGCACCCCGGACGGGCTGCACGGCTGGGAGAACCAGTGGTCGGGGGACTGCCTCAAGGCCTAGCAGGCCTAAAAGAGCCACTGGCCACCTCCTCCGTATGCTGGTGTTAGGTGGACCATGGGGAGGGGCCACAGCTGGGGTTGGAGAAGGTTGAGAGGCTGGTTGGGGCGTCACGGTGTCTCCTAACCATGAGGAGGAGTTAGCCTCTGCTTTTGGGGAGAGGCCTTAGGGCCTCCTAAGGCAGCATTGCCCCCTTCCCTCTGCTCACCCTGCTCTCCAAGTTTATGCCCACCCAGCCTTCTGTCTGGGCCTTGGGGTCTCTGTGGGGCCTGTCTCAATCCCTCTGGTCACCTTAGAGTCCCTGCCTTCTTTCTACTCTAGGCAGTTCTATTTCTTCCTTTCCTCCTGCTCTCTCTCTTTTCATACCTCTCCCTCCTGCTCCCATCTTATTCTCAGAGATAGGCTTTGGGCCATAATAGAGACCAGGGCTGAGCCCGGGACCTGTGTCAGCTCCTACAGCCAGCCAGCTGTGTCCCCCTGATGGAGTCCCTGTCACCTCTGTGGACCTTGATCTTTTCACTGGAGCCGACAAGTTTATGTGCTCTGTGTGGTGGTTTTGACTTCCCAAACTTCTCCATTCTTCTCCTGCATTTTATTCATCCTTCTGCCTTTCACATAGGCAGGGATGGGAGCACATCTCAAGGGGGGAATTCTCCCAGCCCAGCTGAAAGGGTCTCCCGTGTGCCAGGCAGAGCCCTAAGAGACGAAGGCCAGTCAGAGCCCCAGCCTGCTTCATTACGGCTGTAGTGACGGAAAGGCAGGCGGGGAGCATGAACCTGCCAGGTGCTGCTGGGCGGGGTTATGGAAGAAAGAGGAGTGAGGAGGATGCTCTTGCTCCCCGCCAACAGGCTTTGATTGACTCCTGTTCAGCCCCTGCCTCTTTGGCCGCGGAGCCCCACGTGCGCATGATCGCGCTCTATGACAACGAAGAGGTACGTGGAGGGCTCTGTGGAGGGTCCCTTGTGGGAAGCTTCCCGCAGCCAGCTTGTGCCAGGCACCCGTGGTAAGCCAGGGCTGTTCTAGAAGCCACCAAGATGGGAAGGCCCTGCCTGTGCTCCCTTAGCCCTTGGCTGCCCTGGCTCAGCACGAGTCCGCTTCTAGGGGTGTGACTGTACTGCCCACATTGCTGTGTGTGCCACACAGTGAGCTCCTTGAGGACACAGGGACTCTGCCCTCCATCCTGCAGGCCCAGGGCTTAGGGTATGGTGGGGCCTGGCTCTGTGCGCTCCCATGAGATGCCCTCTCAGGTCCCAGATCCTGAGTAGACGGGTCCTTCGCTCGCCTGGGAGCAGTTCAGGACAAGTCTCTGCTGTCCCGAGCCCTCGGCTTCCATCTCGGGATCCAGGCTGGCTGGCTGTTCAAGCCCCTGCCATTGCCATCCTGTCTGTACTGAGAGAGGAGGATGAGAGGAAAGGGCGGAGGGAGAATACGTGCCCAACCTTTTAAGGTGCAAGCCGAAGGTGGCGTTCCTCGCTACCTGTGTTCCACAGAACTCCATCGTCCTGGCCAGGTTTAAGCTGCAAGGGAAAGCTAGGAGGGTCCTCTCTAACTGGGTAGTCCCGTGCTTAGCTCCAATTTGAGTGTTTTCTTGTGCAGGATAGCGTGGATAGTTAGTAATCTCTGTTACATGCATAAAAGATGATCGATTGGCCAGTGTGGTAGGGCATTTCTGAGCCCCAGATGTGAAGGTCAGGAGAGGAGGAGGGGAGGCAGGTGCAGGAAGCCCCCAGAAAGTTCTCTTTCTGCCCCAGGCGTGACATAGGATTTGTCCAGCTCCGGCCCACCATCAGGTTTTCAGGGGCACAGCACTGGGGAGGTTGCTTGCAACACCCTGCATTCCTCATCCCCAGAGTCAGTAGGGTCCTGGGCCAGTGGTGGTCCCAGGTGTGGGGCCCCTCTCCCTGGCTTCCAACTCTGGCCACTGAGCCCAGACCCCAGAGCCGTCTCTGTTGTTGGCAGGTGGGCTCCGAGAGCGCCCAGGGGGCCCAGTCGTTGCTGACAGAGCTGGTGCTGCGCCGGATCTCAGCCTCATTCCAGCACCTGACGGCCTTTGAGGAAGCCATCCCCAAGTCCTACATGATCAGTGCAGACATGGCCCATGCCGTGCACCCCAACTACCTGTGAGTCTGCTGGGCCAGGCGTGCAGTCCTCACAGCTGCAGGCTCCACCCCAGCCCCAGCCTCTCTCCCTTCTCCTTCCCCTTCCCCCTTGTTCTGGTAGGAAGGTCAGTGGTGGCTTCCTCTGGACAGCGCCAAGACCCATGTGGGTCAAAGTCATGTAATGCCCAAGCTGGGTGTGTTGAATAGACTCTACAGACTTCTTTCCGCCTGCTGCTAGAGGCTGCCTGGGACACATGTTCGGCATGTGTCTCAGGTCCCACCGCACTGGGTGGGAAGGAATGTTGTCCAGGGATAGATAGAGGCGGCTGTTGGGGGGCCCACCACCTGTTTGCCATCCCCATCCTTGACTCGGTTTCCTACAGGGACAAGCATGAGGAGAACCACCGGCCCTTATTCCATAAGGTGAGATGCTCCTGTTTCTCTTTAGGGACTTGAAGGCCTGCCTGGTTCTGGGCCCCGTCTCCTTCCCTGTGGGCCTACCCTCCGTGTGTGCCTCACCCAGCCTTCCTGGTTTCCCCCTCCCCAGGGCCCTGTGATCAAGGTGAACAGCAAGCAGCGCTATGCCTCAAATGCAGTTTCAGAGGCCCTGATCCGAGAGGTGGCCAGTAAGGTCGGGGTGCCCCTGCAGGTGAGGCCGGGCCCTGCCTGTGAGGACAGGATGGGGGGAATGGGGTTGTGGGGGGCATGAGCAGATGGGCCCCCATGGAAGGTGAAGCACCTGGTAGCCCACCTTTGGTGGGTGGAGTTCGTAGAGAAAAATGGGTTTTGGATCTGGGCAGAGCTGGGATCCGTGCTGGGTGTGCTGTGGGGCTAGGCACTTCGTTTCTCGGAGTCCATTTCCACACCTGTAAAATGGAACTGGTGATGGTGCCTCTTCTGGCTTTGTGTGAGAACTGAAGGTACAGTGTGCTCATGGCATGTGGGTTTAGTCCTTTCTTCCCATCCAGTTCCCCGTGGCTCTCTCCCATACCCTGGGCTCCTCCATAAGTGAAGTTCAGGGCTGGGGAGACTGGAACTCCCACCTGCTCATTTTCATTCTTGCCGTGGCAATGGCTTGGGTCGTCAGAAATAGGTGGAGGTAGAGCTATGAGGGACTGGGGTGCAGGGGGTCTGGCGACACATAGCAAGCAGAACCTGGTGGGTCAGGACTAGGGCCCCTGCCTCCTGTCTCCCGGCTCAGGGCACTCTCTCAGGGCTCAGGGCACTCCCGGCTCAGGGCACACACCTCCCCCTCCCTGCCCCATGTAGACCTGACCTTTCCCTTCTTGGGGAAGCCTCTCTGAGGAAGTGACACTTGGAGCTGAGACTTGACTACCCAGGAAGAGGCAGCTGTGGGCTAGTCTGCAGGGAGAGCTTCCCTGCAGAGGGAATGAGTGCAAAGGCCCCCAGGGGCACAGGAGTGCGCTCCCTCGGCCTCAGGGGACAGAGCAGCCTTGGGACAGAGTGAGAAGAGTAGAGGCGGGGCAAGGGCTTGAGTGCCGGGGAGAGAAGCCTGCCCAGGCTGGTCCCGCAGGGCCTCCTAGGGTGTGGAAGAGGGTCTCTCTATTCTAAGGCAGTGAGGAGACATTGGGAGAATTTCTTTAATCAAACTCACAGCAGAAGCAGGACATGTATACTTTAAAAATTCAGGAAACACAAATGCAAATAAGAAAACATGAACCCACAGAAATTAGCATATATGCTTCCAGGTTTTTTTAATACATATATACTTAACACCTATTTTATAAAAAGTTTAATCATTTTGAATATGTTTGCTTCCTCTTCACTCTGTATTCTCTACCTTTTCATCTCAGTACACTTTTGGTTCAGTAAATTTGTATCTAATCCTAATGCACAGATCATTTTGGGTTTTTTTTTGTTTTTTTGTTTTGTGTTTTTTTGAGTAAGGTCTGCGCCCAACATGGGGCTTGATCTCACAACCCCGAGATCAAGAGTTGCATGTTCTACCAACTGAGCCAGCCAGGCACCCCCAGATCAATTTCAGTTTTCCCTAGTTATCTCCAAAATATTCTTGGGGCACCTGGGTGGCTCAGTCGTTAAGCGTCTGCCTTTGGCTCAGGTCATGATCCCGGGGTCCTGAAATCAAGTCCCGCATGGGGCTCAGTGCTCAGCCTGCTTCTCCCTCTACCGTTTCCCCCTGCTTGTGTGCGCTCTCTCTCTCTGAAAAATAAATAAAATATTTTAAAAAATAATAATAAAAAAAGAAAATAACGTCAACTTGGGGTGCCTGGGTCACTCAGTCTGTTAAGCATTGAACTCTTGGTTTTGGCTCAGCCCCTGATCTCAGGGTCATGAGATCGAGCCCCGTGTTAGGCTCTGTATTCATCGGGGAGTCTGCTTGGGCTTCTGTCTCCCCCTCCCTCTGTCCATCCTGCTCGTGCACTCACTCACTCTCTGTCTGTCTCAAATAAACAGATAAATCTTAAAAAAAATAAAAGAACATTGACTTGTTGAAGAAATGTAGACTCATCATCCCACATAATGTCTCACTTTCTGGCTTTGTCTGGTTGTTTCCCGGTAGTGTTACTTAGCTGGTGCCTCTAAGCCCTGTGTCTCCTCTAAATTGGAATTCATACCCAAAGTCTTGGTAGCTTCAGGTTAGACATCTTTGGGCAGAAGACATCATGACCAGTGTGTCCTTCATGTTGGATTATACACGTATTATCTGGGTGATCCACCCTTAGTGACAATAAGATCAAGCACGTGATTGGGGTGTCCTCCAATCCCGCCATTATAGGAGGGCTTTCTCCCTTTGGCTGGACGGTAACCTGTACCAATGATGAGTCCCCTATCCACCAGACACCTGATGGTTTTGACACGCATTGATAATCCTTGCCAAAATCAATAATTTTGTTCCTCCAGTTCATCCCTTCTACGAGTCTTCCCTTTTGCAGATATTAGCAGCTATTCTGGGAGGCAGAACTTTGTGCCCATCCACTAGGGCTGTTTGGTTATCATGACATATGGTTTCTGCTGGAAAGACCCAATAGATGCTCGTTCTTTCCCTTAAATAACCAGTTTTCAAGGTGTGGTATGTTAATAGCCACTCCAAATGGGGACACACAGGGGTTTCTTTCTTTTCCTTTTCTGATATTAAATCAGATTTTAATTGGTTCAGGGTGGATCCAATGGTGTGTAGTAATTTTTTTTTTAAGTTAACTGATTTTTTAAAAAAAGATTTTATTTATTTGACAGAGAGAGAGATTACAAGTAGGCAGAGAGGCAGGCAGAGAGAGAGGGGGGAAGCAGGCTCCCTGCTGAGCAGAGAGCCTGATGTAAGGCTCGATTCCAGGACCCTGCGATCATGACCTGAGCCGAAGGCAGAGCCTTAACCCACTGAGCCACCCAAACACCCCTAGTAATTTTTTTTCAAAGATTTTATTTATTTGAAGGAGAGTGTGCATGTGCAGAGGGAGGGGCAGAGGGGGAGGGGGAGAGACAGAATCTCAAGGAGACTCCCCACTGAGCATGGAGCCCAACACAGGGCCCTGAGATCCCATGACCTTGAGATCATGACCCAAACTGAAATCAGGAGTCAGATGCTTAACTGACTGAGCCACCCAGGCACCCTTGTAGTCACTTTTTTTTTTTTAAGATTTTATTTATTTATTTGACAGAGATCACAAGTAGGCAGAGAGAGAGAGAAGAGGAAGCAGGCTCCCTGCAGAGCAGACAGCCCAATGTGGGGCTCGATTCCAGGACCCTGGGATCATGACCTGAGCCGAAGGCAGAGGCTTTAACCCACTGAGCCACCCAGGCGCCCCCCCATGTGGTCACTTTATTTCACCCTCAGATGATCATAACTTTGCCTGATGGGAGTCCTTTCAACATGTGTCCTTTGACAGGACTCTCGAAGTGTTCTTGCTTTCTATACGGCAGGAAATTGCAGGCTCATCTTGTTCATTTCTCTCCCCAGGCGTGGCAGCTTTGGAAGGATGGGGATTTTAGAGACCATGGTCTGGCACCATGGAACTGTTCGTTGTTATCACAGGAGACAGTGCTTTGGGGCCATTTCTGTTGACATAGCTGGAAAAAAATATGTATTTTTTGAAAACCATGAGTTAATACTATAATTTTTATTCAAAAAAATAATAGTTACTACTTAATTATCTAGTTTTATAATTCTTTGTTCCCTTACGCTGAAAATCTTAACACTGAACGTCATATTATGTTTTTTTTTACTTATTTCTGTACCAGAATATAAAGAATATGGTTTCAGCATGCCACAGCAATATTTCTGCAAACACTGAAACTGCTGAATGATTGTTGTGTGTGTATGGGGGCAGGGAGAGAATGTATGTTAAGCAAGAGGTTGATAGAAACGGTACATTTTTTTTAATTATTATTTTTTAATTCCCCTCCCTGCAATGTGGAGAATGGATTCTTAATGGAAGGCAAGATGGTGGTAGCTGCAATTAGAGTGGCGGTAGTTCAGATGGAGAGAATGGGACCAATCCAGAATATTCTGTGCTTTGGGCCTGCCATGTAATGTAGCTTTCCTGTTCCCATCCCGCTCTCTGAGGCGGCACCCACCAGTGGGCATCTTTCAGCCCCTCTTTGTGGTTAATGAGCCTCTCCTTCCCTCCCTAGGATCTCATGGTCCGTAATGACTCTCCCTGTGGAACCACCATCGGACCTATCTTGGCTTCTCGGCTGGGGCTGCGGGTTCTAGATTTAGGCAGCCCTCAGCTGGCCATGCACTCCATCCGGGAGACCGCCTGCACCTCAGGAGTACTCCAGACCCTCACCCTCTTCAAGGTGACTCCTGCCTCACTCGTCCTCGGGACACCCGGGCATGTCGCTGTCTCTCAGGGACCGGTTTGGGTGACGGGAGCTGGTTGTCTCGGGGCTACCATGTAGGAAAGGAAGGGTCCCCCTTCTCCAGGCACAGGGGCCATGATCAGCCTCCAGCGGATAATGAGAGGATGGGGTTGGGGGGATGGGAGGACTGGGGCAGTTGTCAGGGGTGGGTGAACACTGTGCCTCTCTGGCTTGGGCCGTGTTGGCGGGAGGTGTGCCGGAGGGCACCCCCAGCTGCCCTCCACTGATTCCAGATCCCATGTTGCTTTCCATTTTAGGGCTTCTTTGAGTTGTTCCCTTCTCTGAGCCGTAACCTCTTAGTGGATTGAGGCCTCTTGGAAAGACTTCTCTTGTGCTTGAGAAGTGATCAGCTGAGCTGAAGCTGGAGTATTAAAGTGGATTTCTCACTGAGACTCCCTTCTGTGGTGCTTATTTTGGAGATTGGAAGGGTGGGAGTTGAACCTGGCTTGACTTCTGGAACCAGAACAGAGGGGGCGGGAGGGGGCAGGTAGAGGAGGCCCCAGCTCTGGGCAGCAGATGGAGGCCTGATCTCAAATATCCTTTCCTCAAGCCCATGTCTGAAGTCAGAGACAGGTAGGTGCGTCCACAGTTGGAACATCCCTTCTCCCATCCCTGGTCCTCTCTTCTGGGAAGTGGCTTCAGTGCTCTGCCATTACCAGAAGAGTCCAGGACCCCATCTCAGTGCCGTGAGGTCTCCACACTCAGTACAAGGCCCAGGCACTGTTCCCCTCCCTGCCCCTCAGTCTCTTAAACTTTTATAAGCAGTCTCTTATTATTCAGTGTTTTTTCTCTGGTTAATAATTTCCCGTCATTTCTTGTCTTTTCTCCTTTCTCTCTTTTCCCCTCCTTCCTTCCTCTTTCTCTTCCTCCTCCTCCATGTCCTCCTCCTCCTGCTCCTCTTCTTGAGTTTGTTCATCCCCTTTTTTGCTTTACAGTTTGCCTAATTAATGGCTTTCCCCCAGAGCACCAGCAGTGTTACATGTTAGTGTAAGTGTGCTGGTGACGGACACGAGCACAGGACACCCTGGGGTTACCAGCCTTTCTGAGGCAGTCTGCTTTGGAACCGAGCGCCCCCTAGTGTTGATGGGGTCCTAGGATTTCCGCATCTCAGAGACCAGGCGGTGGCCTTTGATCACCGAAGTCTAGTATTTTCTCAGTATGCCATAAACATGTGATAGGAGTGTTTTTATTTCCTTCCTTGTTCTTTGGTTGAACTGGGTGATTTTTGGAGGATGTCCAGAGATATCTGGGCTCAGGCAGCCGCTGCCATCCCACGGGGACTGCCAGTGCTCTTTGTAATAGTAAAATGTGGACTGTGTTGATAGAAGACACTTAGTAACCCACAATGTCCCTCACTTTGATCGCTTCCGTAGACTTGGCCCAACTTCCACCTGCCAACAGTAGCACTTCTTTGCCCCGGGGGCGTGTTTGCTGCTTGACAAGTTTCCCTGTGAAGGCATTTGGAAGTGCTAAGGAACTAATGCTCCCCACCCCAGAGACTAGCCAGAGACTGCCAAGGCTCCAAGAAGACTTCAGCTCCCTCACATCCTGGGAGATATTCTGACATGGGAAGTTGACCCTGGCTTCCTGAATTCCCAGCAGAATTAAGCCTGATAACACCCCCCTTTACTGGCCTCCCTCCCTCTGTCTCACATCCCCACACCGCCACTGGTGTTTCCCTCCACCTCCCAAATGAACTCCTTGCACTTAGATCCTCATCTCAGGTCTGCTGCTGGGGGAGCTTAAACTAAGCTAGTGTTCCTTTGAGAGCTGGAATAAGACAGGGACGCCTGGTTTTCTATTTCCAGTCAACATTGTACTGTTGGTCTCTAGCTTGGTGAAAAAGTGATACAGAGGATAAAAGGAACACTGAAAGGGGAGGAGTAAACGTCCTTTTGATATGATTTGTTAGATAGAAAATCCAAAGGCTATATTACTTGAATTAATAAGAGTTTACCAAAGATAGCTGGCTGAAAAATCAATATACCAAAATTAATTCTATTTATTTAGACCAGCAATGGATAGTTAGAAAACGAAAAATTTTAAAGGACAACTTCTACAAAGCAAAAGTACCTACAAATAAGTATTAAAAGATTTCCATAGAAGAGGTCCAATAATTTGGAAGATAGGTGTTATTTGTGGATGTGAAAATATTGTAAAAATACTGGTTATCCTTCAAATTCACACATAGACTCAGTGCAATCCTAATAATGTAATGGGTTTGCTTCTCTCTACTTATAAATAATGGAAGTTGACATGTGGATTCTATAATATATATAGAAATAGCTACAACACTTTGAAGACAATCACCTTATCAATTATCAAAGCTTATTACAAAACTGATTAAGACAATATATTAATTGGTTCAAGGGTTGATTGACCAGTAGAACCAACAGAGACAAGTATCTGACACTTGATTTATGATGTAAGTGGCAATTCAGATGATCTTTTCAATAAACTGTGCTATGAAAATGGGATATCTACATGGAAAAATTAAGTTGGAACCCTCCCTCCCACAATATGCAAAATTGATTGCAAATGGATTTTAGATCTAAATATAGATGGCAAATAAATAAAGCTTTTAGAAAATATTAAAGGAGAGTACCAGGGCACCTGGGTGGCTCGGTGGGTTAAAGCCTCTGCCTTCCGTTCAGGTCATGATTCCAGGGTCTTGGGATTGAGCCCCACATTGGGCTCCCTGCTCAGCAGGGAGCCTGCTTCCCCCTCTCTCTCTCTGCCTGCCTCTCTGCCTACTTGTGGTCTCTGTCAAATAAAAAATCTTTAAAAGAAAAAAAAAAGGGAGAGTATCTTTATGATCTCGGTTGGGGAAGATTTAAATAGGATACAAAGAACACTAGCATAGAGGAAAAAAAAAGGGAGAGTATCTTTATGATCTCGGTTGGGGAAGATTTAAATAGGATACAAAGAACACTAGCATAGAGGAAAATATTGACATATTTGACCTCATCGAAATTAAGACATCATTAAGAGGATTAAGGAGGCTTATTTGCAACACATGTAATTGACATAGAGCTCCTATTCAGAGTACATAAGACCTACAGACAGTAAGAAAAGTCAGATATCTAAAAGAATGGGCAAAATACTTAAGTGGGCACTCCATAATAAAAAGCCATTAAATATATGAAAACATGCTCTTCTTCCACAGTCATCAGAGAAATGTTGGGTTGAATCATGAAATTGTTTGTTTGACCATTTTGACCTACAAAATGGCAATATCATGTGCTTTAATCTAATATAAATTAAAACCACGATGGGTCACCATTACACACCCCATCATGATATACACGATTTTAAAAATTTTAAAATCCTATAATACCAAGTGTTGGTAAGGATGTGGAGCAACAAGAAATCTCAGACAACTTCAGTGCGAATGTAAAGTGACAACAGTTTAGGACATCAGTTCAGCGTTAGCCTTGTTGACGCAGCTACTCTACTCCCCCAGACCACCTCCATAGAACTGAGATAAGGAAACCGAAGGACTCCGTAAAAATCTACGTTTTGCTCCCATTTCCTGCTTCTCTTCCTGCTAAGGCCATACACCCACATACACATGCTGTGTAATGCAAACAGCATATGCCCTCCTTGGAGGGGACAAAGAGTTAATGCTTTTTTTTTTTTTTAAGATTTTTTAAATTTATTTTTGAGATCACAAGTAGGCAGAGAGGCAGGCAAAGAGAGAGGGGAAAGCAGGCTCCCCGCTGAGCAGGGAGCCCGATGTGGGGCTCGATCCCAGGACCCTGAGATCATGACCTGAGCCGAAGGCAGAGGCTTAACCCACTTAGCCACCCAGGCACCCCAAGTTAATGCTTTCTTTAGACTAGCTAACATCTAAGCAAGGACCAGATGAGAATGACCGGATGAAGCCCTCCTATGCATATTCCAGACAACCCACACTAGCCATCTCAATGCCAAGCCCCCCAGCTCCAAGGAATAATACCTGGGCCCTTGTCTTTGTTCCCGCCGGTTCCTGGATGCTTGAGAGGACATGTACACTGGACCACAGTCCTCAATAAATACCCTTAGGTCTCAAGCAAAGAGGAGACTCTTTTTTCCTTTCTGAGTCTCCTAGACACTCTGAGCCTGCACTCACTCTCTACCCTCAGTAAACTCTGCTTTCATCTCCTGCTGGCTTGCATTTGATTTTTACCCTGCACGCAGCCAGGAATCCTCTTGGCTGGTCCTGTGGGACCTCTTCTGGGTCCCTGGCCCCAGCCTGCTGGCATCAGAAGCATTTGCATGTGCACCACAAATATTCACAGCAACTGTACATAAGATTCCCAAACTGGCAACAACCCAAGAGTCCATACACAATACAGTAGATACTGGGAGAGATGCCAGTTTTGTGGAGGTTGAAACATATAATTTGGGGGACCCTCTTTAAGTAGAAGAATACCAAATTACAGATAAGAATTTAGTATGAAAGCAAATATCTCATAAGAATGAGGACAAACAGGGGTGCCTGGGTGGCTCAGTCTGTTGGGCGTCTGCCTTTGGCTCAGGCCAGGATCTCAGGGTCCTGGGATCGAGCCCTACATCGAGCGTCCTGCTCAGTGGGGAGTCTGCTTCTCCCTCTCCCTCTGTCTGCCTCTCTGCCTGCTTGTACTCTCTCTCTGTCTCTCTCTGTGTCAAATAAATAAATAAATAAAATCTTTGATAAAAAAAAAGAATGAGGGCAAACAAAAAAAAAAAATGAGGACAAACGTAAACGCCACATCACCATCTCAATAGATGCAGAAAAAGCATCGACCAAATCCAACATCCTTTCATTAAAAAAAAGTCACACCCAGAAATAGGAGGGAACTTCCTAACCTGATAAAGAGTATCCATGAAAAACCCACAGATAAACATCATACTCAGTGATGAAGGACTGAAAGCTATCCCCTGAAAGATCAGACACAAGGCAAGGAAGTCTGCTCTCACCAATTTTAGTCAACATTAGACTGGAGCTTCTATCCAGGCCAGTGAGGCAAGAAAAAGCATAGCTAGAAGTAGAAAATATAGTATAACAAGTTACTTTTGCAAATCGTATAAAAATATTTGATCATGTGAACACACAGCTAGGGCTCCTCCCAGAGCCTTGGAAGGGATCTGGGAAGAGGAGGACCCCGAAGGCTGGAGGTTCTTCAGCTTCTGGATCCTAGTGTCAAGTTATCACACAATGGAAGACTATAAAGCAATGAAAATGAATACAATAGTGTTTCATTTGATGATATGGGTAAATCTTTAAAGTATAATGTTCGGAGAAGGCACCTGGGTGGCTCAGTTATTAAACATCTGATGGCAGCTCAGGTCATGATCTCAGGGTCCCGGGATCAAGACCCACCTCGGGCTCCCCATTCAGTGGGGCGTCGGCTTCTCCCTTTTTCTCTGCCCCTCCCCCTGCTCATGCATGGGCATGCTCTCTCAAATACATAAAATAAATAAAATACGATGTTGGGACGCCTGGCTGTCTCATCCAGTAGAGCATGTGACTCTTGATCTCAGGGAGTTTGAGCCCCACACTGGGTGTAGAGATTACTTAAAAAAAATCAAATATAGGGTGCCTGGGTAGATCAGTCAGTGAAGCATCTGCCTTCTGCTCAGGTCATGATCTCGTGGTCCTGAGATCAAGTCCCATGTTGGGGTCCCTGCCCAGTAGAAAGTCTGCTTGTCCCTCACCCTCTGCCCCTCCCCCCACTCATGCTTACACACTCTTTAAAATAAAATCTTAAAAAAAATACAATATGTTGAACAAAAGCAGTCAGCACAAAATAATACATATTGTAATTTAGTGAGTTAAATAGTGTCTCCCCAAAATCGCTGTCTCCCTGGACCCCAAGAACGTGTCCTAATTTGGAGATTGGCTCCTGCAGATGTAATTGGTTAAAGTTCTGGAGAGGAAATCCTCCTGGATTAGGGTGGTCTCTAAACCCAATGATCAGTGTCTTTATAAGAGAAAGGAGAGAGAGATGTGGACACAGTGGAGATGCCATCACAAGCCAATGAATGCCAGGAGTCCCTAGAAGCTGACCAAGGCAAACAAGGACACTGCACAGAGCCTCTGGAGGGAGCATTGCTCTGCCAACACCTTGATTTTGGACTTCTGGCCTCCAGAACCATGAAAGAATACATTTTTGCTGTAACGACCAAAATGGAGTCTCTCATGTCATGCAAGGGCTTGTGTCAAGCAATGACACGAGCAGATAAGGTACTGCTGCTTGGCAATATTGCGGGGACCAGCATCAGATGTCACTCCAGAACTGATAATGAGCAGAACCAGAGTAGGTCTGCGGGTCCCCGAAACCAATTAAATCCCTTTAAAAAGGGGAGGATTTGGGCAGCAAACTGTCACAATCTTCAGACATGACCCCTCTTTGACCACTTAAAAAAGGCAACTTCTCCAATTGATCTCTAAACGGAACCTAGAACCTTTCCTTCCCTGCTTGAACGTCGGAGGCAGTCAGCGCTGAGAGCTGACCCGGACCAGACCCAGGCCTTATCTCAACCGCAGGCCCACCCCCTGACTCCGTGTTTGGTTCATTCCCTTCCTACACCCTTCTGTTACCTTGCTTGTGGCGTGATTTGTCTTCTGCCCTGCTCTGTGTGTTAAGAAGCTGAGTCTAATCACATGGTGTGATGTCACTGAGTTCGGAGTCCTGAACTTGCTTTATAACTACGAATTAACTTTGCTTTATGACTGAATAAAGCTGACACTGTGGGAAGGTACAATGTGTGTGTGTGCTCCTTTGTAGCATGCTCCTGAGACGTGTTGAAGTCACCATGCTTGTAATTTGTTGCAGGAGCCCTAGGAAGCTAGTCCACCATATAATTACACTTTTAAACACCGCTCTTTAGAAACATGTGCTTAGGGGCATCTGGGTGGCTCAGTGGGTTAAAGCGTCTGCCTTTGGCTCAGGTCATGATCCCAGGGTCCTGGGATCGAGCCCCGCATCGGGCTCTCTGCTCAGTGGGGAGCCTGCTTCCACCTCTCTCTCTCTGCCTGCCTCTCTGCCTACTTGTGATCTCTGTCTGTCAAATAAATAAATAAAATCTTTAAAAAAAAAAAAAGAAATGTGTGCTTAAGTAACACAATGCATGTCATTGCTGCACAATGACAAAGATAAGGGAGAGAGTTATGTCCCCAAAGTCAGGAGAGTGATTAACATTGGGGAGAAGGAGTGGAGATGGAACCTAGCAAGGACAAGGCAGTGTTTCCGCGGGTCCTGGCAGCGTTCTGTCGCCTGGAGAGCAGGATGTGGCTGTTCACAGCTTAATAATCTGTTGAGCTGCACCCTTACGTCTTCTTCACTTTAGTTTACATGGTATTGCTTTTCACAACCACCAGGTAAAAATTCTCATTAAGGGGGGAGGGGAAGGGAGCACCTGAGTGGCTCAGTCAGTCAAGTGTCCAACTTTGGATCTCAGCTCAAGCCTTGATCTTAGGGTTGTAAATTCAATCCCTGTGTTGGGCTCCACACTGGGCATGGAGCCTACTTAAAAGGTGGAGTGTAGGAATCGTAAGGTCCTCCCATCACAAAAGTTGGCATTAGACATATTCTAAATTGAAAGAGGAGAGGAGTTCCTCCAAGATGATTGGGTTATTAGATATAAAGAAATGTCCCCTTCTTGCTCAATATACCGGAGAAACTCAGGGTGGGCCCTGGGCAGAGAGAGTAGATGAGAGGGTCTGTGGGGCTCTTCTGGAAATCCCCTTTCCCTGGCCCGGTTCCCCTTGCTTCCCCCAGGGGGTGCTGCTCTCCACTGAACTCAGCTTCCGGGGACTGGAGACCACCCACCCCCCTCCTTCGCTACCTTAGTGCACAGCCTCTTTTCCAGATTTCCATCAGGATGATCACATCCTGAGGGAAGACCCTGTTCCCCGAAAAAGGGTTTTGCAGCCTTCAACACAATGATATTATCTCCTTCCCTGGATAACCACGAGGAGGCACAGTACTAGTACTAGAGGCCCATGCCTTGCTCACTACCCCTCTCCCACCACCACTCCTTGAATACCCTCGCAGACAAGAGGCTACCAGGGAGCCTCGGAGGCCGAGTGAGGCTTTGGTCGGGCTTTGGTCCGGTTTGGTAAGGCTGCCTCAGGGATCCCCCTCCCCATCAGGATGGGCAGCCTCTGTGCTCTGGGACTAGCTGGGGGCTCTCCCATCTCGCAGATGAGCTGTGAAGCAGGACCCCTGAGTTCTGCTCTTGATGCTCCTCCAGACCAGGCCTGCCCTTCTGGGTCTCAAGGTCTCCCACCCACCTGTAGGGCTTGGGCTGTGGTGGGAGAATCCCAGGGAGGCCGAAGCTGAGGTGGAGCAGAATTCCACGCACACCGTGTTTGTGGAGCATGCGCTGTTCTTACATCCATCGTCGGATTCCATTCTCACGAGGCTCCCTCACGCGGAGCCCATCTAACAGATGAGAACACTGAGGCAGAGACATTTCATACCTTTCTCTGGACCCCCAGTCCCTTTAGTTTGTTCAACAAATATGTACTGAGAATCTACTCTGAGATGGGTCTGGAGCTAGACCCTGACATGTCCCCCCAGCGCCCCCCCCCCAACCCTCTTGCAACTACACTCCAAGGAAGAGGCAGAAAGGAACAAGTCGTTATAAATTGTGGTGTGCGTTGCGGAGGAGAAGAGGGACAGAAGTGAGGCGGTAATGCTGCGTAGGGAGAAGAAACACATCTCTGACAGGGTGCTGTTTATGCTGAAACAGAGGGACAACCGTGAGGACAGGGAGAGGAGGAAAGAAGAGCTCAGGTGTTCATGAATGGAGAGGAAACTGGTGTGGCTGGAACACGGAGGGAGGGGAGACTAGGGCATGCTGCGTCTTCTTGGCATGGTGGGGGGGATCAACGACTAGTCTGAGGTGTAAAGGTAAGCTATGGAAGAGGGGTAAGCAACGGAGAAACATACTTTAATTTCTATTTTAGTTAGCTCCTCCTGGTGCTTATAAAAGAGATTATTGGGAGGCAAGAGTGGAACAACATGAATTCTAGGCTCCTGGATCACATCCCAATTTATCAGTTGCTCCAAGCAACCAGATGAGAAGCAATCTCAGCAGGTAAGAGATGATGGCAGTGGTAGGGGTCTGGAAAAGACATGGACTGACAGGAGAACATGTTCGCAGGGAGAAAGCTTATCAAGGCCTGGGGTGGCAGGGGGGGGGGTGGGAGGGCAATGATAGAAAGGCAGGTTCAGAAGACAGTCATGGCCAATGTTAAATGAGTGCTTACTATGTGCCAGTCCGGTCCTACTTCTAAATGCTTCTCCAGGGTATTAAACTAATTAATCCTCCTAGAAACACTGTGAGCTACATACTAGAATCATCCTCATCTTAGAGGTGAACAGGGGCCCAGAGAAGTTAAAGGGCTGACTGCAGGTGCTCGGGCTGACCCCAGGCAATCTTACCCAGCACACGGTCTTAAGGAGTCCCCAAATAGGGCATCCTACTTCTCAAGAACGGTGCCCAGGTGCTGTTTATTGATTTTCAATTCCACGTGAGACCCACCTCCCCTGTCCCCCCAATCTTTAATCCTTGGAGAGAAGGAGATGGGGCGATGCTCCTGTGGTGTGTGATGGGGGTATCTGGAGGGGGTTCTAGAACGAGGGTCAATTATATTCGGGAGCAACCCATCTTAAAAGCAGGACTCTGACGCCAAGACCCCAAGAGCTGGGGCTGTGGGCCTTGTTACAAGCCGCGCCATTGGCCGAGCTGCCGCAGGGGGGCGCTCGCAGCAGTCGTCGGGGTCTGGCCTTGGCCGCGGAGGTTCGCGCGCTGGAGCAGACACTCTGGAGCAGCCATGCAGCAGCCGGCGCGGCGGGCGCGGGGGGCCCGGGGACCTGTGGGGATGCGTCTGATTCTTTGCTTCCTGCTGTTGAGCAGCTGCCCGGGGGGGCTGGCACGCAGTTAGTCCCCACGGTCAGGAGGAAAGCTGGGGGGAGGGCCGAGAAACGTGGGCTGCGGGAGCGGGGGGTGTGCGAAGCTCCGGGAACAGTGCGGGGTGGGGAGAGTCCGAGGGCGTCTTGCTGGCGGGGGGGGGGAGGTTTGGAGGGGCGTTGAAAATCGGAAGGTGGAGGTAGGACGGAAAAGAAGCGGGCCCCAAGGGAGGCTGGGGGTTCAGCAGGAGGAATGGAGAGGACCCCCGAGTGGTCCAGGGGATACAGATCCGGGCCACAAGGCCACGGGAGAAACAGCACGCGCTGAGGACCAGGGCGGAGGTGCCCGGAGCCGAGCGGTGGGCAGAAGGAGCCGGGCCTTTCGGGCATCCAGTCATGATGACCTCGGGTAGATGACTGGGCCCAGCCAGTTCCCTGGGCTTACTTACCCTCCCTGTATGGGAGGACGCCTAGCCTTCCCCGCACTCGTGTCCCTCCCTCCTCCTCCACCTGTTCTCCGCCGGTCCTTGACCTTGGAGACCAGTGTGAAGGACTCCAGGCGGTGCCGGCGCTCCGCGGAGGGCTGGGTGCGCGCGAAGGAGCGGCAGGCCCCGTGCAGATACCGGAACCCTGGGCCTTCTGGATTCTCCCCAACCCCACCCTGTCTACCTGGACTGAGGAGGGTCTGTGTGGTGGAAAGGTTATTCCCCACATCGCGCAGCTGAGTATCCTGTGGCTTCCAGGGTGAGAACCTGGGCTGCCCGCCCTAACAGTCTGAACCCAGGTTCCAGGTTTATTCTTCCAAGGATTCAGAACTCTTTTCAGCTCCCCACCTGGGAAGCAGCCGAAATTCTTCCCCCATCCCTAGTCTGTTCGCCTGTCTGTCCGTTCAGTTTTTGTAGCCCTCTGAGGCTCTGCTCACCTGTCCATCTACAGGCTGGCTCTCGGCCCGAAGACTCTGCTCTTACCTGGAAGTCTGTGGGGGGGGTGAGTGAGACCCAGCGGATAAAGAGCCAGGGGCGGAGATGAAGGGAGAGCAGATCACCGGGGAAGTGGGAGGGATCTGAGAGTGATGGTGGAAAGGGGGCGGCTTTCCTGCACCCCGCACCTCCTGAAGGCTTTCGGCCAACGTCTCTGCTAACGCCATTCTGTGTCCTTAGGGGGACAGGGCCAAGTGGGAATCCAGCTGGTCAGGTCCCGGCAAGAAGTCACCAGCCTGGCCTTCCCTTACTTCCGAAGTGTCCTCCAGCGGCTTGTGCCTCAAGGTGAGCACAGAAGAGCTGAAAGAGAGAGACTAGGCTGTCAGGTGCAAAGGTGGGGGAGGAGTCCCCAACTTGACATGGGCCAACGTCTCTGCTAACGCCATTCTGTGTCCTTAGGGGGACAGGGCCAAGTGGGAATCCAGCTGGTCAGGTCCCGGCAAGAAGTCACCAGCCTGGCCTTCCCTTACTTCCGAAGTGTCCTCCAGCGGCTTGTGCCTCAAGGTGAGCACAGAAGAGCTGAAAGAGAGAGACTAGGCTGTCAGGTGCAAAGGTGGGGGAGGAGTCCCCAACTTGACATG
>NW_019154085.1:29437790-29447539 GCF_002288905.1 Enhydra lutris kenyoni | reverse complement strand
AAAAGCACCTTCCACAAATTTCTGTGCCTGAAACTTTCTCATCACACTCACCGTTGGAACCTCACCAGCCCAGACCCAGAGCGAGACAGGGGTGGGGGTCTCCCAGCCTTTGTAGGGAAGCTGTTCTCACTTGCCTTCTTTAGAGGAGTGCAGTAGAGGCGATTAGAAGTCCCTGGAAGAGGTCAGCATCCAGCTCCTTGGGACGAGCCCCGTACCTCACCCCACATTGCTATCCAAGTGCTCAGAGCCAGGAATCATGGAGGCTCCAGTCAGACCCTCCCCTCCCCCACACCATATTCCAGATTCTGAACTGGGAAGAGTAGGCAGCTCAGAGTATATGGCAAATAGAGGTACGACAGAGGGGGGTGGAGAGTGGGAGGGGATTTCTTGGGGAAAAGCATCATACCCTTCTTGGAAACAGGGTTTCATGGTTGCAAGGTTCAGAAGGGAGAGCTGCTTGGAGTTCAGATGACTGCTACTAATGATCATGGTGTCTAATGTGCAAGTAATGCCTTAGAGTTTTGAAACCACTGTTCATCCTCAGCTTCATTCAGGTCTCGTAGCAGCACCGTTGTTAAACTCACATTTGACCACTTACTGCACACCAAGCACCGTGCTAAGAAACTTACATGGATTATCTCCTGTAATTCTCTCAACAATTGTTCACCATTTCACGGATGAGAAAACTGAAGCTCGGCCAATTTAATTAAGTTTCCCAGGGCCACAGAACTAGGAAGAGCAGGGATTCCAATGCCGAAGTGGGCAGAAGGCAAACTCCTGTACCCTAGCCCATCTCTGGATCCTTCCAGTGCCCTGTGGTCCTTATGCTTGCGCGAAAGCAGAAATTCTAATCACACTCTGGTTTCTGGGGTGGGCCAATCCAGCTGTTCCAAGTGTCACCTCACGCTCCTCCCTTTCTTCCTGCAGGACTGTTTTGGAAGGATGACATCCCTCAAAATGTGAAGACCCAGAAGATGGAGTACATGCCCAGGCTCCATGCCTCAGAGACCTGCCTGAGAGAGGGGTAGACAGCCTTTTCCACCAAAACCACCACGCCGAGGTGTGTGAGACCTGCGGTCTGTCCACACTGCATGTGACTGATAGAACGACTGGGAAGGGAAGGAGTGTCAGGGCTGCAGGTAGGAGGCATCAGAAGTCCAGTGAATAGAATGGAGAGAGCACCTGTCTGATTTCCGCCTGAAGCAATCCCATGATACTGGTGTTGTCTGCGAAGGGTGGGGATTGGGTCACATGGCCACTGCTTGGTTATTCCCTGATTTAGTCTTTGTCTTCTAGGGGCAAGTGCAAAGAGAAATTCTGACTGTTGTTCCCTAAGGTGAGGGGCCCTCAGAAATTTAGAAATTCTTCATTTGGATCCCATCTCTTTTCCTCTGGGCCTTTTCACCATTTCCTCTTCACCTTTGACTCCTGCCTTCCTTTCCCTCAGAGCCCACTGATCAAGGTGAACAAGGAACAATGCTTGGACTAGGAAATGGTTTCAGAGTTCCAGAACCAAGAGATGAGCACCGCAGGTGAGGGCCTGGCTTTGTCTAGGAAGGCTGAGCCTACCAAGGGCCTGTTTATAGAGGGAGGCAGGGTAAAGGAGGGAATAGACGTTGGTTGATAAGGGATGACAAGACTTCACTGAGGCTGATGGAGAACCTTCTGGAAGAGAGGGCCTGGAGAATGGAAAAGAACAGAGCTTTCTGTACAGAGCCAGCCCAATCCTGGTTCTGGCGCTGCCCAGCTATGACCTTGGACACCTTCCCTAGGCTCTTCATGTCCCTTCTTCCACATCTGTAAAATGGGAATGGTAATAAAGGCGACCCCTTGGTGTTGCTGTGTGGATTAAAGACAATATACGAACAACGCCAGTGGTTGCTGGATTGAGGGGAAATCCTCCCTTTCCCCACCGGAGGGCATCCCCACTTTCTCACAGAACTTTCCAGATTTCCCCCAGCTGAGGGGTGCAGGGACTGGAGGGCCTCCAGTGTCCTCTTAAGTAAGACCCAGCACAGGCACAGAGCTTAAAGGGCCCACAGAAATCTACTTTGGAGGTTTTACAACTTAAAAAATAATATGGGCTCTCTGTCTTTCTAAGAAAATTTTGAGTATGACATGACCCTAAGCTTTTCCTTGCCCATGCATCCATCCAACCATCCATCCCTATGTATCTATGTAAATTTCTCTTTCCCTATACACACACATACATACATACATACAGAGATACCTCTATATATAAATCTAAAGCTACGGTCCTTAAACGGGACAGGAGTACTCAGAACCCCTCACATCCAGCCTCCCCTTTGCTCTTCTCTGTGGTGTGAAAGAAGTCACCTGGGGAAAAAGCTCTCAGGCATCCCTTTGGACACTTGAGCTCTCGGGAGCCCAGGAAGAAAACTACTCACCTCTTGGTTGTCATCCATCTTTCCAGCTGAGAACCTGAGTGGGCAGGCCTGGAGCCCGGCCAGACCTGGTCTCCTGACCCCACCTTCCCCCCCACCCCAGCCCCACCCTTTGTCTCCAGGGCCCCCAGTAGAGGGTGGGCTGCTTCGCACATGCGCACATCCGACTTCTCCACACTAATGAAAGCCTGAGGAGGTGACATTTGGACTTTGACCTAGGGGACACAAGGAAGCAGCCCCAGGAAGATCTGGCAGAAGAATCCCTAAGTCAGAGAGGGTGACCAGTACAATTGCCCCTGGGCAAGATTGCAGGCTTCTTTGGAGAACAAACAGCAAGACAAGCAAGAGCAATGTGATAAATATTTTATAAAGATACAGTCATGTTGGGGCGCCTGGGCGGCTCAGTTGTTAAGCCTCTGCCTTTGGCTCCCGTCATGATTCCAGAGTCCTGGGATGGAGCCCCGCATTGGGCTCCCTGCTTGGCAGGAAGTCTGCTTCTCCCTCTCCCACTCCCCCTGCATGTGTTCCCTCTTGGTGTCTCTCTCTCTCTGTCAAATAAATAAATAAAATCTTTTTTAAAAAAGATTTTATTTATTTAATTGACAGAGAAAGATCACAAGTAGGCAGAGAGGCAGGCAGAGAGAGGGGGGTGGGAAACAGGCTCCCCGCTGAGCAGAGAGCCTGATGCGGGGCTTGATCCCAGGACCCTGAGATCATGACCTGAGCTGAAGGCAGAGGCTTAACCCACTGAACCACCCAGGCACCGCTAAATAAATAAAATCCTAAAGAAAAAAAAAAAAAAAGATACAGGGATGCTGCTGGAAGATGGATTATGAAACAGATAAGAGTAGAACCAAGTAAACTGTTTGGGGCTACCGAGTTGTCCAGGCGGTACCCTGGACTAAGGTCGAGGCAGCGTGGCTGGAAAGCTCTGAGCTGGACTCCACCCAGAGGCAGCCTGCCCCTCAGAGGCGCTCCAGCCTTTTACCTCTTTCAAAGAAACTGGTCCTCCTCTGTGTCACCATGGCAGCCAGGCCTCCTTAGCTTGGATTGGTTGCTGGGCCACATCGTTGGTCCTGTGACTGACCCCGCGATGGGGACCGGTTGCCATGGTTCTACCAAGTGTGCAAACAAGGAGCTGCCATTCTCCAGGCCCGGGGTACCAAAGAGCTCTGTGTTTCATGGAAAATCCCTGGAAGGAGATAAGATTAAAGATGGGGACCGGGAAAGGCCTGTGGTCTGAGAGCACCAGAGTCCCTTGTCTCAGACCTTATTCACATCAAGACTGCCATGAAGACCTGCTCTGAATTTGGTGGGGAGGGGTGGGGAACGGAGTTGCAATCCCTGCCTCAGAGCATTCATTGAAAATTCCTTGTTTCTTCCCATTTTAGACTGGCTTTGAGCCATTCCCTAGTCTGAGTCATGAGTCACGAGTCACAACCTCACAGCTGATTGAGGCCTAAGGGGAGGCTTCCCATCCCCCACACCGTCTTGGTGCTTTCAAGAAGGACAGTTTCAGGGGCACCTGGGTGGCTCAGATGGTTGGGCGTCTGCCTTTAGCTTGGGTCACGGTCTCCAGGTCCTGGGATCGAGCTCCATGTCAGGCTCCCAGCTCAGTGGGGAGTCTGCTTCGCCCTCTCCCTCTGCCTCTCCCCTCGCTTGTGCTGTATTTCTGTGTCTCTCTCAGATGAATAAATAAAATCTTTTTTAAAAAATTTATTTATTTAACAGTTAGATCACAAGGCAGAGAGGCAGGCAGAAATAGGGGGAAGCAGGCTCCCTGCTGAGCAGAGAGCCAGATGCAGGGCTCGATCCCAGGACCCTGGGATTATGACCTGAGCCGAAGGCAGAGGCTTCAACCCACTGAGCCACTCAGGCGCCCCATAAAATCTTTTTTTTTTACAAGGACAACTTCAGTCTGACCCAAATTTGGATCATTAAAGCCTATTTTCAAGCAAACTCTACAGACTTGTCTGGAGCCAGGATGGGTAGGGTTTGGAACAGACTGGAGCCTCCTGCCTGGGTTCTGGTCCCTCCTCCCCTCACAGATCATTTCTAAGGCAGATGAAAGGCAAGATGGAATCACAGCTGGACGGGCAGCCATCCCCACCCACAGTGTCTTCTTGGTCTCTCTTCCATCTACATCCTTCCAGACGTAGGGTTTAGCAGGCCTGGAACCTTGCTCTGCCTTTGAGGTTCATGGTACCCTCTGAGCATTAGGATCCCCTACAGAGCAGTCATGCCAATCTCAAGCCCAAGAACCCACACAGAGAATTCTGTGACTACAAGATTTGCACGTTTAACATTCTGATACCTGTGGTCACTTTGCTGCTGGGAGAAGGGGACTGGCCACCACTGCTCAATCCCACTAAACCCTGGGCATCCCATGCCTCAAGCTTAATATATCTCAAACCACTTAACTCCTTTGATCCTCAGAAACAGGAGCAATTGGGAAAGTCCCAAGCCTACTGTCTGTTCAGGCTGTTGTAACAAAATACAATAGAAATTTATTTCTCATGGTTCTAGAGGTTGGGAAGCCAGTATGAGGCTCTGGCAGAATTGGTGTCTGGTGGGGACCTGCTTTCTGGCTCATAGATGGTGCTTTTTCACTGAGTCCTCGCATGGAGGAAGGGACAACAGATCACTCTGGGATCTTTTTTCTATAAGGGCACTAATTCCATTCATGAGGGGTCCACCCTTAGGCCCTAATCACCTCACAAGGGCTCCACTTGCAAATGCTATCTTATCACTTTGAGGGTTAGGATTTCAACATATGAATTTTGGGGGGATGCAAATATTCAGACCATCACACCTACCTACTTATAGACCCCAGGGAAATTAAGAGACACTACTCTGATAATACAGGCTTCACCATGTTGCCAGTGCTAACCCCTGCATCTGTGCATCTAAGGACACAGCTAAGCATAATGTTCAATTCATTGCATTGGTCTACATCTGGTTTTTATTAGTTAGGTTGACCCCTACCATCTAGCCTACTTTTCCTGATCATACGTTCACTGTATGATCTCTGTGGTCTCTGGCCACCATGACACATGGTTCCTGCCTCAAGGCAACTGAAGCTTAGAGAAGGAAGATATACATACAACATATATTCCCCAGCCCATCTCTGAGTTCCCCTGTAGCTTCAGGGAGACCGTGTCTGTACGTGCCAACAGCTTCCCATCTCAAGCTAGGACTCTGCATCTTGTCCTGTGAGTTTTCTGGAATGCCAGGGATCTTGCCTACCCATGCTCAAGACAGCTCTGAGGTGTCTGGGACTCCACACCCCCAGAGGCAGCTCTAAACCAGTTAAGGACCAAGTTTAGTGGATAAAAATTCCAGCAGATCCGTCCCCAGCAGGGAAAATCTAAGACAAGTTCTGCACAGATCCCCAGGGGTCCCCAGTAGGGTTTATTCCCAGTTGCCCATGGTGATGGTTAATTTTATATGTCAGTGTGATGGGGTGAAGGGATGCCCAGATAGATGGTAAAACATTATATCTGAGTATGTCTGTGCAGATGTTTCTGGAAGAGATCAGCATTCGAATTAGTAGGCTGAGTACAGAAGATGTCTTCACTCATGCTGTGGGTATCAGCCAGTCCTTCAAGGGCCCAAACAGAACAAAAAGGTGGAGGAAGGGTGACTACATTCTCTGCTTGAGCTGGGATGTCCATCGCCTCCTGCCCCTGGACATCGTACTTCTGGTTTTCGGTCCTTTGGACTCAGGTTGGAACTTTTATCATCATCAGCTCCCCTGGTTCTCGGGTCTTAGGACACAGCTTTCCTGACTCTCTGCCTGTGGACTGCAAACCATGGGATTTTTCAACTTCCATCATCGTGTGCACCCTTTATGTCTTCACTTGGGGTTATTGAAACACTTTTCCGTATTTGATTTTAATACATCAATTATGTTTTTAATTATCTTCCTATACTTTTTAAGTGGTTGCTCTAGGCATCTGAGTATACACATTTAACTTTCCACTTGCTGTTTTATGGGTCAGTAGAGCGTGCAACTCTTGATCTCAGGGTTGGGAGTTTTAGCCCCATGTTGGGTATAAAGATTACCTAAAAATAAAATCTTAAAAAAAATCACTGTTTTACCATATTAAGTGGAATGCAGAGGTCTTACCAGCATACGTTCCTTCCCTCTTCCCCATTTATGTCATAGCTGTCGACTAAAATCAATTACATCTACATTCATTGGAAACTCTGTCAGACAATGTCAGATCCATCAAATGCACTGTAAGTAATTCAAAAAGGGGAGGAATAGCCTATAATGTTTACACAGATAGTTCCTATTTCTATTACTTTCTCCATTCTTGATGTTCTAGGTTTCCTTCTGATATCATTTCCCTTTTATCTGAAGAGCTTCCCTTAGCAATTCATTTAGAACAAGTCTGCTGGATACAAAATAGTTTTCCTCCATCTTTGTTTCACCTTCGTTCCTGAAGTATATTTTACTGGATGTAGAATGCTGCCTTGACAGCTCTTTTCTTTCACCACTTTAAAAATGTTATTTTATTTCCTTCTGGTCGTCATGGTTCATCATGAAAAATCCACAGTTATTTGGATTATTGTTTTCCTGTAAGTGATACGTTGTTTTTCTCTGGCTATTTTCAAGATTTTATCTTTGATTTAGTTTTTAGAAGCTTGATTATGATGCATCAGGGCATGGATATCTTCAAGTTTCTCCTGTTTGTGTAACCAGACCCAAGTTCATCTGCCTGACACAAGGTGAAGGCCAGTCACTGAGACATTGAGTATGCAGCAAGGAGAAGGCTTATTCAAGAGTGACCCAAGTGAGGAGACTGAAGAGCAAGCATCAAATTTGCCTCCCCAAAGAGGGAGAGTCAAGGATTTTTAAAGGCAAGCAGAAAAGCATCTGGATAATGGAGAAAGAAGCTTTGTGACCCCAAAATAAAGGAACTTAGAGAGTATTATACAAAGCAAGATAAATTAGTCAGAGACAGACAAATACCATACGATTTCACTCACATGTGGGATTTAAGAAATAAAACAGATGAACATAGAGGGGGGAGAAAAAAGAGAAGCAAATAAGAAAACAGACTCTTAACTATAGACAAACTGAGGGTGGCTGGAGGGGTGGTGGGTAGGGGGATGGGCTAAATGGGTGATGGGTATTCAGGAGGGCACTTGTGATGAGCATTGGGTGTTGTATATAAGTGCTAAATCATTAAATTCTACACCTGAAACTAATACTACACTGTACATTAATGAATTTAAATAAAAACTTGAAAAAAAATAAAGGCAGTTACATTTCATTTTGATTTTTCATTTCAAAGAGGTGGCCTTTGGTCCTGACTGGTTCAGGCCAGCTTCTTCCTGAAACCTTGGGTCTCTGCAAAACTAAGTCAACACCTGTTGTTATCATGGTGTTGGGCAAGGATATTATCTTATAGAAATGGGATGGTGGACAGCAGTCTCAGAACAAGCAGATTCCAGTGAAAACATTGCAGCTGTGCTTAGCTGCCCCATTAGCCCTTTGGTTGCTGGTTCCACTTGGAGTTCACTGAAGTATTGGATCCGTAGATTTCTGTCTTTTGACAAATTTGGGAAGTCTTCAGGCATTATTTCTTCAAATATTTTTAATGAACTACCCCCTTTTCTCCTCTTCTTTGGGACTCCAGTGACATGCTTGTTAGACTTGTAGCATTGTTCCACAGGTCCCTGAGGCTGTTTACTTTTTTGCCCAATGTCTTTCTCTCTGTTGTTCTGATTGGATCACTTATTCAATCTTCAAGTTGACTGATACTTTCTTCTGTATTCCTATTCTGTTACTGAGCAGTAAGTTTTTTATTTTAGTTATTGTATTTTGGGTTCTAAAATAGCAGAATGAGTGAATGAGTGAATGAATGAATGAATAAAATAGCACATTAGAGGAACAAACAGAACGGCCAGTGGTAGGAAAGGCAGTTGGAGAAGTAAGCCCAGAACTGGCTATTTGGGGCCTTGCAGTTGGTAGCAAAGAGTCTAGATTTTATACAAAGGGCAGAGTAAAATCACTAGGGATTTTAAGGAAATGAACAGAATGATGCGATGTACAGTTTTAAAAGACCACCCTAGGGGTGCCTGGGGGGCTCAGTCGGTTAAGCATCTCCTTTGGCTCAGGTCACGATCCCACAAACCTGGGACCAAGCCCCAGATTGGGCTCCTTGCTCAGGAGGGAGTCGGCTTCTCCCTCTCTCTCTGCCTGCTGTTCACCTTGCTTGTACTCTCTCTTCCTGTCAAATAAATAAAATTAAAAAAAATAATAAAAGACCACCTTAGCACTGCTGGACAATGTATTGATAGAGGGCCATAATGGAACAGAGGGGACTATGAGGAAGTATTTTTTTGGCCTAGGGGACATTGTGATAGCTTGGACTGGGCAATCAGAGCTGGGTACTTCCAGCTGACCAAGCACTCTACCCAGTGACAGCCTGAACCTCAGCATGGAGTCCAGACCCTCATGCTCTCCAAGGAAACATCTTCTGTCTCCCATCACCATGGCAACTGTGCTTCATCTGCTGGGATTGGCTGCTGTGATGACATCAGCAGCACTAAATGACTCATCCCTACAGTGAAGACTAGTTGCCATGGTACTAAAAGTATACATAAAAGAATCCACCCCTTTTCCCCAAGTCGAGGTCCTTGACTAGCTCTAAAACTGTGAGGACATCAGGGGAGGGAAGAGAAGATCAGATACGGGACCCACGTGTAGTAGCTGTCAGGCAGTCCCTGAGTCACTATGCTTCAGGACGGGCCCAAATCAGGACTGCTATTAGAGCCCATTATTTATTGGGGGAGAGGTAGTTTATGTTGTAGGTGGAAAGTCCTCCAGCACATATACACACAAATTCCAAATCCCATGTTTCCTTACACTTCAGAACTTTATAAACTGTCTCCTTCTCTGACCAGATCTTTTTTTTTTTTAAAGATTTTTATTTATTTATTTGACAGATAGAGATCACAAGTAGGCAGAGAGAGGAGGAAGCAGGCTCCCCACTGAGCAGAGAGCCCCATGCGGGGCCTGATCCCAGGACCCTGAGATCATGACCTGAGCTGAAGGCAGAAGCTTTAACCCACTGAACCACCCAGGTGCCCCAAATCTTTGTAGACTGAGGCATCCCTATCCCCCACCTCCTCCATCGTCATCTAGAAGGGAAGTTCTAGGACAACCTGCTTTTGGATTTTTTTTTTCATTTGACAGACAGAGATCACAAGTAGGCAGAGAGGCAGGCAGAGAGAGAGAAGGGGAAGCAGGCTCCCCGCTGAGCAGAGAGCCTGATGCGGGACTTGATCCCAGGACCCTGAGATCATGACCCGAGCTGAAGGCAGAGGCTT
>NW_019154085.1:29401897-29437690 GCF_002288905.1 Enhydra lutris kenyoni | reverse complement strand
GGTCATGATCTCAGGGTCCTGGGATCATGACCTGAGCTGAAGGCAGAAGCTTTAACCCACTGAACCACCCAGGTGCCCCAAATCTTTGTAGACTGAGGCATCCCTATCCCCCACCTCCTCCATCGTCATCTAGAAGGGAAGTTCTAGGACAACCTGCTTTTGGATTTTTTTTTTCATTTGACAGACAGAGATCACAAGTAGGCAGAGAGGCAGGCAGAGAGAGAGAAGGGGAAGCAGGCTCCCCGCTGAGCAGAGAGCCTGATGCGGGACTTGATCCCAGGACCCTGAGATCATGACCCGAGCTGAAGGCAGAGGCTTAGCCCACTGAGCCACCCAGGTGCCCCTGCTTCTGGATTTTTAAAGCGGGTTTTTATCAAAACTCTTTCTATGGGCTTGTCTGGTGGCAGGACAGGTGGGCTCCAACCAGAGCTTCTGATGTAAAATATGTAGGGCCAGAACAGTGAAGACATTTGGGGTCGTGATGGTGCAGATGGTAGCCTGTCTTCTGATCCTTTTCTCCTTCCAGACATCATTCAATCACGTGAATGCAAGGCAGGGTGGAACCACAGCTGAACTGCCATGTTTCCTCACCCACTCCTCCTACCCCACCACACTTTCTGGTCATCTTTTTCCTTGTAGGAAAGGGAATTCTTCCCTTTGAACTCCAGGCCCAATAGGCCTCAGAACCTGCTTGGTCTTCTGAGGTGATTACTTCCAATGTTAAGATGTCCTCTGACGAATAGCAAAAAGAAGAGCCGTATCGATGCGAGCATAAGTTATTATTGTGTTAGCTACTTCCCTCGGCAGTTTGAAATCTTAGAAGGGAGAGAGAAGCAGTGCCATTTCTGCTCAACTACCCCAAACCCGGTATGCTCCTTTTTCCTTTCTGAATCAAAGTAGATTCAGACCCATTTGCTCTTAGGCCTCAAATTATTTCTGTAAACAATTTTCAAACATATAACACAAGTCAGTGATAATCAGATAAAACTCCAGTTCCTGGTGTGACAAAGCAGCTTGTGTTATTCTCCTTCCAACATTGAATATATATGCCCTAGTCAAAATATAAAAATAACTATTTGAAAGCATGGAGACCACCCAAAAGCAAGAAAAGTTAGAGGGAATATAGTCCTTGAAAAAAAGGAAGTCCACAGGTGAGTCCTACATTTCACAGGCTCTCCTAAGGACACCTCACAGTTTCCTGTAGCACGTGGGGAAACAGAGCTCAGGCAGAAAGTGGCCATCTGACTACCCTCAGAAACACAGGTTGGAACACAGTTGCCAGAGCAACTGGAAATTGAGGAGGAAATCTGGGAAATGAGTGAGCTACAGAGAGGTGAACCCATAATTCACATACGAATTTCCCTCAAATACTTAACTACCTTTTATTTATTTATTTTTAAAGATTTTGTTTGTTTGTGAGAGAGAGAATGAGAGAAGGAGGGGGAGTTGTGGAGGCTCAATCCAAGCACCCTGGGATCATGACCCAAGCCAAAGGCAGAGGCTTACTTAACCCAGTGAGCCAGCCAGGTGCCCCCCGTTCTGGAGTCTTAAGTGAAGAATCATTTTCTTGCCATTTTCAACTTCCAGATGCTGTTTGCATTCCTTGGCTTGTAGCCTCTTCTTGGCATCTCTCCAACTTCTTCTAATGTCCCATCTCCTACTACTGTCTCTGACTCTTCTACTTTTCTCTTATAAAGACCATCGTGATTGCATGGCATATACCTGGAAAATCCAGGCTAATCTTTTCCGAGGTTAATCAACTTCTAAGAGTAATCACACTGCAAAGTCTCTTTTACCATATAAAGTAACATATTCTTAGGTTCCAGGGACTCCGACATGGACATCTTTAGGCGCCATTATTCAGCCCACCACAGATGTCTGATATTGTGGTTATGTAGGAAACTATTGTTTGTTCTAAGAGAGACATATTGAATTATATAGGAGCGAAACGTCATGATGTCTGTAAGTTACTTTTAAATACTTCAAAAGGAAAAAGCAATTCTGACAAAATCTTAATAACTGTTAAGTCTAGATGATACATATATAAGTGTTCCATTAGATTCTTCTCTTTTTTAATATTTGAGAATTTTCATAATAAATTTGTTAAGCTTAATGAAAAAAAAAAAAGCATTGCGGGGTGCTTGGCCGGCTCAGTAGGTAGAGCATGTGACTCTTGATCTTGAGGTCATGAGTTTGAGCCCCACATTGGGGGTAGAGATTACTTAAAAATTTTTTTAATGTAAAAAACAATGTTGAAGTGCCAGTCTATGGTTTAGAAAGCTCACACACTAGCCTATAACTAAACAAGAATGGACGCAAAAGATCAGTTAGCTTGTTCGCTAATTATCAGAGTACAGTGAACCAAGACGATGGTAGTGGATGTGGAGAGAAGTGGATGGAGGTGCGATATATTTTGCAGGTTGAACTCATGTATGTTGAAGATTTTTAAAAGGTGAGGGTAAAGTAAGCATCAAGGATAATAAAAACAGACTAATTACATTGAGTGTCTACTTTCCAGGAACTATTCATATTTAATCCTCATAACAAGCTTATGAGGAAGGTACCATGCACACCCACATCTTACTTGGAATCCCTTTGTACAACTTTGGGACTGGGAGTAGAGGCAGTGGTCCTTGGGACCTGGGTAAAGAAGCGGGCACCTGGGGGTGAGTTGGGATGGCTCTGTGGGTGGTAAAGGGAAGGAGGAGTTGGCTACACTTCCTCAGCGGCAGGGACCAACCGCGATTGGCCAAGCTGCCAAAGGAGGGTTGTGCAGATCCAGCCACGTTGCGGGTGGGAAACTACAGTCCCGCTCAGCCTCTCCAGCTGCTGTCTCAACTTTCTCTGAGATTTAGGAGAGGGGACGAGCGTGCGGAGCTGGGGAGGATGCAGCACCTGCTGTACTCTAGAGGATGGGGTGGGGGAGCTCTGGCTGCTCCACTGCTTCCTGCTTCTGAATAGCCGCCCAGGGGGCTGCAGCAACATTAGTGGCCACCCGGGGGTTAGGGAAGGGGCGGTGCGGGCAGGCCAGAGAGGTCTCCTGAGAGAAGTGGGTGAGGGGGCCTCAAGGTTAGGAACTCAGGAGGAAAAGGATATGTTGGGGAGCACGAAAAGAGATAAATATAGAGAGCGTCTTGTAGAAAGAGACGCGAGCTTGAGGTTGGGCTCCGCATATGGGATTGGACTTAAGAGAAGCGACCTCAGGGGAAGATTGTGGATCCAGTAGGAGGATGGAAAGACGAGTGGGCGGAGGGAAGTAAGCCCGTCTATGCCACCATAGGAGAAGTAAGACGCACCGAGGGGCCAAGGAAGAGGTGACTAGGGCTGAGGGATAGGAAGGGGACCTGGACTTCTGGACGATAGGAACAGGGATGCACGGGTACCGGGTCCTGGCTCCAGACAGAGAGCTGGGCAGAGAAACGAGCTAGGATTTCATCAAAAGCCTTCAGAGCCTGGTATTTGCTCTCTGATTTCTGATAGAAAGGGGATTGTTAAACTAGGGTAAAAGAGAATAGAGGGGGTAAGAATCCATCCTTCCTCTCCCTCCACTCTGAGCCTTCGGGGTAGACCAGCGCTGACTCAGGTCTGAGCGGCCAGAGACCGCCTCCAGCGCCAGGCGTGTGGGGAAGAGCGCGCAAACTCCTAGTCTGACGCCAACTTTCTCCGCCCGATTCTTGGGTTTAGAGGCCAGGGCAGAGGGCTCGCGAAGAACTGTGGGAGGAGACCTGGTAGCAGATGACAGGAGAGATGTGTGTGTGGCGGGGTAAGGGGACGTTCCTGTAGGGATGCCTCGCCTTCTCTGCCGCCCAGACGCCTCTTAAGCCAGGCTTCCGTCACTCCCTCAGCACCACGGACAGCGCCAACCTCCCTGTGGGTCTCCCAGAGGGTGTCCAGGTCACCACTTTCCCTATCAGTCCTGGAGCGATGCCTCAGACAACAATCTCCCCTTCCAGAAGAAGCTCTTTTCTTTCTCATGAGGGTGCTAGAGGCTCTGCTCCTTCCGAAAAACAGGAAATTGGTATGGGAATCCATTTGACTTCGGAGGACCATTCCCTTTTCTTAACATGTGTCCACAATGACTTATGGTAATTCCACTACATAAAAACTGGACTCTATGCCAATTCTACCCCATCTACTTGGATTAATGAAGGTGTTATAGCTTTAGGGATTATCCTCCCCCACACTCTGTCATTCCCCTATGCACAGTTAGATAAACTGGCTTTCAGGACAAAGATCCAGACACACAAACCCTATACATACAAATACTTTCTTCCTCAAAGGATTCCAGGCCTCCTTTCTAATCCCCTCCAGGCACCCAAGGCTTTGAGATGCAGTTTACCTGCTTCCCATGCCCCATTTGTTTGCCTGATTATCCTTTCCATGTTTATAGCTTCCTGAGTCTCTGTTCACTTCATCCCCCACAGGCTGCTCATTGCTCGTAAGCATGGTTCTTATCTGGAAGATGGCATCAAAGGTGAATGCGATTCTGAAGAACAGGGTGGGTGGTGATGGGAGAAGGAAAAAATGAAAAGAAGGACTTGAGAGGAAGAAGGGGTCTGGTGAGGCAGGCAGAGACCAGGAAACACAGGAGTGATAGTGGAAGAAAGCTGCTTTTCTTCAGCTGGGATCTGAAAGGCTTCTGGCCAAGTTCCTTGCTGATTTCACCATTCCGACTCTTAGATGGTCAGGGTCAAGTGGGAGTGGGGCAGCTCTGGCCCCTCCAAGGGTTTGCCACTCCAGTCTTCCAGCACTTAAAAGTTGTACTCCAGCAGATTGTGTCCCAAGGTGGGTAAGAGCTGGGGAAGAGAGTCTGGGACATGATCAGAAAGGTTGGGTGAGTGAGGGGCTGTTTGATCTGAGGATGAGCTTTCTTCCCCAGATGTCTCTACTTGAAACTTTCCTGTCATGCTCACCTCATGGAGAAGGGGGTATGACTGGAATGGGGAGTGGAGTTGGATGGGTAGGCTGTTTGCCCTTGAACACCCTGGAGGAGCCCAGCAGAGACTTCTAGAAGAAACCCCTGGAAGGGGCGCCTGGTGGCTTAGTAGGCTGGACCCTCTGCCTTCAGCTCAGGTCATGATCCCAGGGTCCTGGGATCGAGCCCTGCATCGGGCTCTCTGCTCAGTGGTGAGCCTGTTTCTCCCTCTCTCTCTGCCTGCCTCTCTGCCTACTTGTGTTCTGTCTGTCAAATAAATAAATAAAATCTTAAAAAAAAAAAAAAGAAAGAAAGAAACCCCTGGAAGAGGCCAGCATCCAATTCCTTCTGATGAGTCCCAACCCCCGTGGTATCTGAGCTTTTTCATAGACAGCAATCCTTAGGTTCTCAGGAACACACATATGCACCCCTCAGCCTCTGAGAAGGAAGCAGAGCAAACGGCATAACAAGTGGACAGGAGGAATGAAAGGGAATGAAAAGTCCCTTGGAAACAGATGACTGACCTGCCTTAGTGTAGAATTTCATGGATGGGGGAAGGGTCAGAAAGGAAATCTACCTTGAGTTCATATTACTGTTACTACTACTGATGTCTAATATATGTGTAATGACTTAGAGCAGTGGTTCTCACAGAGTATCTCAGGACCAGCAGCATCAGCATCAGCATCACCAGAGAACTTGTTAGAAATGCTCATTCTTGAGCTTCACCCCAGACTTATTGAATCAAAAACTCTGGGGGTGAGGAACAGTAATTTGTGGGATTTTTGGTTTTTAAAGATTTGAGAGAGAGAAAGAGAGCATGAGTAGGGTGGGGGCGGGAGAGAGGTTGAGGGAGAAGCAGACTCCCCACTGGGCAGGGCGCCCAACTCAGGGCTCCATCCCAGGACCCTGAGATCATGACTTGAGCTGAAAGCAGACACTTAACCGACTGAGCCTCCCAGGTACCCCTAATTTGTTGGAATTGGAAATTCCAGAATTTGGAAATTCTGATTCACACTAAAGTTTAGGAATCACTGCCTAGTTTTCTAAGCATGTACACAACAAATCTCATTTAGTCCTCACAATAGCACCAAATGAATCAGCAAACAGAATACAATCCTAGTTGAAGGTTTACTATACACCAGACTCTATGCTAAGCAATTTTATACACCAGCTCATTTAGTTCTCTGCACAAGTTGTGATTCTTTATCTACTTGAGGAAGAGAGGGATTGCTGGTCTCACTCTGGCTCCTGGAGTGGACCAGTCAGTGTGTCCTAGGTGTCAATTCACCACATCTTTTTACCCTGCAGGTTTGTTCTGGAAGGATGACATTATCCAGGATATGATGACCCAGAAGAACAGCAGCAGACTCCACCCCACAGATCCATGTCTGAGGCAGGGGCAGGCAGCATTTCCCACGAAAACCACTGGAATAAGGTTCGTGAGACTTATGGTTGGTCCATACTGTATAGCAGACAGAAAGCAGGGAGGGAACTGATGTTAAAACTGCCATCAGGACTATGAGAATGATCTATGAGAGGTTCTGTCTGGGACCCATGAAAAACAAATCCATTAGCTATTAGTGATATCTGCAAAGGGAGAGGAGATGGGTGTTAGCAAGTTTAGCTTCCGTCTGTCATTCCTGCATCTTTAGGGGCAAGCAAGAGGAGAAACTTCGACTCCTATTCCCCAAGGTAAGACTTATGTGTCTCCTCTATATTTTTCAATCCCTGACTTTGGGTCCTATTCCTTTCCCTTCTGGAGCCCTGTCATCCTTTTCTGCCTTATTCTTGACTCCTGGCTTCCCACCTCCCAGACCTCAATGGCCAAAGTGAAGAGAGAGCAGTGCTTTACCACCAAAGTGGATTTGAAGACCTTTCAATGAGAGGTTGCCAACCCTGTTGAGGTAAAGAGTTTACTTTTTCTCCAGTGGTTGGAATTACCAACAATGTGTTTACATGAGGGAGGCCCCTATGAAGAAGGGAATGGATATTGAGGTGTGAACAGATAAGCTGAAGGAAAGTTCTTTCCTTTCCCAATCAAAGGGTATCCCATCTTCCTTCTCCCTCACAGAAGCACCTATGGGTATCAGTACAAGAAGTTGGGAGGGCAGATGCTAGGAGCCTCTAAGGATGAGATGATCTAAAGATTGTGCATAGACATTGAGTCTCAAATAGGCATGGAAAATTGCCAAATCTCAATTAGGCATTGAAAGTTGCCAAATTAAAAAAAATTAAATTAAAAGTCCTTCTGTCTCCATATACTCCTTTGCATATAGCAAGGGATAGGAAGGTTCCTTTGGATCAATGGGAGAGGTAGCCCAGAGGCCTTCATATTCAGCACTCCCTCCTCTCTTTGCCCTACTCCATAACCTGGGCAATGTGACCTGGGCAAGGCTCTAGGTTATCTCCTTGAGATGCTTGAATGCTTCAGAATCTAGATTTAAAACCCCAATCTAGGGGTGCCTGGGTGGCTCAGTCAGTTAAGCATCCAACTTTTAATTTCAGCTCAGGTCATGATCTTAGGGTTATGAGATCAAGCTCTGAGTTGGGCTCCATGCTCAACACAAAGTCTGCTTGGGATTCTCCCTCTCCTTCTCCCTCTGCCCCTCCCCCTGCTCATGCTCTAAATAAATAAATAAATAAATAAATAAATAAAATCTTAAAAAAAAAAAACCACCCATCTAACACTCCCATCTATCTTTATAGATGAGACATGGCCTAGGCTTATCAAGGGACTCACTCAGAGCTGCACAGCAGGTTCATGGCAGAGCCAAGACTAGACCCAGGTCTCCTGATTCCTGGACCTTTTCCTTGCATAGCCCCTGCCCTTCCTCTCAGGGACTGCAGTGAGAATTGGGCTGTTCCAAAGGTCAGACTCCTCCACACTGCTGAAAGTCTTTTTGTTTGTGTGTTTGTTTGTTTGAACTAAGACCTAATTGCAAGAAGGTGGCAGCCAGAGGAAGGTATAAGGGATGGACATCCCAGGCAGAGGACACTACTGTGACAAATGGCCCGAGGCAGGTATACCATTCACTTTAAGGAACGGATGGAAAAGTCAGTGGCAGAAGATTAGGTTGGAAAATAGGCCCCAGAATGACTATTCAGGGGCTCATGGATCATAGTGAAAAGTTTGTATTTTAAGTGAACTTTCAAGGAAGGGGATTTCATAATGTGATACTGGATTTCAAAGGGCACCTCTCATGATATTGGGGTATAATATCTGTGAGAAGGGCAAGCTTGAAAATTGAGAGCCTGCAAGGAACCTGCACCTCAGGGGGCTTCCAGCCCCTCAGGCTCTCCTAGGAAACCTGTTCTCACTCCATCAAGTGACAGCTGGTCTTCCTAAGCCTGGATTGGTTGCTGGGTCGAGGCATTTAGAGCTAAGTGACAGACCCACTTGTGAGGGATGGTTGCCATGGTGTTTCTGTGAATGCAAACAAGGTGCTGCCATTCTTCTCCAGCCCAGAGCCCAAGGGAAAAGCATGGGAGGGAGGGTGAACTATTTGTGGGAGCCAAGGGGACAGACAATGGTTGGGCTGAGTCACTGTAGCTTACATAAATCAGGCTCTTATTGAAGCATTTTGTGAAGGAGAGTAGGTAAGGAAGGGGACCACCTCCCCATATACTGATTCCAATCCTTTGTTTCTTCTTGTTTTAGGGCTTCTTTGAGCCATCCCCCACTGTGGGCCAAAGTCTTGTTGCTGACTGAGACCTCAGTGTTGCTGACTGAGACCTCAGGTGCAGCCCCTCTGCCCCAGTGCCCTCCGGTCTACCCTCAAGAGGGGCGGTTCTAGGATGACCCTAATCTGGATCATTAAAGTGGACTTTCATGCAGACTCTTTCTGTGATTTGTCTTGAGGCAGGGTGGGTGTGGTTTGGACATGGCCAGAGCTCCTAACGTGAGAGAGTAAGAGTGGACCCGAACAGGTGTGCAGGAAAAAGACACAGCTCTTTGGTGCTGGTAGAAGGCTGGGTTTTGTCTTTGTAAGGACCTATTTTATATTTTTATATTTTAGCCAGAGGCTTCCATTGAGGTTAAACAATAACTTTGTTGTTTAACCCTAAAACTGTCCCTGCTCCCCTTCCCCCAGGGGACTTACTTAAAAACAAGTCCCAGAAACCAGCCTCAGGTAACAAAGCTCAAATACAAGGGTGGATCAGGCCAGGTGGAGACATCCGATCAGTGGGGGCGCATACTGTCTCCTAGCTACCAAGGTAATGGGCTAGTTCCTATGGCTACTGTGGGGTGAACTGTAATTCAATTAGCCACCTATGTGTGGCCAGGCCCAACCACATGGCCTTTGCTCTATAAAACTTAGTGTGGAAAGCAGGGAAGGGTCGCCCTCTCTTTCTAAGAGGTAACTGGCCCTGGCTGGCCAGTTTGATTCTTGATGCTTGGCGCGAAATAAAGCTTTGCTTGACTTTCGCTTTGTATCAGTCTCGCTCCTTTAATCACGGACCCATTATTCGGGCATAACAGTCTTGTCTTCCCTCCAGTGACCTGAAGTGGGGAAAGTGAGAGAAAGACCACAGCTGGGATGCAGCCTTCCCCACCCACACCTACCTGCACTGTGAGGTCCAGTTGCTTGCCCTTCCGTGTCTGACATGCCTGGACCCTACTGTTCTATGAGGGTCTTCCTGCCAGCCATCTCCCACTCATCCTCCTCCCAAGAATCAAGATGAAGTGCTGTAACTAAAGTGTACACACATTAAATATTTTGATGGCTGGGGCACCTGGGTGGTTCAGTGGGTTAAAGCCTCTGCCTTTGGCTCGGGTCATGATCCCAAGGTCCTGGGATCAAGCCCCATATCGGGCTCTCTGTTCAGTGGGGTGCCTGCTTCCTCCTTCTCTCTCTGCCTGCCTCTCTGCCTACTTGTGATCTCTGTCTGTCAAATAAAAAAATTTTTTTTGATGGCTCTTGCCAGTTTACTCCTGGTAGCTGAAAATCTGCAAGGGAGTAGGTAATCTGACCACCTGCACTCAGCCCAGCTGAATACCAGAATACCTTGTTTGCAGAGCTTTATACATCTTAAGTACTCTCACACTCACTGGATACTCAGTGTAAGCAAATGGGCAGAAATCAGATTTAGATTTCTCTAAGGAGTTATGGAGTTTTATGCCTACACTAATGATCAAGTAGTTATAAACCTAAGTTTACAGACTTTCCCAGCTATAAGATATATTTCAATAATAAATAATAACTATGAACTTCTCACAGTAAAAAATGTAAAAAGTGAATACAAGAAAAGATGTTTCCGAGAAGAAGATGGGATGAATTGCTCTACCTGCTATCAATACCCAGTAGGAAGCTGTAGTAATTAAGAAAGTGTGGTGGGGCACCTGGGTGGCTCAGTCGTTAAGCATCTGCCCTCTGCTCGGATCATGATCCTGGAGTTCTGGGATCAAGCCCCACACTGGGCTCCCTGCTTGGTGGGAAGCCTGCTTCTCCCTCTCCCACTTCCCCTGCTCATGCTCCCTCTCTTGCTGTCTCTCTCTCTATATATATCAAATAAATAAGTAATTAATCTTAAAAAAAAAGTGTGGTATTGAGGCACCTGGGTGGCTTGGTCGGTGGGCATCTGCCCTGGCTCAGGGCATGACCCTGGGGTCCTAGATCGAGCCCCACATGGAGACCACTGCTCAGCAGGGATCTGCTTCTCCCACTCCCTCTGCCCTTCACCCGATTCATGCTCTGTGTCTCTCTCAAATAAATAAATAAATAAAACAAAATCTTTAAAAAGAATAGATGATAATATAAGAATACCTTCATGTCCTAATGGTTAGAAAAGATTTCTTAAAGAGGAAATGAAAGTGCAAGAAATAAAGAAAAAGAAGGTACACTAAATAAAGAATACCTATAAACTCTAGGGGTGCCTGGGTGGCTCAGTTGGTTAAGGTTCTGACTTTTGATTTCGGCTCAAGTCATGATCTCAGGGTCGTGCAATTGAGCCCCACATTGAGCCCTGCATTGGGCTCCATGCTTGCCAGTAAGTCTGCTTGGGATTCTCTCTTCCCCTCTGCCCCTCCCCACACTTGTGTACACTCTTTCTCTCTAAAATAAATAAATAAATCTTTTTAAAAACGCATATATATAAACACAATTGAAATAAGACAGTTTTAAGATATATTATTATCTCTGCCATGTGAATACAAACTTCTTCCAGATATCTTCCCTGATAAGAATGGAAAAGAAAGAATTTTCTAAATCAGTGTTGTTCAGTAGAAATATAATTTATAATTATATATGTAACTTAAAATTTTCAAAAAATGTTCTAGTACTTACATTTTTTATTTTATTATTTTTATTATTTTTTAAAGATTTTTTTTATTCATTTGACAGAGAGAGATACAGCAACAGAGGGAACACAAGCAGGGGGAGTGGGAGAGGGAGAAGCGGGGTCCCCGAAGAGCAGGGAGTCCAATGCAGGGCTCGATCCCAAGACCCTAGGATCATGACCTGAGCCAAAGGCAGATGCTTAACAACTGAGACACCCAGGCGCCCCAACATATTTTAAAAGGTGAAAAAGAAACAAGGTTCCACCAAGTTTCCTTTTCTCTGTAAAAGTGCAGCTTAGAAAGATATTTTTTACTTTGCTATTGCACAGAAAATCACACTGGTCCATTATCTGTTGTGGTGGTGGTCATTTCTCTTTTTCTTTTTTTTTTTAAGATTTTTATTTATTGATTTGTGTGTGTGAGAGAGAGAGGGAGAGAGAGAGAGAGAGAACAAGTACAAGTGGGAGGAGTGGCAGTCAGAGAGAGAAGCAGGGTGCCCCTGAGCAAGGAGCCTAGGATCATGACCTGAGCTGGTGGCAGACATTTAACCGACTGAACCACTCAGACATCCCTGAGGCCATTTTTCTGTTTAAATAGGCCTTTATTACAAATTTGAAATCTAGGGAAGCTCTTTTTTCCTCTACCCAAAGAGTTCATAAATATAGTCATTGGAGCAAGTTCATCATTGAAAGTTAACATTTATGACTTGGTAAAAGATGATATCCATGGGCACCATGCAGCTTCTGATACACAGTGCAATCCTCAGTCACCATGCCAAGGCCAGCAAGTTTGCCTCACTGTCTAGAATTTATAGGTTAATTCCCACCCGTTACAGAAAAGGGTAAAGTTTATGTGGTCCAAAGGGGGGGAAACTATACCTAAAAGACATTCATGGATGAGTCCCCACATTTTCCATTTGAGGTAATATTGACTTTTCCTGTCCCACTCCCCCTTGGGATGGTTCCCCATGTGTATGACTTTTATTCTTGATCTCTTTTTGCCCAAAGGTGAGCAAAAACTTACTTTGATTATAGTATGATATTGGGAGGTAACCAGTGATATTTAAATTTGCTGGCTCATAAGTAATTGACTTTCTTTCTTTCTTTTATTTTTTTTAAAGATTTTATTTATTTATTTGACAGGCAGAGATCACAAGTAGGCAGAGTGGCAGGCAGAGAGAGAGGAGGGAGCAGGCTCCCCGCTTAGGAGAGAGGCCGATGCGGGACTCCATCCCAGGACCCAGAGATCATGACCTGAGCCGAAGGCAGAGGCCTTAACCCACCGAGCCACCCAGGCACCCCTCTTTTTTTTTTTTAAGATTTTATTTATTTCTTTGACAGAGATCACAAGTAGGCAGAGAGGCAGGCAGAGAGAGAGAGAGGGAAGCAGACTTGCTGCAGAGCAGAGAGCCCAATTTGGGGCTCGATCCCAGGACCCTGAAATCATGACCCAAGCCGAAGGCAAAGGCTTTAACCCACTGAGCCACCCAGGCGCCCCAAGTGATTGACTTTCATTGAAATTACCCTATGGGCACCCTTCAGCTTTGATTCCACAAGAAGAGAGAGGGTAAAGGAACTCAAAGAAATCCAACAGCCATCGTGTTGTAGGACAGCCAGTTCCCAGGTATATTTCATAAGACTGGGGTTGCTGGTAATACAAATAAGGCTTTTGTTTAATTCTGACCTGAAGCCTGTGCTTATTACAGCTTACAAACACCTGCTCAAAGCCACAAATCAACACAAAAGCATGAGGAGTCCTCCAAAGAAGCTGAAGAGCCTCATCATTTCAGATCTCAACCCAAGACATCAGAGGAAACAGGAAATCACAACGGTCCATTATTTTGATGATATTGTGGCAACTGGATATGGTGGGCAGAACAGCATGTACCCTAGAGGTCGCAAGACACATGCATGGAAGAAGAATGTCAAGAAAGGTCAGAGCCCTGCTACATTAATGAAGTTTCTAGGGTTCAGTTATCTGTGGCATGTTGAGCTACCCTCTCTAAAGTGAGACAAATTAATTAACCTTGAACATCTACCACAATAAAATAGAGACAAACCTCTTTGTGGAAGAATGAGCTTCTTTGGCATTTGAGGCAACCTAAAACACATTTTAATGTGCTACTCTGACCCATTTACCAGTAACCCATCAAGCTTTTAGTGTGGCCCGAAACAAGGAAACATTCTGCAGCAATTCCAGGTTGCAATGCAAGTTGTCTTTTCACTTGGATAATTATAACCAGTGGTCTCAGAAGCATTGGAAGGGTCTGCAGCAGACTGTATGTCGTATGAATCCTCTGGCAAGCCCCAGTAAGATTATTAGAGTGTAGATCCCTAGGATTTTAAAGGAAGGTGGTGCCCTTTTAGGCCATCAGCTATTCTCTGATATGAAGAGCAGCTTAATTTCCTACCAGGCCCTGGAATACTGAACACCTGGCCATGGGACAACCAGTAATTATGCATTGGATATCATCCAATCCACTAACCCATAACATTGGAGGTTAAATGGAAATGGTGTACACGAGACTGTACTGCCCAAGAAGATCTGGATGAAATAAGTTGCATGAGAACGTAGCTTCCTTGCTTCACTGCCTTTCCCACAACCTTATTATGGCCTTATGGCAAATTCTCTATGACTAGCTAACAGACTGGCGGGGGGAAGCACAGAGCCAATTTACACGTGTTTGCACAAAATGCAGGTGTCAGCTAGAAGTCGAAAACTGCTACATTACAACACAATTCAGAAGTGTCGGTGGATTACATTGGTGAAGAATAACCCCACTGTGGGGAGTTTTATTGGTAGATCCGGTGGTCCACTTGGAATTGAAGAAGAAAAGAATTGAGGTATGTGTTTATATTGATAACAATATTCATGACTAACAGGTTGGTCGGCTGATCTGTAAGAATGTAAGAGCAATGTAAGAAAATCTGTGGCAAGAAAGTCTACGAGAGATCACCTGGGATGAACACAGAGTGTGAACATAGTCATGGTTTCTTGTGTAAATAACCATGAAAAGGCAAAGACTATAGAAAAAGCTTGTCAACAATCAGGTTATGAAATGACCAGTTCTGTGGATATCAGTCATTCTCTTTCTCCAATCAGCCTGGTACTTTCATTTTTGTGTGTGATTTGTTTTTAAGATTTTATTTATTTCACAATAAAAAGAGTGGCAAACAGAGTGGCAGGCAGAGACAGTGGGAGAAGCAGGCTCCCCGCTGAGCAAGGAGCCCGATGCAGGACCCGATCCCAGGACGCTGGGATCATGACCTGAGCCGAAGGAAGCCGCTTAACCAACTGAGCCACCCAGTCGTCCCCAGCCTGGTACTTTCTTAATGAGCCCACATATCAATGGATGTGGTAGCAGGAAATGAGGCTACACATGGGCTTACCAACGTGAATTTCCCTCCTCATGACTGGTATGATTACAGCCACCTCTGAATACCAATTTTCCAGCAGCAGAGGATAATACTGAGGTCCCAATATGGTATATCTGGTGACAGATTTTTATTTTGAACCCCTTTCACCATGAAAAAAGGCAGTGAATTATATTCTGGATATGGATTTGCCCTTTCTGTCCACAATACTTCTGACAACACTCACTCACCATTAGTGAACTTAAAGAGTGTTTGTTTTACTCATCTCCAAGAGTTTTAGAGCCAAAGGGTAAAGTTCCGAGTGGCTCCCTGACTATTATACCTTAAAATCTCTGAAGGATTCTTTGCTTCCCATCTCCTGAATGATGAGTTTGCAGGTGCTAGTGCCCAAGAAAAGAATGTTTACACCACAGTCATAATCAGAGACTACCACCTGGTCACTTTGTGTTCCTCATGCCATTGAACTGATAGACAGATATGGGTATCACTAAAGTAGCTGTAGTGGTTGACTCCATTGCCAGGGAGTTGAGTTACTGCTACAAAATGAGGGCAAAAAAGGGTTATAACTGGAGCCAGAGGAATTAACCTGGGCTCTTTGTATTATTCTTCCTAGTAGTACTGGTTCAATACTTCTACTGGCTGTAGAAGCCAAACAAAGCCAGGAACATCAAAGATTCAGATCCTGCAGAAATAAAGATTGGGCTCAACCCACCAGTTCAAAAATCTGATCCAGTCAAGGTGCTGACCACAGTAAGAAAGCCATGAAATGGGTGGGAGCATAAGGAAGTTGTAGCTGTCAGTTTAGGCCTCAGGATCCCCTAAGGAGAAGGGATTTTAGCAGCTGTGTTTAAAATAACTTGGCACAGTAGTTTCTTTTTTCCCTCCCATTTCTCTTACCTGCTACTTTGATTCAGGAACAACAGCATTGCACTATGTTTTAGGTTTCATATGAGAGTGTACTTGAATTAAAGAATGTGTGTGTGTCAAGTGTGTGTGTGTGAATGTGTGTGTGACAAGTGTGTCATAAAATACAGGGTTTTCATCCAAATAAATGACAAGAGTATAAGCTGGGATTAAGCTAGATATTCCCCATTTTTCTATCATATTCATGCTCCATCTTGCCTCACCCTGCTCTATGGATCCAGGTTAATGTCTATGAAATGTATCAACTGTAGGTTCTCGCTTACTGGCTTATGGTTGGATTTGGCCAATAGAAGGTATTGGCAAGACACCAGAGTCCAAAAAGGGAAAGAATTCAGGATATGCATTCCTCTGGCTCCCTCCCTGATGGGTTGTGAGTTGACAAAGGTCTATATTTCTTTACTTGTCCATACATTTATAAATAATTCTATAAACTAGATTGAGTATACCATGGTTTCTGGCTGAGTTCAAGGCATCAGACTGTGTACATGTGAAGAGAAAATTAGTAAACTGGACTGTAGTTCAAAAGAAAATGTCCAAAATTAAGTACAGAGAGACAGAAGAATGGAAAATACAAAAGATAAGGTAGAACCATAAAATATACGATATGACAGTCTAATATACATTTACTTGGAGTTCCAGAAAGAAGGGAACAAGAAAATGGGGTTGAATCAATATTTAAGGAGATAATGTCTGAGAATGCTTCAAAATTGATGAAAGACATCAAGCTATGTATTCAAGAAGCTCTTTGAATTTCAAGGAGAATAAAAGAAAAGAAATGTCTCTCTCATCACAGTCTAGTAAAGCTGTCGACAATCAAAGACAGGTTACCTACAAAAGAGTAACAATTATACTGACAGATGATTTCTCAAAAAGAGAGAGAGAGAAAGGAGGGGAGGGGATCAAAAGCAGATACCCAGAGACTTCAACTTTATTACTAGGATCTACTCTATTTGACTTTACCCTATTTTTCTCTCCCAACAGGCTAACCTGTATGGACCACTTCAGTGAGCTCTCTCTTCTTCTGGATTCTTGTTAGTTTAGGACAATGGGAATACCTAGGAGAGATCAAAGGGAGGGAACAAGAAGAATGAGAACAGGTGTGTTTTTCCTCCCATCTTCCTCCCTTTAAGGTTGTTACAGGCTGTCTGCTCCCCCTGGCACCCATGAGCAACAGGAAACATGTACAATGGTATACATAGTCACACTACTCATGATAAACCAAGACTGGGGATAATCCAAAATCTATACAACTTTACTCTTCTTTACAGTTTCATAACCTAACCATGCATCCCTAGGTTATAAAATTGTAAGGAAAAATCAAAGAAATATGGTCAAAAAAATAATGAATAATGGTCACCTTTGTGGGGGAGGGGTGCCTGGATGTCTCAGTCAGTTAAGCATCTGCCTTTGGCTCAGGTCCTGATCCCAAGGTCCTGGGATGGAGCTGGAATCAGGCTCTCTGCTCAGCAGGGAGCATGCTTCAGCCCGCTTTTGCTTGCTGCTCCTCCTTTTTGTGCTCTCTCTCTCTCTCTCTCTCTGTCAAATAAATAAGTAAAATCTTTTTTAAAAAAATGGTTACCTTTGGGAAGAGGTAATGACTGTGGGACATAATAAGTTTTCTAGGGTCTAGACATGTTCTATTTCTTGACCTGGATTACATGGGTGCTCACTTTGTGATAAATTATTGAGCTACTCATTTTTGTTCTATGTAAATTTATTTCACAATTTACACAGCTTTTAAAAAGAAAATAAATAGTGACGTGATAAAGATGACAGGAGGGGGGCGCCTGGGCAGCTCAGTTGGCTGAGTGTCCAACTCTTGGTTTCAGCTCAGGTCATGATCTCAGGGTCCTGGATTCAAGCCTCATATTGGACTCGTGCTTAGTGGGGTGTCTGCTTGAGGATTCCCTCCCTCTCCTTCTCCTTCCACCCCTGCTCTCTCTCTCTCTCTCCGTCTCCCTCTAAAATAAATATTTTTTTTAAAAATGGCAGGAGAAACTGTGGAAGATGCAAAGAATTTCCTGAAGTATATTTTATTATATAGTTTTGACTTTTGAAAAATGTAAATATTTTACATATTCAAAAAAATAAAATTATATGTAAAAAAACTAAAGTTGAGAACAAACTGAAACAAACTGGATTATATATCATATTGGTAAAAATGACAGCACAAACAAAAGAACTATTTCAAATGACTTTAGAATGCAGTATTTTGATGGTATACCCTAAGTAATTATATTCCAAGGACAAAGTAAACTACCACACATCTTATTTGTCTTTTTTGTTTTAGTAGTAGAGTAATATTTGCATTCTTATTTGTAAATTATTGTATTTATATTGTAGGACTACACATATAAGCGATTACATTAATGTCATAAGTAACCAACGTTTTCAGTGTAAGAATAAAGAGATACAAGTACAAAATCAAAAGAGCTCAGTAAAAATCACAGTTAGGGACGCCTGGGTGGCTCAGTTGGTTGGACAACTGCCTTCGGCTCAGGTCATGATCCCGGAGTCCCAGGATCGAGTCCCGCATCGGGCTCCCAGCTCCATGGGGAGTCTGCTTCTCCCTCTGACCTTCTCCTTGCTCATGCTCTCTCTCACTGTCTCTCTCTCAAATAAATAAATAAAATCTTTTTAAAAAATCACAGTTAAATTTTAATTGGAAATATGAGTGTGTGTGAATGTGTGTGTGTCTGTGTGTGTATATCTTAATATTCTAGCTCTGGGTGCTGAAGGGATCTATAAGCAATGTCATCTCAGTTGCTATTATCACCCTTAAATCCCTGACTGTGATCTCTAAAATCAGTCCTTACCAAAAGCTACCAAGTTTTTTTGGAAGAATGGCTGCTTCCATGTCTAGGGCAGGGAATAAAAGAGATGTACCTGATACCTTTTGAGTGATAGAAAGCAAGAGAACTGTCAGTGATTAATAGGATGTTTCAAAAGAACACCAGGGCCAGTTTAAATGAGTTTTCACTGACTTATTCTGAGGCAATTTGAATATAAAAAAAATTACTGCAATTGATTGATGCACATTGAATATATGAAAATCCATACTTCTATAGTAATGCTCAAACAAGAAACATCATTAAAATATTTTTTTAAAATTTATTTGTCACCATTGGAGATAACTACTATACCTAAATTCATTACGCTGCAGATTGGTAAACCAAAAAAATAAGAATGTATGCTACCTTTCCAGTTGGAATTGTATTTCAGGGTAAATAACTCCAGTTGATGAAGAGACTTCTTTATAAAACAATATCAGCTAATAAATGTTAAAGGAATGATAGAATTAGAAGTCACTATTTAGTGGCCTCTAATGAAATAATTTAGTTGAGGACCATCAAGGAATAGCAAATCCATTAGGTGAAAAGTTGATGGGAACTAAATATTTTCACAGTGCCAAAATATCATCCCATGGATTACATATTAGTCACTAGAGGGAAACACAATTTTACATACAGTGATCTGTCTTTATCTTAAACCAGTGATCAATTTTAGCATCATTAAGAGTATGACAGGAAGACATTACCCCTTTCCTGAAATGACAATTGAAGGTATAAGCATCACCTATAAAGCATTTTACTTAAAAACTATTTAACTTGATCCAATCAGTATTTATTATTTATTTGTTATTTTAGATTTTCTATTTATTTCTTTGACAGAAAAAGACACAATGAGAGAGGGAACACAAGCAGGGGGAGTGGAAGAGGAACAAGTAGGCTTCCCACGGAGCAGGAAGCCTGATGCAGGGCTATCCCAGGATCCTGGGATCATGACCCCAACCTAAGGCAGACACCTAATGACTGAGCCACCCAGGTGCCCCCAATCAAGATTTGAGATGTAACCTTAGTTTACAGTAAATGCAGGGAATATATAGGATATACGCAGGGGAAATACTGGGAAAACTATCATATGGAAACTATCAGACAAATTCAGAAGGTGGGGAGTTGTAAGGAAAAATTAACCTGGAGGGGGGCCTGGGTGACTCAGTGGGTTAAAGCCTCTTCCTTTGGCTCAGGTGGTGGTGATCGCAGGGTCCTGGGATCGAGTCCAGCATCGGACTCTCTGCTCTGCGGGGAGCCTGCTTCCTCCTCTCTCTCTGCCTGCTTCGCTGCCTACTTGTGATCTCTGTCTGTCAAATAAATAAATAAAATCTTAAAAAAAAACTAACCTATCTTGTCTATTCAACAAGACAGTGCCCAAAATGGGGGGGGGGTGTCTATGTTAATTTAAAGAGAATTAAGAAACATAACCACATGCAATGGTGGTCTTTGGCTCCTATTTTTTTTTACTCCTATTCTGAACAAAACAGATGGAAAAAGACATTTTTGGAAACAATTTGAGAATTTGAATATGAACTGAGCATTAAATGATATTAGAGAGTTATTGTAAATTTTGTTAGCTGTCATAACAGCATTTGGATTATGTAGGAAAATAGCCTTACTTCTTGGAGATGCATATTGAAACACTTATAAGGGAAATATGATGTCTATAATTGACTTTTAAAAGAAGCAGATTTCACAAAATAGCAATAACTGTTAAGTCTAGATGATGAGTATATGAGTATTTACTGTGCACCCTATCTTTTCTTGTATTTTGGAAATTTTTAAATGAAAACTAAGAGAATAAAGTGATCAAATTTGAGCTTCAGAAAGCTCACTCCCTAGCTTATTGGGTGTGAAGAGTAAAAGCAAAAGATTTGTTAGATGATTACAGTACTATTCGCGATGAAAGAGCACAGTGGTTTAGATAAAGTAGAGAATAAGGAGGAAAGAAAAAATAGACAGATGGGAGATCCATTTTGCAGGTAGAAACCATAAGATGTTGATAGGCTTGAGGTGGGAGAGGTTAAAAGAAAAGAGAGTCAAGGCTAATAACGAAAGCGAATCTGTGTCATGTGTTGAGTATGCGCCAGTGCATTCATTGTTGTAAGTGAGCCAGATGAGTTTAACTCGTGGAATCCTCACAACCACCTTGTGAGGTAGGAATTATTAGCACATCAATTTTACAGATTAGGAATTTGGGCGCAGAGAGGTTAAGCAACTTGCCCAAAGTTATACTCCTAGTAGGTGGCATTGCTAGAGCTGGAATCCAGGCACACACGCAAAACCATCCCCGCTAAGGATGATACCGGTACCAACAAGTGAGATGCGTAACAGTACCTATTCTGCTCACTTTTAAGCTCATCCTAGGGCTTACACCAGCCAACTCACATTTATTTCCTGGCCCCCACCCAGCTGCAGCCCTTTTCTCCAACCTTGGGATTGGGTGATAGAGGTGGTAGTCCTTGGGGAGAAGTATATGTCAAAAGGAGGTGGGGCCAAGTGGGAATTCTAGCGAAGCGCCTACTATTTGGTGGAGAACAGCTGCGGGTAGGCACCTCGGTAAGCCAGAGCTCTTACGCCACGTATGACGCAAATAAGCGTAAGACCCGGGGGTGGAGATGCCGTCACCACCAGCCCAGGGTTGGCCGAGCTGCCGCGAGAGGGGCGTATAGACCCCGCCTCGTAGGTGGGTGGGGAGTGGCAAGTCCCGCCTCGGCCCCTGTGGCTGGCTCCGGCCCGCGTCGCTGCGGTGGTGGCAGGGGAGCTAGCGCGCGGAGCCCGGAAAGATGCGGCGCCCGCGGCGGCCTGGGGGTCCCGGGGGATCCGGGGGTCTCCGGGTGCTCCTCTGCCTCCTGCTGCTGAGCAGCCGCCCGGGAGGCTGCAGCGCCATTAGTGCCCACGGTCAGGAGGAAATGAGGGGGGTGGGGTGGGGGGGTGGAGTGTGGTGCTGGGAGCAAAACTCGGTGGGGGGGGGGGAGGGGTGTCATGAAGGTAGCAAGTTCAGGTAGAATATGTGTCTGGAGTAGGGTAGGGGCTAGCACTGGAAGGTGAGGAAGATGAGGGCGTCTGAGAGGAAAGGGGCGTAGGCCTGGAGGTGGGGCTGGGAATACGGGGGCGGGACCTAAGAGAAGCAGGCTCAGGGCAAGATTGCGGGTTTGGGAGGAAGAATGGGGGTGCATATGGACAGAAGGGCTTAGAGACTGGCTACAGGGCCACGGGAGAAGTCGCGCTGATGTGCCAAAGAAGTGGTGACGCGCTGAGGGAATGGGGGTGGGAGGGAGGGGTAGGAAGAGAGAGCCCTGATGTCCCGAGCAGGAGGAATTGGGGACACGAGCATGGGGGGTCCCAGTTCCCAGGAGAGGATCAGGCTGAAGGAGGGGCCAGGGTTTCTCTTTAAGCTTTGAAAGGCAGATTACTGCTATCAGATCGCCAGTAAGAGGAGAAAGGCCCGGGGAGGCGGCAAAAGAGGGTGAAGAGAGAAGGGTCTTTACCTCTCCCCCTCCCCACAGCCAGGCCTGTGCTGACTCACATCTGAGCCGACAGAGAGAGTCAGCGCTGACTCATGGGCCGGGGGAGGGTGGGGTGGTGGGGCGCGTGGGGGAAGGGGCACAGCCTCATCATCTGACGCCCTCCTTTCCCACCTGGGTTGGAGGCCAATGCAAGGTACTTCCTGTGGCGCTGTGGGATGGTAGGGTGGTAAATGAAGTCTGGAACGGCGGAGGGGTCAGGTCTTGTGGAGACTCCTGACCCTAGCAACCTTCCCTCCCCCATAACTGCTTCCAGGCTAGGTAGCCCTCGGCGGTGCCAGATTCAGAGTTCAGCACTGCGGACAGCGCTAGTGGCTCTGGGGGCCGCTGACTGTAGGGACAGTGTGGGGAGCCTTGCTTTAGAGACACCTCAGCCATACCCCTTTCCCACATGGAAGGAAGGTGTGTTAGGGTTTCCATCTTTTTGGGCCCTAGCTCATCATAGTTAAAATGCTTTTGGAGATTTTGGGAGGAAAGTCCCGTTTTCCTCAGAATTTGGCCCCAAATTCCCCCCTATAGTAATTCTATGAGAGTAGGAGTATTTGATCCTCGACTACTCCCTACACCTGCAAGCCTTCTCCCCATCACTCAGTTAAGCAAACTGAGGCTTTCAAGGAAAGGATCCAGACTCTCAGATCCTGTGCTTCCTTCTCTTAAGAATTCTAGGCTTCTTCCCTACTCCCCCTCTCCCCCAGCTGAAAGCCTTTCTTAGGATGAAAGAATGGACCCCATCTGTTTCCCCCTTCCCCAGCATGTCCATCCTCTGACCATTCTGTGTGTGGGGGTGTCTGAGCCTCTGCTCCCTTTTCCCTCTACAGGCTGTCTGTTTGACCGCAGACTCTGTTCTCACCTTGAAGTCTGTATTCAGGGTGAGTGAGGCCTGGGCATAAGATTTACCAGACAGGGGACACAGTAAGAAAGAAGTGTGTGGGAGGCCTGGAAGGGGGATGGAGTACCAGTCTTGGGGAAAATAGGGAATGTCCTGAAGGAGCAGAGTTCTCTGAAGCCAAGAGAGGAGATGGAGAGAGTGATGCCCATTTGCAACCTGGACTTTGGAAAACCTCTTGTCCAAGCCTCCTGCTGACACCACTTTTGTGCTCTTAGATGGCTTGTTTGGACAGTGCCAGGTGGGAGTGGGGCAGGCCCGGCCCCTTTTGCAAGTCACCTCCCCAGTTCTTCAGCGCTTACAAAGTGTGCTCCGACAGCTCATGTCCCAAGGTGAGGTCTAGCTGCACTGAAGGAAAGACACGGGGGCTTTGTTAGATAAGGGTGGGGAAGTGAGGGGCCACCTGACTCAAGAATTTCTCTTTATGAAACATTCTTATCACACCTACTTCTAGAACCTTACCTTCCCAGACCTTGCTGGAGAAGGGGGAAAGACAGGAGTGGGGGTAGAGCCAGAGAGAGGGGCTGTTCACAATTGGACTCTTTGGAGGAGTCTAGAGGGGGCCTCCACAGAAGGAGCCACTGGAAGAGGCCAGCATCCATCTCCTTAGAACTAACCCACTCTATGGAACTGTCTGAGTGCTCCAGAACCGTGAATTCTGGAGTCTTCAGCCAGGAGAACCCCCCCACTCATCAAATTCACTCATTCAACAACTATTTATTGAGTATTTACTACATGGCCATCTTAGTTTTAGGTGCTTGGGATGTATCAGGGAATAAAACAGACAAAGATCTCTGTCTACTGGGGCATTTTGGGGCATAAGGGGAATACAATATATAAATTAGAAAATATATAGTATGTTATAAAGCGATAAGTGTCATGGAAAAAAAATATTATAGCATGATAAAGGGGCAGACATGGTGGGGTAGAAAGCTTCAGTATCAAATTTAGTGGTCAAGGTAAACCTTATTGAGACTATGAAATTTGAACAAAGACATCAAAAGTGGAAGTGTTTTCCAGAAGTTTATCTGGGGGCAATGTTACAACCTGATCAAAGAGCTAGAACAAAAACCTGTACTAAAGCAGGAGTACGAGTTTGAGGAATACCATGGAGAACATCTCTATGGTCTGGCTGTAGAGGAGTGATAGAGAGGAAAAATGGAAGATGCAGTCAGATGGGTGTTGGGGGAAGGGATGCAGATCATCGCAGGGACTTATAACAGAATGTATGGATGGATGTTGTCTTTACTCTGAGTAAAAGAAGAACCTATGACAAGATTTTGAGCATAGAGGTGCATAATCATGCTTGCTCCTGTCGATGATATAAAGAAGTGAGTCAAGGGTAGAAGCGGGGAGATTGTTAAAAGCTACCACAATAACTCATGTAAGAGATGAACATGGTATGGGTCAGGTGGTTGCAGGGAGGTAGAAAGGAATGACAGAATTCTGCATATATTTTAAAAGTAGTAAGTGTAACTTCATGAAATACTGGACAGTGCTGTGAAAGAAAGGGAAGTGCCAAGGATGACACCAGGTTTTATTGCCTGAATAACTGGGTTAATGAAGATGTCATTAGCTATGCAAAAGGACCAACCTGGGGAAGGGGGTGTTCAGTTTTGAATATACTAAATTTAAGATGTTCATTCAAATAGAGTGGGAAGTTGAAAGTATGAAATTCTATTTTGAAAGAGAGATGGAGGATTCTGGAGTAGAGATAGGAATTTGGAATTCTTTGGCATATTAATGGCAGTTAAACCCATGAGGTAGATGAGATAACCAAATGTTTTAGTGTATACAAAGAAGAAGTCTAAAGAATTATAAGAGACTGAGAAGGGGGAGCCACAGAGGTAGGAGGAAAAACAAGAATGTTTGGTGTCCTAGAAGCCAAGTGGAAGTGTGTTGCAGAGGAAGGGGTGATCAACAGTGTCAAATAATGATGGTGAGTGAAGTAAGATGAGATTGGCGAATTGGCCACTGGCTTTAGATAAGCAGAAGTCACTGGTGATCTGGATGAAAATCGTTTTGGTAGAATAGGTGGGAATAAAATCCTGAATAGAGTAGGTGAAGAGGGAAGGAGAGGAAAAGAACTGGATACAGCCAGTAGAGGTAACTTCAAGGAGTCTTGCTGCAAAGAAAAGGAAAGAAATGGTGTGATCACTGGAGAGGAATGTGGGGTCGTGCAGTAACTTTTTAAGATGAAAAGAATTCCATCATGTTTGTATGCTAAAGGGAATAATTCAGTAGAGAACAGAGGAAAATGATCATGTAGGAAATAGGGAGAAATTGCAGAGATGTTCTTTAGCAGGTAGTAAGGGGTGAAATCCAGTGCTCAGGTGGAGGAATTGGCCTTGGATAGGATGAGTTCTCTAATGTCCAGAGGCGACAAGGCAGGTATGGCTGCTAGTCAATCTTAGGATATGAGTTAGGAGCGGTACAGACTGTTAACTTAGAAGCAGGAAAGAAGGAATGGAGGTGGAGAGTGGGAGATTATGTCTTAAGAATAGGTAACTAATCTTTCCTGAGAGTGGTTTCATGAAAGGAAGGAGTTATAAGATGACTGATGGTGGTGGAGGTGGTGAATGTTTAAAATGTGTATAGTGCTTTAGGACTTTGTAAGCACTTTCATTTCTCTGATCATACTTGATCTTCACAATAGCCCCACGAAGTATGTAATTATTCCCACTTTACAAAGAAAAGTAAGGTTCAAGATCAACAAAAAGAAGTAATGATGATGATGATGATGGTGATGGTGATGGTGATGATGATGATGATGATGATAACAGCTCTTTAAAGTTCACTATGTGACAGGTACTATTCTTACCATGTTACATTGGGTCGATTGTCACAATCTTAGGAGGTATAAACCCCCATTTTACAGATGAGAGAATTGAGGTTCAGACAGGTTTAGCAATTTGCCCAAAGTTGCACAATGAGTAAACCGCAGAAGATTCAAACATAGTCTCACTGGCGGCAGTCTGACTCCAAAATCTGTACCTGAGTGTGGGAAGGGGACAGCTCAGATCACCCACCAGGTCTCTGGACCACCTCCACTGCCCCCCTGCTCTGCCAAACTCAATGCACTACAGGGTAGGGAGTGCGGTTTTGGTTTCCACTGGTCCCTGTTACTGGGCTTTCAGACTCTCCTGAGCCAACCTCACCTATCCTGTCTCCTGACAGGATTGTCCTGGCACGATGACCTGACCCAGTATGTGATCTCCCAGGAGATGGAACGCATACCCAGGCTTCATCCCCCAGAGCCCCGTCCAAGGGACAGGTAGGCATCCTTTTTCAACAGCTCTCATGTGGCAAGGCTGGTGGGTCTGTGGTCTTGTCCTGACCGACAGAAGGAAGAGGGAGGGAAGTGGGCACCAAGGTCAGGAGCCACAGGCATGGGTTTAAAGATGTTCAAGAGTGGTCATCTGACATGTTCACGTGCTCAGTATGAGCTGAGCTCACCCCCAGGGATCCAGCAAAATGGTGGGGGAAAAAAGTTTTGGAAAACTTGGACATTTTCATAATCTAAAAGAAACATCAAAGGAGTCAGTATGGGACAAATGAGAATTTTGTCATACGGAAAATGTTTAATGTTCCATTTCATTACTGTGTGGAAGTGTATGTGGAGAGACCATCGTCTTTCTGCAGTTGGGGCCTCTGAAGGCATTGTGCAGACTCTACAAGCAGAGGAAAGTCAACGAGGGCCATGGGGCTCCGATGACGATAGCAGGATGAAAAAGGCAGAGTACAGTAGGAGGGCAGAGTAGGGGAGAACGGTACCGAATGTTTGAACTGAGTGTGTGAATGCACGCTTAGAGAGCCAGGTGTGGGGACACGAATACAGGAGGAATGGGGCAAACTGCAGCCTCAGTTTATCTATAGAGGCACGTGGCTGCCTTTCCCTGCACCCATTCTTTCTTCCATTCCTCATCTCACACAACCCTAACCTCCCCTGCTGTGTTTCAGGGACCTGCGCATGCTTTCCGGGGAGGCAATGACCTGTGCCCAGGCTTGGCCCTCTGGCCTTTCCCCATGCTACTCTCTCTTCCCCTGAGGCTAGCTCATTTTGTAAGAGGTCACGATTACTCTAAAGTTTACTCTAAACCGCTGAGCCTGTCTGGTCCCACCCTCTCTGCCTCCTGTAGGCTCTGTATGCCCTTGCTCCACACAACCAACACACACACATACACTTTGCTTTCTTCCCCAGATCTGGCTTGGTGCCCAGGAGACCTGGTCCTGCTGGGGAGCTGCTCTTGCAGGGCATCCCTACTGGCTCTACCCCTGCAGCCCAGCACCGACTTCCTCAACCTCCAGGGGGTGGGGGTGGAACTGGGGTGGGCTCTCCACTCTCCCCTCTGCAGGCTGAGCTGCTGCCCCCTCTTTTGGAGCACCTGCTACTGCCCCCGCAGGCCCCGCACCCTGCTCTGAGTTATGAACCCGCCCTGCTGCAGCCCTACCTGTTCCATCAGGTGAGCCTTAAACACTGGCCCCACCCCAATACCTGTCCCCAAGCCCTGATATGTGCTTTTACCTGGATCTCTGATTCCCCCACAGTTTGGCTCCCGCGATGGCTCCCGGGGCTCAGAGGGCTCGCCAGGGATGGTCAGTGTCGGCCCCCTGCCCAAGGCCGAACCATCTACCCTCTTCAGCAGAACTGCTTCCAAGGACCTCTTTGGGGCTCACTCTGACCACTCCTATGGGGACCCTCCAGGGCCTTCGCCTGGTCAACTCTTCCAGGACTCAGGGCTTCTCTACCTGGCCCAGGAGTTGCCAGTGCCCAGCAGGGCCAGGGCACCAAGGCTGCCAGAGCAAGGGGGCAGCAGCCGGGCAAAGGACTCCTCAGAGGGCTACGAGGAGGAAGGGCTAGAAGGTCGCAGGGAGAAACCTTCTTCTCCAGCAGAGCAGCCAGGTAACAGACTTCTTGGCATCCATTCCCTTCCTTGGGGGCTGCATTTGGGGGCTTCTTCCCAACGACCCACACATTTGTTAATTTGTCCTTAAAGTCATTATATATGTAACTAATATCCCTACTGACAACCTGATCTATGCCGGGCAGTAGGTAGGCAGTGGGGATACTGTGGGGCATGGAGATGGCATAACTCTTCTTCAGCTGGAGAGTCAAGATGTTCATGGTGGGCCTGAAGTTTGGTCTTGGCCCTAAGAAGGCCTTTCCCCACAAGTATGGATGAGGGCTGGAAGGTGGAGGGCATCAGTCTCCTAGGGTTTGAGAAGAAACTCTTAAGTGTGCTAGTACCCTCCCCCCACCAAATGCCTCCTACGAGTTCATCTTGCCACCGCCACCTCTCTGCCACCATCTCGCCATAAGCTCTGTGTCTGGCTCCCAGCAGACGTGACTCTCCAGAGACTGGCAGCTGTGCTGGCGGGCTATGGGGTGGAGCTGCGTCAGCTGACCCCTGAGCAGCTCTCCACCCTCTCAACCCTGTTGCAGCTGCTGCCCAAGGGCGCAGGACGAAACCTGGGTGAGTGTCCAGGCACAGAGACTTGCAACCACCAGCTCCATGATGGCCTCTTGCCCCATGTCTCAAGACCACATGGAGCAGCCTAGAGGGCAAGGTCAGGGGCAGAGAAAAGAGTTCCTTTGAGACATGAGCACAGGGTCATTGCCTGCCAAGGGCAGGAAGCAAGGGACTGGGGTGGTGAGCTGAGTTAGAGTGGGAAAGAACTGGAGGATGGGACTAATGGAAGAAGAAGCCAACAGGGGGTATGAACAGCGACCAGGAGGCACCAGGGAAGGTGAGTGGTTGATAACAGCCTCAAAGGAAGTGGCCAATGCCAAGTGAAGCCAGTAATCGATGGGGAGGGGGAGGACTGAACAACGAATAGTTTTGACAAGTGTGGCCAATAACTCCGGAAAGAGCTGAGAAAACAATCATAAGGTAGAAGCAAACAGGCATGAGACCATGCTTAGGATGAGATCAAAGACTGGACTGGGTCACTGACTGAGGGCAAAGAGGCCACAGCAAGTGCAACAGGCTCAGGGCCGCTGGCTCTTTCTCCTACCTGTGTTGTGCGGACCTTCACCTTGGCCCTTTGCCCAGAGTCTTGTTTTTCCTGTCTCTACAGGAGGGGTTGTGAATGTTGGAGCCGACATCAAGAAAGTGAGTTTGGGCACCTCCCTGACCCTCAGTGCCCCTAGCAGCAACCCCCCTTGTCAGAATCTAAACCTCAGCCTTGGGACCCAGATCTGTATCTTCCAACCCTCCTCATTGGCCCAGAGACCACATGTCCTTCCCTTAAGCTCTCATCTCAAGCTGATGGCAGAGCTGGGTCTAGAAGCTGGAATTCTCAATTCGTTGCTTTTTTTCACTACAGTCATTTCAGATCCTGCTCTGAGGATCCTTAGGTCAAGAGGGGAGTTGCACGCAGGCTCCTGACCCTCCCTGTAGCCCGAAGAGCTCTATCTTTTCCACATGTGTGACTTCTGAGATTTTTGTGGCTAAACAGAAGTCTAAAAATCATTGCCTGCCTTCATCTCTCCTAACACCACCTCCCCTCACTCCAGAGGGTCTCCCTACTCCAGCTCCATCCTGTGGATCATTACTGACCATGTTGCACACATTTAATCCTTTATGCATTCATTCATTCATCAATCCAGCTGACTCACTTTTCTGGGTAACCTCTATGTGCCCAGTGCTGCCTTGGGCCCTGGGAATTAGAAAGAAACAAGTCCCAAGGTCCTCTTTAGGGAGCTCAGACTCCCATCCCCCCACCCCCTATACTATCCAGAGACTACATCTCTATCCTCTCTTCTAAACAGACAACAGAGGAGCAGGTGCAGGGTGAAAACACAGTGGAGCCTCCACCCCCCACACCCTCCCTGCCCGAATACCACACTGCCAGCCCCACTTCCAATAAAGCCCAGCAGGTGCTGAGCTCTGGATCCTCCGAGTCCCCCGAAGCTGCTACCCAACTTGCCACACCTGTCCTGCTGGAGAAGAAAAGTCCCCTGAGCCAGAGCCAGTCCCCAACAGCGAGGCAGCCGTCAGCTCAGCCATCAGCAGAGGAGTATGGCTACATTGTCACTGACCAGAAGTAAGGGTTTCAGCCTGGGGAAGCCTTCCAGTCGCCCCCTCCCATCCCCCGAGGAGGGGATGTTATATGGGCAGGCCTGCCTGGCAAGAAGCAGAGAGCAGAAATCCAGATGTGAAGTGGACAGGGGGTGGGCTTCTCTGCACCCCTGGAGGTAGCTTGTTTCAAGAAAGTGGCCAAGAGGATCCCTACTTGCCTTCCTCTCCCTTCTCCCCACCTTCAGGCCCCTGAGTCTGGCTGCAGGAGTGAAGCTGCTGGAGATCCTTGCTGAACATGTGCACGTGTCCTCGGGCAGCTTCATCAATATCAGGTGGGCCTGGTATCTAGCTGGGGCAGAAAGGATCTAGAAGGTGCCTTGAGGGGAGAGGTGGCTGGAGGGGCTTGGGGAAGGAAGGGAAGACAAAGTCTAGGGTAAGTGGCCACGGTGGGGTCCCAGCTGCATTGAAGGTGCCCCCCACAACACACACACCTTGTGTGTGCGGCAGCAGGACGAGCACCTGGCAGCCATGGGGCCTGAGGGGGCCCATGGTCACACACACACACACACACACACACACACACACACACACGATGCTGGCCTCATCCAGCATTCCTCTCCAATATTCCTGTAAGGCATCTCTGTTCGGCCTCAGCTTCATCCTCTCATGGGGAGAGGGCCAGAGCTGGGCTCTCTGTTACAGTCTGGGGTCTGTGATGGGTGAGGCAGTAATGTAGCTCCTGTTTGGCAGTGTGGTGGGACCGGCCCTCACCTTCCGCATCCGACACAATGAACAGAACCTGTCTTTGGCCGATGTGACCCATCAAGCTGGTAAATATTGCCCGGTCCCAGCCCCAGCGTTAGTAGGACATACCCAGGCCTGTGGCTGATGCCCCCCTTGAAATATTCCCAACACACACGGGCCCTATGGAGACCACCTGGAGCTGGAGAGAGTCTGACCCACATCTTCCCTGCAGGGCTGGTGAAGTCGGAACTGGAAGCACAGACAGGGCTCCAGATCTTGCAGACAGGAGTGGGACAGGTATGAGCTAACTGAAGAATCAGCTGAAACCCCAGAGGGCTGCCATTGCCCACAAGAGATGGGGGCAAACTTGGCAGGAAAACCAGAGCTGAAACCTCTTGTACTTGGTGGGCCCACCAGCTTTACCAAAGCAGCCCTCCCCTTGCAGTTCTTTTTCTGGCCAGCAGATGGCTCCAGTAGCTGCTGCTCCTCTGCCCTTCCGCTTCCTCCTCCCTCTCCTTGCCCTTCCTCCTCCTCCCCCTCCTCCTCAAGGGCACGACCCTTCCATAGGAAGACCTCCAGCATGGAAACACCGTCTGAGGTGTCCATAGCCTTCTGGAACAAAGTTTCTAAATTCCAAGGGAAAACCCAATGCAGTAAGGACATTAAACTCAATATGTATTTCTATTCTGCAACACTGTTGCCTCACATTCTACTATGCCATTCCTTAGGACTCTCCAAACTTCTCTACATTCATTTTTTAAATGCAAAAACTCCTGGTGGGGGTCATCCACTAAGTTTCAGGCAGTGCTGTGTGGTTCAGTTGTCCGATGGGGCTTGAGAAGGGGGGTCTTGGGTCTAAATGAGCCCTTCTGCCTGAGCCACCATGCCTTTGCCCTACCAGCTTTGCCCTTTCAGATACCCTAGCAGGGATTGAGGCCCCGGGGTGGGGGGCAGGGGTTGAGGAACAGCTCCTAAATACCCCCTACCACTGCCCTCCTTGATTCTAGCCTTGCTCCCACAGAGGGAGGAGGCGGCTGCCGTCCTTCCCCGACCAGCCCGCAGCACATCTCCCATGCGCTCGGTGCTGCTCACTCTGGTGGCCCTAGCGGGCGTGGCCGGGCTGCTGGTGGCTCTGGCAGTGGCCTTGTGTGTGCGGCAGCATGCGCGGCAGCGGGACAAGGAGCGCCTGGCAGCCCTGGGGCCCGAGGGGGCCCATGGTGACACCACCTTCGAGTACCAGGTGTGTGGCCCAAAAACTTGTGGATGAGAGTGAGTAGAAGGGGCTTGGGAGTCTGGTTCTCACACAGGGTGAGGGTGGGGTGTTTGATGGAGGTTGAGCACACATCCCTGGGAATAGCCTGCTGGGGCTACAGAAACCCAAGCTGGGGTGTTGTGGGGACATCTTGAATGGGTGGGAATTGGGAGCAGATGCTTCCTAAGGTTCTTCCTGGGGCCATGCTTCGGGATCCCATTCTCATCTCTGAGCTTGTCAGAGGCACCCCACAAACAGAACAGCCTGGAAAAGAATGAGGGTCCTGGCAGCAGAGCCTCCCCCTCTCTCTCTGAGGAGATGCGTTTCATACAGAATCAGTCAGGGAGGAGTTTGGACTGGAACCCAGGACGCTGCTGAAAGGGTTTTGGGGGCCCTGGGGCCCTGCCTGATCTTTCTTCTGCAGGACTTGTGCCGCCAGCACATGGCCACAAAGTCCCTGTTCAGCCGGGCAGAGGGTCCCCCGGAGCCTTCTCGGGTGAGCAGCGTGTCCTCCCAGTTTAGTGACGCGGCCCAGGCCAGCCCCAGCTCCCACAGCAGCACACCGTCCTGGTGCGAGGAGCCCGCCCAGGCCAACATGGACATCTCCACGGGACACATGATTCTGGTCAGGATGGGCCCGGGGCCCAGGGCGGGTGAAGGGCTGGGATGCTGGAAGAGGCTGGCCTGGGGGTGTGGGCCAAGGCAGGCTGTGGTATCCCTGCAGGCGTACATGGAGGACCACCTGCGGAACCGGGACCGCCTGGCCAAGGAGTGGCAGGCCCTGTGCGCCTACCAGGCGGAGCCCAACACCTGTGCTGCGGCCCAGGGGGAGGGCAACATCAAAAAGAACCGCCACCCTGACTTTCTGCCCTGTGAGTGAGTCCTGCTGGTCAGCCTGGCCCAGCCCTCTCTCTGTGGGGAGCTCTGGAGGGCTTGGGGGAAGGGCCAGGCTCCTGGCTCCGGCCAAGTGGCAGGGGTACCAGGACCCCAGTAACTGGAGGGGCACCTGAGGTGGGATGTGGGGTCTGTGCAGATGATCACGCGCGCATCAAGCTGAAGGTGGAGAGCAGCCCTTCTCGGAGTGATTACATCAATGCCAGCCCCATTGTAAGTGGCCCTAGCTCCAGCCCCCTCCTCTGCCCCATTTTTATCCTGCCTGGAAACTCCATTTCCTCATGGTCACTGTCCATACCACCTGATGCCCTGGACTCATGGGGCCTGATATCCCGGCATGGAAATGGGGATTTTTCAAGCTCTCCCAGATCCTGACCCGCTCCCTTTGACCGAGCCTCTCCATAGCAGCATTTCCCATTCTGGCTCATGACACGTCTCCCCTGTCCCAGATTGAGCACGACCCTCGGATGCCAGCCTACATAGCCACCCAGGGCCCGCTGTCCCACACCATCGCAGACTTCTGGCAGGTGAGTTCTTGGAAGGAGGGCTTCTCCGGGGACCAGTGGTCCCTGTGGGGAGCTGGAGAGGTTAGAGTGGAATCTCTGTCCCTAGATGGTGTGGGAAAGTGGCTGCACCGCCATTGTCATGCTGACCCCACTGGTGGAGGATGGTGTCAAGCAGTGTGACCGCTACTGGCCAGATGAGGGGTCCTCGCTCTACCACGTATATGAGGTCAGCAAGACCCCATGGCAAGGGGACGAGGGAATGGGAGAGTGGATGGTGAACCATTCATACATGTATGAATTGTATATGCATATATGCACGTGCACACACACGTACATGTACTATATGTTTACATGTGTGTGCCCAGCCAGGGCCAGGAAGCATCTGTAGGGACCTATCATGAAAGGTACAGAAATAAAACTATAAAACAACCAAAACCGAGGTAAGAAGCTGGGAGCCAAGAGTGTATGAGATGGGACCAACATTAAGACCTACGTTAATAGAGCCTCACTTAGCGCTGAGTTTCCAAAGCCAGGAAAGAAATAACCACCAGTCACAAATAGAATAGAAACAAACTTTTTCATTAGGAGAGAAGATAGGTATTGGGGGAGGGGGTACTGGGGAGATGCAGAGCCGAGGAAAGAGGAACAGATTCTTGCTACATGGAAGGTGACCCCCTGTAAGGCAGGAGACACTAAGAGACAACAAGCTTCTCCTCACCAAGGGAGCACCGAATAGTAGTTTTTCATCATCCGATAATCATCCAGCAGTCTTTTCTTTAAAAGCTTTTTTTTTTTAATTGGTGTTGCTCATGGTTAAAGAAAAAAAATGAATAAAAATACAGAATCTCATCCAGGTTGATGGTGTGTGTAGCACAGGCATGTGCTAGACTCTGTGAGGAAGAGGAAAGAGGAACTCTGGCCTCAAGACGCCCTCAGTGGCTGTGTCCAGGTGGAAAAGCCACCCGTTGTCCTGAGCAGCCAATAAGTGACACAGACAACTGGGGATCTTGGGGAGAACTGGGGCAGTAGCAGCGGGCGGTTGGGTAAGCTTCCAGGAGGATGGAGAGTTTGAGCCGGCCTGGGAGGCTGGGAGGATCTGGAGAGGCACTGCCGTCCTCAGACCCGGCCCACTCCTTGGCAGGTGAACCTGGTGTCCGAGCACATCTGGTGTGAGGACTTCCTGGTGCGCAGCTTCTACCTAAAGAACGTGCAGACCCAGGAGACGCGCACGCTCACGCAGTTCCACTTCCTCAGCTGGCCGGCAGAGGGCACTCCGGCGTCCACCCGGCCGCTGCTGGACTTCCGCAGGTGAGGGAGGGAGCGCGGGGAGAGAGCGGCACGCGAGCGGGGGGCCCGGGAGCTGGGCGTCCCCACCGCGCCCCCCACCCCAAGACCACTCTTCCTGGGGGCCCCGGTCTTGTGAGGCGGGCCCTCCAGGCTGACCTGGAGCCTCCGCCTCTGACCTCCAGTCGCCCACTTCCAGACCCCGCAAGCCCGGACGGATGCTCTGGCTGGCTGCGCGCATCCCTCCACCCCTGCGCTCCCGCTCCCGCGCTGCTCTCGCTCCGCTGTTCTGCCTGCTGAGTCCCCCCTCGCCCCTTTTCTCTCCCTGCCTCCCCGTATCTGGCTCCTCCATTACCCCCACCCCCAAGAAGGGCTCACCTGAGTTCAAGCTCCCTTCTTCTCGCCTGCTCTCCCTCTCTTGGGTCCCGGCTCCCGTCTCTCCTGTTCGTCGCCTCCAGTGCCGCTCTTGCGATCTCCAGCATATTCTGTGTGTCTGCTCTCCCTTCATCTCTCACTCCCTCCTGCCCATCTGTCCTTTATCCCTCGCTGTTTCTTTGCCTCTGTTATTTCTCCCCCGACCTTCTTTCCTTCCCTTCCCTCTCTCTCCCCTTCCCCTGCCTCGCCCCCATCTCTTTGTCTCTCCCACTGTCTCTGAGTCTGTTTTCTATCCATTTCTCCTGTCCTGCATCTCTCCGCTGTTATGTCCCCTCTCCCTGCCTTCTCCACCTCCCTGCCCTCTCTCTGTCTCTCCCTCCCTCTGTCTGTCTCCCCACTCTGTCCTTCTGTCCTTCCCCTCTCCTCTGTCTCTCTCTCCCTCTCACGGCTGCCAGTGTCATTTTTGTGATCTGCAGCTAGTGTTCTCTCTCCAGTTGCATAGTCACAAAAGTGATCATTGGAAGGCGTGGCCGCTGCATGGACAGGACAATCTAATCAGGACTTGTGGGCCCTGGGGCCCCCTGAAGGCTGCTGGGAGAGCTGGTGGGTGGGGGAACTCTGAGGAGACAAACACTATCCAAGACAGTTGGGAGGCTCTCAGGATTACTGGGGACTCAGTAGAGCAGGTGGTGGCTGGGACAGGAAGCTAACTAGGGGCCTTTCCCTATTCTGACAACAAAACACCCACCAGGCCAGTCCTCCGGCATTCCCAGTCTTCCCCCTGGCCCACACTGCAGCCTCCTCCTGCCTCTTGCCAGGCTGGCCTGAGGTCTCCAGGTGCTAGACAGAGAGCAGAGGAGCAGAGCTGGGGGAAGAAGCTGGGGATAGTTTTTTTTCTTTCTTTTCTTTTCTTCTTTTCTTTTCTTTCCTTTCCTTTCCTTTCCTTTCCTTTCCTTTCCTTTCCTTTCCTTTCCTTTCC
>NW_019154085.1:29379706-29401825 GCF_002288905.1 Enhydra lutris kenyoni | reverse complement strand
TCAAGTTTATTTAAGTGATCTCTACACCCAACCTGGGGCTCAAACTCAGGACCCCGAGATCGCATGCTTTTCCCATTGAGCCAGCCAGGCGCCCCAGCTGGGGATAGTGTCTGAGCCTCAGGATGATGGTTTCTCACTGGGCTCCCTGGAGCCTGAGGCCCAGGGTCCTCAAAAACAATGCCAGGGGTCATAGAGTTATTTCTTGCTTTCCACGTTTAAAAAATCCTTATAGAATTAGTGCATGGACCATTTTTAAGACTGCACAGGTAAGCTAAAAGATTACGTTTCTTTGCTTTAGGCCAGAATGATGTAAACTCAGTTGGCACCGGATACCCAGAACAAATTAACTGCTGCTTAATAAATATGGTTTGTTGGAGGTCTACACAGAGGGAAGGCAAACTCATTTTTTTTAAGTGCTAAAAAGCGACTCTGAACAAGTTGCTTGATTTCTGTTTTTCTTACCTGTGAAATGAGGATGATGACCTATATATACTTCAGGGATTGTTACAAGAGTCAATGGGATAAAGTCTGTAAAATCTCGTTTAAGTGCCTGTGCATAGGAAAGGCTCAATGAATTCTAGATATGATTCACTGTCATTATTATTAAATGATTGGGAGCTACTGCAGATACTTCTGTTCAACCCCAGCTTTCTAACACATGAGCCAACTTGCTAGAAAACCATGTGGACACCTATAAAATCATTCAGAGTCACCTGGCCCTTGCAAGTCTGGGGGAGTCTCAATGGTAGATCATTAAATTCCAAGCTTCCCCTGAAACAATCTAATAACTCTTCAGGTGGTCCTCTCTGGTCGTGGCCCACTGGCGGTATCAGGATTCTGCAGGTAATTCTCAAAGGAGGAAAGTCATAAGGGACAAGGGCAGGTTAGACTAGGCCACTGAGGAAGGGAGAAATCCTCTGCTCCCTGCTGAAAGGGCAGCTGTCAGTGTAACAGAAAAGAGTCTGAGGTCCAAGTGGACCCCAAGTCTAAATATGACCCAACCACAGAACACCTGTGCTGGGATGAGGCCGATTCAGGGAGACAGACAGCTGTATAACATTCAGAGCAGAAGATTGTCTTCCCTTTGTGAAAGGAATTTTGTGCCTAGGGCTACCTGACCTCATTGCTAGTGAGGACCACCAGGAGCCTGACTGGGGAGTGGAATAGCCTGGGCAGTTGTAAAGGAGGGCAGAGGGGCAGAGCAGGAATGTGATGAGATTGACACCCTTGACGTCACCAGAAAGCCTATTCTCGCTGGACTTCTAGCAGAGGTGGCTATTAATATTACGTAGTATCATTAATAGTACTACCATTTATTGAGCACCTACTGTATGTCAAACCTCACACTTAATTCTTTACATGGATTATCTCATGCAATCATGGTGACAACCCTAAGAAGAGGGTTACTATTATTATACCCTCATTTTACAGACAAGAAAACTGAGGCTCAAAGAGGCCAAGTCTGTTGTTCCCAGGTACGTCACTTGGGCATCAAGCTCATTAAGTGACAAGGCAAGCCCAGGGCCACCCACATCATCCTGGTTCTTTGCCTCCTACCCTGACTCATTTCTCCAGCTCTCTTCCCTCCTCTGCCCTGGGCACATGGGGAGAACAAGAAGAAAAAGCGGCCCCCAGGTATGTGCTGGTACCCCCCCTCACATCCACTTCTTGTTGCAGGAAAGTGAACAAGTGCTACCGGGGCCGCTCCTGCCCCATCATTGTGCACTGCAGGTGCGTGCGGAAGGGCTGGGGGCAGGGGTGGGGGCGGGGTCACAGGGGACAGGACAGCTCAGGCCAGAGGGTCCTGAGGTGGGGCATTCCTGATTGCCACCCCTCTCTCTGGTCCTCCTCCCTGGGCACATCTCCCATGCAGCTGCCTGTTTGGCCCCTTGATGCTGGCCAACAACAGCCCATGGGCCAAGTTCAACATATCATCTGTTTTTTTTTTTTTTTTTAAATGGCCCATGAGCTAAGAATGGTGTTCACATTTTTAAATGGTTGAAGAAAAGTAAAAAAGAATGTGTGACAGAGACTCTCTGTATGTCGCACACAAAATTGAGAATATTTACCCTCTGACCATTTACACCAAAAGATTGCTGAACAAAAGCCTGCCCAGAGGCTGGAAAGGACCATTCTTATCCCTCCTCTGCCCCAGCTGATTTCACCTTAAGACTAAGCCAGGGCTCTTCTTTTAGGCTGGCCCACTACCCAAGTGACACCCCCTGGCTCACAGGTCCCCCACTCAAGGCCCAATTCCCAGGGGCCCCCGGGGCTCTGACTGATGCCTCCTCAACCATGCCTACTGGCCCCACCAGTGTCTTCCCCACCCCAAGGAGCCTCCCTGTCTCCTCTGCCCCTTCCCCTTTCTGCTGGGTCCTGAGCCGAGCCTGTCATCCTCTCCTGTTTCAGCGACGGTGCGGGGAGGACTGGCACTTACATCCTTATTGATATGGTACTGAACCGCATGGCAAAAGGTGAGGACCTTCCCCACAACACCCACAGCCCTGCCCCCGATGAGCTATCCCAGCACCCAGGCTCCTGCCCAGTCCTCCAAGCCTCCCAGCCCAGGGCGCTCCAGGCTTTCTGGGTCCTGTCCTCTGGGCAAACCCTGTGCCCTCTCCAATCTCCAGGAGTAAAGGAGATCGACATCGCTGCCACCCTGGAGCACGTCCGTGACCAACGGCCTGGACTTGTCCGCTCGAAGGTGACTGTTCCTCCCCACACTGACCTGAGCTGCTAGCCTCGCCCAGGGAGACTGGCAACAGCCTGCCTCCCCCACCTGCCCCCACCTGCTCCGGGAGGACTCCCCCTGGCCTAAGTGACCTTCCTGGCTCCCCTACCCAAAAGCCCCCCTCCCTTGCCCAAAAGCCCCCCGCCTCCCCATGCCCCCCCCCCCACAGGGCAAGAGCAGAGGTCAGTCCTCTCCATGACCATTCTCCCCCTGCCCTTCTCCAGGACCAGTTTGAATTTGCTCTGACAGCTGTGGCGGAGGAGGTGAACGCCATCCTCAAGGCCCTGCCCCAGTGAGACCCCTGGGGCCCCTCAGTGGGCAGACCAGCCTCTGCTCCCTCTTTGCCTGTGTGAGCATCTCTCTGTGTACCCCCTCCTTTCCCCCAGCCCCACCACCTGGGTCCCTCTTGGGCATGGCCAGTTGTAAAGCCGGGGATGTGGGAAGGGGCAAACCTATCGAGCCTCTCACCTGTCAGAGCCCCCAGGAAGTCCCATGGGAGGCAGGGGCGGGGTGGGGGGGCTGGAGCTCCCCAGCCCGGCTCCCATTCTTCTGAGAGCTCCCAGGATGTCTGTATGGACTGACCCGGTGGAGGGCCCGTCCTCCGTGCTTGCCCATCCCCCGCTGCCTGCCGCCCTGCCTCTGTGGCCCACGCTCTGGCCCCTGCCCTCCCTGCCTCCCTAGGGCCTCCTCCCCTGCCCTCCTGCCACGTGCCACTCCACTCTCGCCCTCTGGCACAAGAGAACATTTCTAGAAAAATCTACTTTTGTATCAATGTGAATAAAGTTAGTGTGTCATGTGTGCAGCTGCAACCCGGAATCCTACACTTTTGTGTCGTCTCTGCTTCCAGACTCCATCTCTTTGTGCCCTTCAGCCCCAGGATAATGAGCCTCATGCAGCCCAAGCGCCTGGCACACCACAAGCAAAACTAGCTAGACTCTGGTAGCAGCTTGTACACCAGGCCTGTGAGACATCACAACAGGCATCCATCCACCAGGGGGCAGGGGCACTTCCTCCCCCTCTCCCAACCCTCCTTCTTATAGGGCCCCATGTCCTCCACACGTGCATATCAGGAGGCATCCTTGGACAAAGGTGATGGACACAGAAATTAGGCAAAAAGAGCCTTGGGCCTGGAGCAACTTGGGAATTAGGAACACTTAACCTTGCCAAGGCTGTCCCCTCATATAAACAACAGGGGGTTACTGCCACCTGCCTGGCACAGGGAGCAAACAGACCTGGGAGCAGACCACAGGACCCCCTACACCTCACCTGTGCTCTGCTGAGGCTCAGATCCAATGTTTGACATCTCAAAGACCAAGAGTGGGCAAAACAGCCATTTTACAAACTTCCAGCAGATTCTTTCTTTCAAGATAGAGGCTTGAAGTTCCTCTTCAAGGAACTTCCTTGCTGGTTCCTTGCTTTGAGAAAAGTACAGTACAGGCCCTCTGGCTGTAGAACATGAAGCTAGGCAACTCTCCTGGAATGGAAGAGTCACAAGGGAGCCACCTCACTCTGCTTGACAGGGGAAAGTTGTTTGTCCCGTGAAGGGCATCTCTGAAGGTGTCTGGAGAGCAGGGAGGAGGAGGTCCCTGGCTTTTTCCCATCTGGGTCCTGACAAGTTTAGGGCCTGGACCCTGGGTGGGGCGGACTTGGACTGCTCCACCTGGGAGAGGCGGGCCTCTGAGACTGGCCCCTGGCCTTGAGGTGAGGGAACCCAGGGAGGGGATCAGTCTGTGGGCCTTAGGAGTAGTTTTTACACGCTTTCACCATGTGTTCCCTACTTTCTGTCGTTCCCATACTTGTGGTTGAGTCATAACTTAGCCTGGTCCTTGCTGTGGGGCAGGCTAGTGGACAGCGGGTCCCTGCCTGGGAAAGGCCAGTGGTAGAGCCACAAGAGGCGAGGCCAGAAGAATGAATTTCTTGGGACTCAACAGTGTACTTGGGGAGTGCAGCCTGGTCAAACGGGGGACTTCTGCTGTCAACTGGGAAGCCTTGTGACCTCTGGGTGTTTGGGCAATAAAGGGGGCTATGTCACCCACTGGTCCCATAGGGTCCCCTTTGGGGCCACCCCGTAAAGAAAGAACACGGGAACGCAGTACACCACCAAGCTCTCAAAACATTTTTATTTATTGACTTCCAGTGTTTCTCTCTCGGTCTGAGCTCAGCCCAGCTGGCTTTGATAGGTCTCTAGGATGCCGTGTCACAGGGCTGGCAACACCCTGTTTCCACCACTCCCCTCCCTGGCCACGGGGCTCCCCAGGCAGGGAGGAGGAGAGGCAGCTTATTTGTGGTGTTGGAGAAGAAGAATGGGCAGCAGGGTTAGAGGCCAATGAAGCCATACAAGCAGCAACATGCCCAGAGGACCCATCACACACCAACCCCGGCCACGCGCATGCGTGCGTGTTCTCACGCTCACACGCACACACGCACACACTCTCTCACACTGGTGGCCTCCCCTTCCAAGCTCTCTGCCCGCCCACGCCTGTCAGTCGCCTCCTGGGGCCACGCCCTGCTCATCCGTCCCATCGGATCCGACTGCGCAGAGGAAAAGAGCCTCTCCCAGATGCTGCAGGGTTTTCATTTGTACACTCTAAGCCAGGGGCTAGCAAGCTGTGTCAGGGGAACTGAAGCTTGGTCCACTACCCCTTCATCCACATTCTTGCCACCCCCGCCAGAGTCCAATCAGATGACAAGATCTCCCCTTCTCACAGCGAGTGACAAGCCAACCTGGGCTGGAACTACATGTCCCAATATGCACAGCTCCACAACCACTCACCGCTTCCCCTAGCATGATCTATCAGAAATGAGGCAGGGTGTGTTGCATTCTGGGACTTGTAGTCCCCAAGAGACAGCACCAAACACCCAGGGAAGAGTTCGCAGGCTAAGACTAAGGATGCCTCCCACCCGGCCCCCACCCACCACCCAGGCCCAGCTCTGCGCTTAGCATGGGTGAGGGAGAGGAATGGTGGGTCCCCTCCCAGCGCACAGGGGAGGGCGCTGTCCTGTTGGAACTGTGCAGCGGCTCTGGATCCCGGACATCCAGCTCAGAACACATCTGAGGAGAGAGCGGGGGCGGGGTGATAGGAGACAGGGTCAGCAGCAAGCCGTGGAGGACGGAGCTGAGCATGCAGACCTGGGCTAGCCCTGTGGCCTCTCCCTGAGCCCTGATGCATGGTGAAGTAGGATGGGGTCCGGTCCCCTCCTTAGCCTCCCTCCTGGGGCACCCTGGCCTTATCCCACCTCTCCAGGGATAGCCAGCCTCACCTCTGCCTAGTCCCGAGGCCTGGGGCAGGCTGAGGCAGCAAGAGGAAGGGAGGAGGAGTGGGCTCCGGTTCCGAATCTGGATGAGAGGCTCCCGCCCCACCCAGCTAGCCTCCCCAGAAGACCTTATGGCCCTACCGGCCACAGCATCTTCCTGGTCCCACTGAGGCTTTCTCAGGGAAGGAAGGAGGGAGTCCTAGCCAGATGGCAGTGAAAGCAAGCGATGCGGCCCGCAGGGAAGTGCAGAGAGAAGAGAGCGAGGGAGGAGCAGCAGCACCAGAAGGGAAGCAACAGAGATGTCAGAGCTCAACGCTGCACAGAAACCAGGGTGGGGTATCTGCAGCTGGACAAGGAGCACGGGAGACTCCCTGCTGTAGCTGCCGACTCCGGCCCAGAGAACCCCAGGCCAAGTCCTCCTTCCTTGATGTCATCAGCAACACAGGTGGCCACAGACCTGGGCACAAAAGGCCTGACCCAAACCACTAATGCCCCTCAGAAACTCCCCATCTAGTAGGAATAAGTGCATCCTGGCTCCTGGGAGGCCCTCCCACTGCCCGGAGGCCCCCCGTTGGCTCCCCACCCTGGGCTTCGCCAGGGACCTATCAGCTGTGGCTGAGCAGAGCAAATCCCGAGTCCACACTGGAGTGCGAGTGGACATGGGAGGGAAACCCGTGGGGGGGGGGCACTGAGGTGGAGAAGAGCTCCTACAGCTCAGGCCCTGCCCCTCTGCTCCTGACAGTGAGCAGGACCCCCGGTCACCCTCAATCAGGGTGGTCTGGGCCTGGTGATCAGAGGATGAGGCAGCGAGAGGCCTTCTCCTCTGGGGATGGGCTAGGCTTGGCCGCATCCCCCCTTGCAGCCTCAGGGGTCCCCCCCGTGCTGGGATCTCGGTCCTGGGCCTTGGGCCGCCCCTGCCGTCGACGCTGTGCCCCCCGCCCACCTGCGGGTTTCTTCCCAGCCGCCTCCATCTCGGACAGGCTGTAGGCCATGGCGAGCTGTATGTCCTCGTCATCCTCAGAGAGGTCGCTGTCAGAGGGGCGGGAGGCAGGAGTCTGCCGGACCCGTGTGCCCCCGGACCTTGAGGCGACAGCCTGTTGCTGCTCTCGACGGCTCAGCTCCAAGCCCAGCGCCAGGTCATCCAGGACACCTGCAGGAGTCATGGCCACCATAACACCCTCCAACCCAGGCCAGAGGAATCCTGCCAGGCTGTCTCATGCAGGGGCGACTTGGACCACTTACAGCCCCTCCTCTGGAACTGGCACGCACGCATTCCGGCAGCTGGCACGGTGCTCGTGCGTGTGGGCAGGTACCCAGCTCCAGCAGGTACAAGCCATCTCCTTCAGCAAGTCACTCAACCTCCCTAAGCCTCCCTGTCCTCGTCTATAGAATGGAGGTAGTGAGAGCACCTACGCTGTCAAACTATTCCCACAACTAAAGAAGACAGCTCAGGAAGCACACTCGGCGTGCAGTGCTCTGAGAGGCGGCAGGCACGGAAGGGCGTCCTTCTGTGATCCTTCCAGGAAGGTCAGGTCCTTTCTGACCATCCCACTTGGTGGGACGCTGGGGGAAGGCTTCTAGCCCAGGAATCCTGCGTCCTGAGGGTCACTCCTCGCTTCTCCTCTTCCTAAGTGGGACAAAGCCTTGGGCCTGGGGCTACTTGGGCGTTTGGGCCATTTAACCCTGCTGAGGTAATAATTCTCCTCATGTGGAGAACAGGATGGCTACCAAAACCCTGCCCTCCCCCCGCCTGCTTCCGCATGGAGCCCATGTTCTGTGCACAAGTGCTTTCAAAACAGTCCATGCTCTGCAAACGCCAGGCACCCACTAAGGGCCTGTGGCCACCATTCCTCCCCTGCCCCAAAGGAATTGAGAGAGGACAGTGTTGCGGCGGGGGGGGCGGCGGCTGGGGCCTGGTGCTGGGGCTTCCTGCCAGGGACTGGGTGGCAGAGCCACTCCTCACCATTGATTGTGACTGACTTCAGTTGTCCGTCTTCTTCCACTTCCACCCGCTCCTGCCCGTTCTCCATGATTCTGTGGGGGATGGCACAGTTCACTCAGCGAGCCACGCACGAACCCCGCAGGTGCCTGTCCGCACTCTGGGATAGCCATGGCGAACGGGACAGATTCTGCCCACAGGCAGCTGACCTAGTCGTAGGCCACTCCCCCTCTACCCCTCACCCCCGCACCCCTGCCCCCGGGATGATCCCAAAGGGGCCCTCACCTGCGTGTCGTGATGCGGCGTCCTTGGACAAAGGTGGTGGATGTAGAAACAGAGCGAAAAGCACCAGCCCCAGGACTGAAGGAGAAAGAGGAGGAGGAGAAATCTGGCATGGAGACAAGGGAGGAAGCAGAGAGGTGGTCAGAGGGAAGACGGCGCTGGTATGCTGCAGTCACGAGGGGGCCGGGAACCACTGTGGGGGTCTCCCCGCAGAGATGCCTGAAGACAGGTCTCCAGACACTCAGGAGAGAAGGCTTGGAAAAGGAACGAGTCAGGATGAGGGGTTCCAGGACCCAGAGCTTGCAAAAACACTAACGGACAGCACATACCAGAGTGCCCAGGGAAGGAGGAAGAGAAGGTGAAGAAGGGGCCCGAGTGTCGGGAACCCCGGCTCTGAAGCTCGGAGAAGGGGCCCAGGTCATCTGCAACAAACACGCAGATTAAAAATCATTGGGCAAAGAGTGCTGTTCCCCCCAAAATGTGTGCACCCTGCCTTTCAGCCTTGAAATAGAGCCTACTAAGCATGTCTGATTTTTTTCCTTTTTTGATCGTGGACTTGTTTACAAATTAAATTTCTTTTTAATATTAGGTATGAAAAAGATCCCTGGCAAATTCCCTCCACAGGAGACAATGAAGGAGGGAAGGGAAAAGAGAAAGGGGGGGTTGGTTAGCTCCTTTGGCACAGGCAGGTAAGCATGGCATGAAATCAGGCCCACCCGGTCAGGAAGCCCAACTCTCCCGTTGGCTGGGTGACTCTAAGCAAGTTACCTGCAAGAACGTTTGTGCTCTCATCTGTAAGTGGGGAGAAAACTGTCCACCTCACAGGGCTCACAGTCTTCGCTGCGAACATGCTATCTGTCATGTGTGATGTCACTGTGATGGTCACACGGTGCCCTGAGTCCTGCTTTCACAGCTGCTATTGTGCAAGCCTAACAATATACCATTGTTGCCCTCGTTTCATAAAGCGAGTCTCTGTGGGTTCAGGCCTGTGCAGGTTCTGTCCTCACTGTCCCTAGACCTACCCCCACAAAATCTTCTGTCTGCGGAATTCTGCTGCCCTCTCGGCCTCCTCCCTCAGGGGCTCCCGGCTGATGGAGGGCAGGGCCTGGAGCGGGAGTTGGAGCTGGTCAGAGGCCTCCCAAGCCCACTCACCAAAGAGCTCCGCAAAAGGGTCTCCACTCCCAAAGAACTCCCGGAAGACCTCCTCGGGGCTGCGGAAGGTGAAGGTGAAGCCCGGCCCACCACCACCAGGTTCTGCGCGGGATGGGCCAGTTCCTGGAGTAGAGGCAGGAGGAAAAAGGGGCTCAGGGCGTGCATCTTGCCCTGAGCCAGGGGACTCCAGCGAAGGCACGGCCTGGAGCCTTAGGAAAACATCCACAGCACTACCCTGCCCTCCCCCTCTCCTCTGTGACCCACTTCCCTCCCTGGGCACCCCCCACCCCCACCCCACCGCTCCACCTACCAGCCCCAGTCAGCCCCTCCCGGCCATAGCGGTCGTAGATCTCTCGCTTGTGCTCTGGAAAAAAAGACCCAATCATTTCTCCCTCCCTCTGGGATGATGGCCTCCCCTTCTAGGCTAGGACCCTCAGAGGATTGCCCAGTGACGGAGGCTTGGCGGGGGGCAGCAGGGTGCACAGGGGACATGGGCCATAGGTTTCAGCAGTGCCAGCTCTTTGCAGTGTGGTTCCCTCTCATCTGTAGAATGGGCACAATCACAGCACTGACCTCGCAGGGTCATTGCCAGGATTAAATAAGACAATCCACGGAAACTGCTTAGCATGGTGCCTGATAACCCAGTAAAGTGCTCAGCGAATATCAGCTAATTGTTACTATGCTATTAATCAGGACTTAGCCTCCATGTTGCCTCCGCAGAGAGGCCTTCTGTGATCATTGTAACAAGAGGGGTGCCCGTACTCCCCAACAACAACACCCAGAGGCTCCCCCGCAGAATAGTGGTGGTTATGTATTTCCTTGGTTAATGCTGGGCTTCTGGGGACAAGAGGCAATAAACCCATGATGACAAGGACAGTGTCTGTTTGTCCTCCGTTGTTCCCAGCACTCAGCAAGGGCCCAGCACCATCAACACTTAATGAATATTTTTTGAATGAATGAATAAATAAATAAATGACAGACCTGGAGTCGGTTAAGCGTCTGACTCTTGATTTTGGCTCGGGTCACGATCTCAGGGTCCTGAGACGGAGCCCAGCATAGGGCTCGACGCCCAGTGTGGAGTCTGCTTGAGACTTTTTCCCCCTCCTTCCCCCTCCCCCCTGCTCCTCCCCCTCACTCACACTCTCTCTTTCCCTCTAAAATAAATAAATAAAATCTTAAAAAAAAACCAAACCAAAACCAACAACAGACCCGGATTTGTATTCCAGCTCTGTGTGACCTTGAGCAAACCACCCCATCTCTCTCAGCCTGTTTCCTTGCCTATAAAGTGGGGATGATAAATTCTGCCTGGCAGGATGGCTGTCAGACCCTTGGGGATTACACCCACCGATGCATGGCACAAAGAAGGCTCGGCACACATGTAGGTTACCGGGCCTGCTCCCATCCCCTTGTCAAGACCCATGCTGCAACTACCATACCAGATCCCAGGGCGCAGACACTGAGCGCAGGGATTAGGGAAAGAGTAAGAGGGTGCTTTGCACATAGTAGGTGCTCACTTGAACTGAAGCAAAAAAAAAAAGAAAAAGAAAGTTGCAGAGCCCCCTGTCAGAGGGGGCACTTAACTGCTGGGTTAGAAACACGCATGGAGGGGACAGGAGGTGGCAGCATGTCTTTGGGAAGGAGTAGGATGGGGCATGAAATGGGGGCGATAGGCGCTGCCCTGCCCTGCCCCCCCCTTACTGTCTGACAGCACTTCATAGGCCTCCGCCACCTCCTTGAACTTTCTCTCAGCAAATTCTTTATTATCCGGGTTCTTGTCTGGGTGCCACTGAAGAGCCTTCCGCCGATACCTGCAGGAAGTAGGACAAGTGGGCAGGTCGGAAGACATGAGAAAGCACCTCTTGCCAAGAAACAGAAAGACCTACTTGCCCATTTCTTTCCCCATTCAGATCCCCTTCTGTCCCAGGTGCTAGGGCTGCCTCTGCTGCCCAGCTTTAATGGAGTCCCTCTCTCTCCCCTCTGCGGCCAGTGCTAAGACGACTTGTAGCAGCAGAAAACAAGGGCAGGAGACAGCCCTCGCCCTAACCCCTCTGGAGCTCACAGGGGCTGCAAAAATTGGAAATCTGTGTGTCCATGGCATACAGGGCTCTGGACCCTCCTGGTCACAGGGCCTGGACATTTTTGCAGGCATCCTGAGAAAGCCCACACCTAGGGGCTGACGCTTGAGGCAGGAGTGATGGGGAAGGGGGGGTGTGATCCACTGGAGAAGGACCCACAGTGCAGCTCCCAGCAAAACTTCTTCATGCTAGGGGCCTTCTCCTACTCTTCCAGGGGTCTTCTTCCCTCCTATGGAGGGAGCCCCCAATCCTAAGGACCTAGGTCTCTCAGCGAGGCCTCTGAAGGACCCCATGGTGGTGATGGGGAGGGGTTGGGGGGGTGAGAGGTTTTCTGATGCGCAACGGAGGCACTTACGCCTTCTTGATGTCATCAGCGGACGCACTTCGCGGCACGTCTAGGATGTCGTAGTAGGATGCCATGGCAACTCGTCAGGAGTCAGATGGGCCTTCGTGGGGCTGCAGGAGAGGAGGAGGAGTCAGGCAGGAAGAATCCAGGGTCCCCTCCCTGGGCCTGGAGACCCCCACCCCCCGGAGGGAGCGGGAGGCGCTCCCAGGAGGAAGCGGCGCCCACTGGGTTCTGGTTGGGACCAGGAACGAGGTTCCCTCCGGCAGCCTTATCTGGCCCCCGCAGGCCGGTGCCGCGGGCTATCTCGGCGCCTGGGGCCCGGGGAGCCCTATCGCAGCCCCGAGACTCCAGCAGCCCTGCCCAGGGCCTCCCAGCCTGACCGGGGCCCCCCGCCCGCACCTCCTCGGTCGGGAGTCCCTGGCCTCCTGCAGCGCCCCGCCCCTGCCCCCCGCCGGAACCGTCTGGCACCGGCCGCCCCGGCTCGCGGCTGCTGCGTAGGACGCGCCGGGCCCAGCTGTGCGCGCAAGCGTGCGTCAGCGGCACGGAAACTACTAGAGACCCAGACGAGGCCGACCGGGCCTGTCACCCAGCGGGGAGGAGGTTGGGGGACGGCTGCAGGGGCTGCCGGGAGATGGGGGCGGAGCCGGCTATTTTGGGCTTGCTCCCGGGCGACGTCATCCCCAGACGGGACCTGGGAGACGGCTGCCGGCTGCGTCCTGGCGTGACGCACTCGCGGGCCAACGAGCCGCCCGGCCCCCGGTCCCTCTGTCCTTTCCCTATAACAGGCTCGGTGACTGACGGCTACTCACTCCGGAAAAAATCCCCCATATCAAGGACTCACAGACAAACCCTCTGGGTCTAAATCCTCCCCCTTCAGATCTTTGCTCCCGCCCCAGGTCCTGAAAAGAGGCTGTCCTAACTTCCCTGAGTAGGTCAGACCTGCCTGTCAGCGTCTCGTGACACCATCACGCTCGTCGGAGGGGCAAATCTGCCCTTACCTGCTCGATTCTTTGATGGACATTCACCTCCTCCATTAGAATGTAAATTCCACAGGACAGAAATTGTGTCTTTTTTTTTTTTTTTTTTTTGCCCTTGAGTATTTAGGGCAGTTGTGGGGTTCAAAAATAGCTGTTGGATTGTTGACAGTTTTGACACATGTAGGGAAGGTGGGGTTAAAGGATAAAAGGAAAACAAACAAAAAAAAAAAGGGGGGGGAAGGAAATTCCCCAGATTCAAGGTTTTTTGGCTTTTTGCTTTTGTGGGATCCATCCCCCTCCCAGAGTGATCCCAAATATATCTTACCTCAAAATGATTCCTGGGTTCAGGCCTCATGAGACAGAGAACTTTCCAGAATTGGCTCCTGCTTGATATCCTTCAGGCTAATCCATAAGTATTCCCTGAACATCTACATAGTAGATGCAGTCAGGATGTAAAATGAAGAGTATGACCCAGTCCCTGGCTTCACAGAGCTCCAGTGTGTTAAGATTCCAGCCCAACAAGATAGCCCAGTGGGAAATTCCAAGGTTTTAAAAACAGACAGACCTGGCTTTGCAACCTGGCACTATTGTGTGACTTGGCAAAACCTCTAAGAACTCAGTTTTTCCTACCTAAATACAGGTAATGACTAGGGCTGTTTGAAAGTCAAACGAGGTGTGGTACATGGTTCATCTGGGTCTTAGTACGTACCTCTCTGGCATCATGACTGGCCCAAGCAGTCATGCTTATGTGAGTCCAGAAGAGTGTTTTCTGCTGGGTGGCCCAGAAATGCTTCACCAAAGAGAAGGGCTTAAGCCAGACAAGAGGAAAGAAGGTGACATGCATTTGCCCACTTTCCCTGGCTGCCCACAGTTTGAACCTTCCGAATACTTTTGGGGAATTCCCCATGTGTAGGCCTTGATGGGAGGCAGGCCACCCCCTGTCACAAAGCCCTGACACATGCTCTCCCAGACTTGTCGGCTCTAGGGGTATGTGGTCATTAACTTTGCCAGTTGAAAGCTCCAACTGGGACTTTGAATGTGGAGCAAGTCACAGAGAAGCTGGGGCAGATGAGAATTCGTTTCTGCGGTAATTGTGACAGCGGAGCCAGCAGCAGCCTCTAGTGTCTGGAGGAGGAAATGTCGGTCTCAGAGCCTAGGTGGGAAGAACCCTCATTGCAGCCCCCTGTTCTGTAGGGAACTGGGCGGGGTCTTTTAGGCAGGCTGTCCTGTGCCCTGACCTTGACTATGGTGCTGGATGCTTGGCTTCCCTTGCTGCCTACCTGTTCACGGAATCTTATCTGACAACCCTTGTATTAATTCTGTGTGCTACCCAGTGTCTCTCCAATGTGTGTGTGTGTGTGTGCAGGGAGGTGGGGAGGGGGGTGTCTTTTTCCTTTATTTTAATTTGCCAGAGCTAATTTCTGCTGTTTACAGCGAGAGTCCTGACTGGCCTTAGTATAAGAGGAAGGAATAGGTTAGGTCATTCCAAAATCTTCCAAATCTCTTTCTTCTTACTTCTCCTATCTCAACAGATGTTTGTCTAGCACCTACTGTGTATGTGATATTATATTAAGAATTGGGAAAACAAAGGGGTTTAAGTTCCAGTCCTTGTACTCAAGGTGGTAAAAATCCAGTTGGGACATTAACAAATGACAACCAAGGGAAATTATGTCAAACACATGTAGCAATCAAAGGGTAATTTCATTTGTTCACAAGAAAAGTCAAACACTGCAATTTTTTAAATGGGCAAAAGGCACAGACAAGAGTTTATAGAAGAGAAACTATTGATTTTTAAACATATGAAAAGATCCTCGACCTTATTCATAGCAAGAGAGTTACAAGGAAAGTGGCAATAAAATACTTTGTTTCATTTATCAGATGATGGACAAAGATCAAAATGTTTTATACACTGGGTGGGCAAGGCTCTGGGCACAGGCATGCTAGTACATTGGTAGTGGGAGAGCAATACTGTGCGTATCAAAGTTAAAAGTGCAGAGCCTTTGACCCAGCGGTTCTGATTCTGAGAGTTTATGGTTATACATATGGGCAAAGAAGTATGTACAAGGGTTCCAGAATTTGTATCCAAAGCAAAGAATTGGAAACAACCTAAATTCTCACCAGTAGCAGCCTAGTGAAACAAGCAAGGGAACGCTGCCTGGGGGAATAGTGCATTGTTACATTGTTACCAAAAAGAAGGAGGCACGTCTTTATGGACTATTAAGGACCATCTTCAGGGTTTTTTGCTAAATGAAAAGAGGGTAAGACAAAGTGTATATATGTAAGTGTGTGTACGGTAGTCCCCCTTATCCACGGTTTCAGTTGCCCGCAGTCAACTGCAGTCTGGAAGCAGGTCCTCCTTCTGATGTACCATCAGAAAGTCAGTAGTAGGGGCGCCTGGGTGGCTCAGTGGGTTAAAGCCTCTGCCTTCAGCTCAGGTCATGATCCCAGGGTTCTGGGATCGAGCCCCGCATTGGGCTCTCTGCTCAGCGGGGAGCCTCCTTCCTCCTCTCTCTCTCTCTGCCTGCCTCTCTACCTACTTGTGATCTCTGTCTGTCAAATAAATAAATAAAATCTTTTAAAAAAAGTCAGTAGTAGCCAAACACTACATCACAATACCTACAGCATTCACGTCGCTTTATCTCATCCTGTAGGTATTTAAGCATCCACATCATCATGAGAAGGAGGGGAGTATAGCACGAGATATTTTGAGAGAGACCACATTGGCTTAACTTTTGTTACAGCGTATTATTAGACTCGTTTTATTTTTTTGTTATTGTTAACCTCTTACGGTGCCTAATTTACAAAGTAAATTTATTATAGGGATGCATGTGTAGCAAAAGACATAATATATATGGAGTCTAGTACTATCCCTGGTTTCAGGCATCCGTGGGGGTCTTGAACATATGTCTTGAACATACTGCATACACATTAACATATGTAGATGTCTCTGGAAAGAAACATGAACAAAAAGTTAATAGTGGAGGCTGTCAAGAGCAGAACAAAAGAAGGGGACTTATTTTCACTTATAGCCTTATGTTTGCCGTTTGGAAATCTTTTTTGTGCCTTTTCAATTTGGAAGCATGTTCACATAATAACTTTGACTATATACAGCATTTTTCCAAATCTAGCTGGAGAAATGAGATATTGGCAAGAAGCTGAGTGCCCGCATACAAGGCAGTCCATGCCAAGCACTGAATGAGTGATAGAGCCAGACAGAAGGTGCTGGGAGACTCGAGCAGGGAGCTTCCCAGGGCTGGATGGTTCTGGGTGACTGTGATCTAAGCTGGAAGGAATGGCAACACCGAGACAAGCAGGGAGAGGTGGTGTTCCAGAAGGAGGGAATGGTGAGAACGCAGCTTTGGAGGCAGGCATGTTCCCGACACACCAGAGATGAAGGAATAAATGTGTCAGGTGAAATCCAAGTTGGGAATCTGTCTCCTGTCTCTGCCTGCAGGAGGTAATTGTACCCTGGCTTTAGAAGCATCAGGGATGAAAGCATTCCCTGCACTGAGGGAGTCCCGGGGAGTCAGGCTGGGTGGCGCTCCTGGCTGCCTCGCGGAGGGCTGGGTTGCCACCTCCCCACACCCACACCTAGTGTAACCGAGGACTGCCGGTGCTTGCCAGCAGAGTTGCTAGCTGGGAAGGCCTTGCAGGGTTTGAGATGGCCACACAGCTGCCCAGGGTGGGCAGGTGGGCTGGTGCAGCAGACAGAAGGGGTGCCGGGCCCCCCCCCACTGGATGCCCAGACATCCTGACAGGTGAAGACCTCATATCTTTTTGGCCTCTCCCAAGCCCTTACCTCACTTTCTATGAGATGTTGGGGCCGGGGGCCCTTTCCAGAGGACACTGATAGCCCCCAAACCTGTCCTCAAAGATGCTTCTGCCCTCACTCGGTCCCAGAAGCTGTTTATCTGCAACCCCCCCTCCCCTGTGCCCTCCACCCCAGCGCCTGGGCAAGGGAGTGTCAGGCGTCACTCCCTCCTTGCCTTTGAGGTGCCTGAGTCACTGTCTGGGCATTAGAGAACTAGCAGGTTCAGAGAGTGGCGTCTGGAGGGGTGCCTGGAACGGCTGAGGCAGGAGTGGGAAGGGCATTTGAGGGAGGGGAGGACAGCAGCAGAAGTTTCTGTCCAGGTTGACCTGGGTTCGAATCCCAACTCCTCCATTCATAACTGAGTAACCTTGGGGAAGTGCTGTGACTCCTCTGAGCCGCAGTCTCCTCTTCTGCAGAAGAGCCATTCATTCAGCAAGTCTATCCGACAAATATTCAACATATGTGTTGCCTAATATGTTCATCCAGCAACATTCTAGGTGCTGAGACTAGAACAAACTTTGTTGCCCTGAAGCTTCCAGTCCAGTACGTATCACTGTATTTACCTTAGGATTAAACAAGGTGATATGGGTACAGGGCCTAGGACATAGTAGGTACTCAATAAATGGTGTTTCTTGGGATTTGAAGGGCTTCCAAATGACCCTTCTTCTCTTCCCACGTTTGAAACCAGCTGAGAGAGAGAAAGTCACAGGAGTCAAGTAGAGATTTGAAAGTCACCCCTTTTGGGGTAGGGGTGGGTGGTGGATTTGAGGGTACAGCGGAGCTCCTCAGCCAAAATGGGCTTCTAAATACTCCCACTGAATTAAAAGATTCCCACCACCGCCACACACACATACATACACAAAACTGCAGGCCTCTCTGCCCGGGACAGAGCGACCCCTGTAAGCTTAAATCCTAGAAGAGGAGTTGAGAATACTTGCTGTTCCTGGGCAGGTAATTACAAAACGGAAGGAGCAAACTGCTGTGCTGGGAGTGCCCATTTTCTCCCCTAGCCCCTCACCCTCACCCTCCTGTGGCTTCCCCTCCATCCTCTGCTGACTACAGAGTAATTATTAGGACAAGACAGGGACAGGTGATGGGGACTAGGAGTCTCTCCTTTTCCTATTTGATCCACCAAAGGTCCTGAATGCTAGACCCGGTGTAGGTATGTGTTTGCTCTGAGATCCATTCCCCCCACCTTCTCGGCCTTTCTCTTGGTATCCCACTTGCTGCCCTTCCTTGTACCTAGCCTCCCTTGCCGACTAGCTCCCGTCTGAGTTCAGAGAATGGGAGCCGCTAGCCGGAGATTGAGGGTGGGAGGAAGGAGAAACCAGGGTTTTCCTCCCCCTCGCTCTAAATCAGAGGGCATCTTGGGCAGAGGCTGTGGACCCTGCCAGATGTCCCTCCCTCCTTGGCGCCTCCTGCCCCCTCCGGTGGCTCTGCTGTGGCTCCAGCTCCCACCTGGCATCCCAGCTCCAAGGGTCTGGCTTCACCGTCTCATCCCTTGGCTCCTTCAGACCTTTGGGTCGCTAGCAGCTTGCTGATGTTGCTGACATTTCTGTTGCCTTCTCAGCCTCCCGTCCTGGGAAAGGGAAGGCACGGGAAGGACAGAGCTGAGGGCAACGCTGAGCATTGAATCTCTTGGGGGCAGGGGGCGGGGGATTGCTCTAGTTTCAATCCCTCCACTGGTTAAATCATCCCTCCAGGCCACCAGAGGCTACAGAAAATCCATATATAAGGATTTTAGGGCCAGCCATTTGGTTGGAAGTGGGGGCTTGGAAGCTGTGCTTGCATAGCCCGAAGCATGGGATTGAAATAAGGTTCAATTGTCATTATCAAAAAGTGGTGAGTATTGATGGAGATGCCAGCCATTTCCCCATCATTGCTGCCACTGTGCCGCTGCTCTGCCTTAATGCCAGCTTCTGGACTCTCTATACCCGAACTTCCTGCCTGAAGGAGACAAACCGCCAATCTGTGGGGTGGGGTTGGTGAGCACCTGCTCTGGCAGATGGCTGGAAGGCGCACTTAAGACCCTCCTGGGTGAGAGCCACGCTCTTGTTGCAGCCCTGGGTGGCTGGGACCAGTTTCACTCCCCTCCTGCCCCGGGGCTTGGGGGTTTTGCTGTTGATGCTGCAGCCTAAGTGGGTGCCACCCAGACGTGCAGGGGAGTTCCTGCGTTGTGGGGCGAAGGCTTCGGCAATGGCAGAATGAAGCCAGTGCCTGTCTTTCCCCACCTTTACTTCCTCTCCTGCCCCCTCACCCAAGGGCTGATTCTAAGTTTATTCAGCTGCATGTTCCCTAGGGTGAATTCTGCCTCCTTCTCTGCTGTATTCTCCTGGATCCCTGTTCTTCCTGGAATCGCACGCTTTAATAAAATCTGGAGCCAGATCTGGTTTCTGGGGCACCCAGGCTAAGATGCCAACCTTCCTGTCTCTCTTGAAGGAGAAACCCCTGCTCCGCAAATTTTCCCAAGAGAAAAAGACACTTTGCGAGATGGTGAGGATACAGCACTTTACTTAGGACAGACACACAGGATTCTGCTAGTATTCACCCCCCCACACACGCTATCCATCTAATCCTTCTCCAGGGCACCCTTATCCTCCCGGGCCTCCGAGAACTCCCCCTCCTCCATGCCCTCACCCACGTACCAGTGCACAAAGGCCCTCTTGGCATACATCAGGTCGAACTTGTGGTCCAGGCGGGCCCAGCCTCAGTGATGGCGGTTGTGTTGCTCAGCATGCACACGGCGCGCTGCACCTTGGCCAGGTCGCCCCCGGGCACCACCGTGGGGGGCTGGTAGTTGATCCCGAGCTTGAAGTCCGTGGGGCACCAGTCCACGAACTGAATACTGCACTTGGTCTTGATGGCGGCGATGGCGGCGTTGACGTCTTTGGGCACCACGTCGCCCCGGTACAGCAGGCAGCAGGCCATGTACTTGCCGTGGCGGGGGTCACACTTCACCATCTGGTTGGCAGGCTCGAAGCAGGCGTTGGTGATCTCTGCCACCGACAGCTGCTCGTGGTAGGCCTTCTCCGCAGAGATGACCGGCGCGTAGGTGGCCAGGGGGAAGTGGATGCGGGGATAGGGCACCAGGTTGGTCTGGAACTCCGTCAGGTCCACGTTGAGGGCCCCATCGAAGCGCAGGGAGGCCGTGATGGAGGACACGATCTGGCTGATGAGCCGGTTGAGGTTGGTGTAGGTGGGGCGCTCGATGTCCAGGTTGCGGCGGCAGATGTCGTAGATGGCCTCGTTGTCCACCATGAAGGCACAGTCCGAGTGCTCCAGGGTGGTGTGGGTGGTCAGGATGGAGTTGTAGGGCTCCACCACGGCCGTGGACACCTGGGGCGTGGGGTAGATGGAGAACTCCAGCTTGGACTTCTTGCCATAGTCAACCGAGAGCCGCTCCATCAGGAGAGACGTCAAGCCCGAGCCAGTTCCCCCTCCGAAGCTGTGGAAGACCAGGAAGCCTTGGAGTGCCGTGCACTGCTCAGCCTAAAAAGTGGGCTATGGAGGGAAATATGGGATACGAAGCACAGTGGAGGAAAGGGAAAAAAGTCAACTGTTTCAAATTCCCCAAAACTTTCCTTAAATCCTTTCCAAGAGCACAAAGCAGGTCCTCATAGGGAGGACCCATTCTCTCTACTCTTGTTTTTTCTCCTCTCTAAACCCTCTTGAGGTCTCTAAGACACAGCTCTCTAGAATCTTATGATATGGTCATTTTTGTCCTCATAACATCATAACCCATCCAGCTCCATACGTGCTTTCTCCTGACTTAATTTCCCATGTTTCTGGAGAGCTTCCCTACTAAAATCAACAATCCAGAATCCTGATCCCCATCCTTGATGGAGGCCAAACCCAATCACAGATACTTGGCTCAGGATTATTTGGATCCCTTTTTTTCACAGGGCCCTCTCCCCACATCCCTGCAACACAAGGCGAGACTCTGGGAATGCCTACGGACCTCCACAGTTAGGCCAGATAGCTCATGGTCATGTTTACCCCTGTCACCACTCTGCCCAGCCTCAGGCCAGTTGCTATAGGAGGTAAAGAAGACACCCAGCTCTAGGCCAGAGCATACCCTCTGCCTCCCCTGATCAGTATGCAGGGCTCCCCCTCACTAGTCCTGATCCTACATCTTTTAAAACTCATCCACAAATAAAATAAAGCAAAATAAAACTCACCCAGGAGGCTCTCTTCCTGTCTGGTGTCCAGACTTCTTCACTATAGGAATCTAGATTCCCGCCTCCCCAGCCCCCCGCCACCACTCACAAGCTTCCGAATTTGGTCCAGTACCAGGTCGATGAGCTCCTTTCCAATGGTGTAGTGACCTCAGGCATAGTTATTGGCAGTGCCTTCCTTGCTGGTGATGAGGTGCTCTGGATGGAAGAGCAGGTGGTACGTGCCCATCCGAACTTCATCTGCAATGGGCAGAGTTTTAGACACCCCCCTCCCCTGCAGCCTGACTCCCCGAGTTACCCAGAAAGGGCAGGGCCACCAGACCCTTAGTCCTACCCTAGAGGAGCTCCATTCATGCAGGTGTTATGGCCCTTGACTTTGAGTGTTCATCAATGAAAAGGAAAGGGTTACAGAGTGACCCTGAGACTTGGGCTGAGTGGCAGCGGATCTGTGGTTTAACAGGCTGCTGGTCCCGTGAGCTACAAATTCGAGAGCTCCAGGCATGGGGAGGGACTTGCTGTGGTGCCCAGGACAAGGTGACACACGTGACAGAGACGGATGGTCACTCACCAATCCCCGTGGGCTCCAGATACACAAACACAGCCCCGAGCACATGCTTCCCAGCCCCGGTTTCACTAAAGAAGTTGTTGAAGGAGTTGTCCCCTCCACCGATGGTCTTGTTGCTGGGCATCTGTCGATCTGGTTGGATCCCGTGTTCCAAGCAGTAGCGCTCCCAGCAGGCATTGCCAATTTGCACATTGGCCTGTCCCACATGGACTGAGATGCACTCACACTGAGCAGGCAAAATGCAGAGAACACTCTTAGCAAAGAGAAGCCTGTCGTTCCTGGACACCGTTCCTGCCCAAAATCCTTTCTTGCATGGTTCTCTGGCTGAGGGCAAAGGTTCCTGCTCTCCTTGCCCCACCTCCTGTGTCTAAGGATTTACTGGTGGCCTTGAGGACCCACAGGCAGTGGCTCCAGGGGCTGGGCCAAAACCCTCAGAGGAAGCAGATGTGGGCAGTTAGTTCTAAGATTATAGAGTCTCACTCAGTGACTAAGCATCTTAAGAGTGTTGAGGAGGTCAGATGAGTCCGGCAGAGCATAATAGTCCAATCCACTCATGTTCAGAAAGAAATGAAGGGCCATGGGTGAGAGAAGCAGGGTCCAAATGAGGCTTCAGGGATCAGAAACAAGGGAGAGGCTTTGAAAGCAGGAAGAACTCTAGATTCATGTTACAGCTAGAAAGGCCGGCAAGGAAGGGAAGAGTGGTCCTGGGATGGCAGGGGATAGGCTGTTCCCTCCTCTCTTGGATGTGCATAATTCCGGAGTGGAGTGGAGTGGAGTGGAGTGGAGTGGAGTGGAGTGGAGTGGAGTGGAG